>NW_006798732.1:26674-52108 GCF_000442215.2 Lipotes vexillifer | reverse complement strand
CAAAAAAAAAAAAAAAAAAAAAAAAAAAGACAGACTGTATGCTGGATAACAAATCAGTAGTTGCCAAGGGCTAAAGGGAAAGTGTGACCATAAAGGGGTAGATAGCACCAGGGGGTGTCGGGGATAATGGGATAATGTTCTGTGTCCTGTTTTTGGTGGTGGTCACATGAATCTACATGTGTTAAAATTCATAGAACTGTACACCAAAAGAAAAAACAGTAAATTTTTCTACATGATAATTTGATATGTGTACGTATGTGTGTGTATATATATATAGAAATTTTTTCCTCCTCTACAAAGAAAACTGGCCCAAATGACGTCACTGGTAAATTCTTCTAAATATTCAAGGAGATAATAATTAGAATTTTAGACAGTGCTTCCAAAGACTAGTGTAAGAGAGAAGATTCCCCAAGTCTTTAAATGAGGCTACCATAATCTTGATACCAAACCAGATAAGTATAAGAAAGGAAAGTCACAGACTTGCTCAGAACACAGACACAAAAATCCCAAACAAGATATTAGCGATACAGTGTACACGCATGCACGTGTATGAAATGCAAGGTCAGAATAACATTTAAAACAATTTAGGGACGTCCCTGGTGGTCCAGTGGTTAAGACTTCACCTTCCAATGCAGGGGGTGCAGGTTCCATCCCTGGTCAGGGAGCTAAGATCCCACATGCCTTGTGGCCAAAAAACCAAAAAATATAAAACAGAAGCAATATTGTAACAAACTCAGTAAAGACTTTAAAAATGGTCCACATCAAAAAAATATCTTTACAAAACTAAAAATTTAAAAATACCACTTTAACCCAGACTTAAGGAGAACACTCAAAATTCACTTCAACAGACACATAAAAAAAGTGTTTATTAAAACTCAGTACCTGTGAATGGATATAATAAAAACTAATGAATTAGGTACTTCCTTGATCGAAGGAAGTATGTCTGTGTAAAATCTATCACAGACATCATGCTTAATGACAAAATGATGAGAACATTTCCTTGGTGATTAGGACATTTACCGCTCTCCTCAGCCTGCTTCTGGAGGTGCTGCCAGTGCAGTAAGACAGAACAGACACAGAAAGATAGCAGTTAAAAAGGAAAGAACAGAGCTTCCCTGGTGGCGCAGTGGTTGAGAGTCCACCTGCCGATGCAGGGGACATGGGTTCGTACCCCGGTCCGGGAAGATCCCACACGCCGCGGAGCAGCTGCGTCCGTGAGCCACGGCTGCTGAGCCTGCGCGTCCGGAGCCTGTGCTCCGCAACGGGAGAGGCCACAACAGTGAGAGGCCCGCGTACTGCAAAAAAAAAGAAAGAAAAAAAAATAATAATAAAAAGGAAAGAACAACTCTCATTATCTACAGATAATACAACTGTATATATAAAAAAGAATCTACAGATAAATTATTAGTACTAGTAAGAGAATTTGACCAATTTGCTGACTACAAATGATATACTGAATTTAAAGTCATCCTTATACATCAGCAAGAGTTAAAAAATGAAAATAGATGTGGAAGACCACATGGACAAATTGTAAGCCCTTATCAGAGGCATTAGCAAGTGCCTCAGTAAATGGAGCAATATGTCATGTTCATGGATTGGAAGGCTCCATCTTTTTTTTACCTACACTCCAGACTTTATTTGGATCTCACAGGTTTTCCCACTCATGTCCTCCTGTTCCAGGGTCCAGTCCAGGGCACACGTTGCATTTGGTTTGGTCTCCTTAGTCTCCTCCGGTCTGTGACGGTTCCTCATCTTTCCTTGTTTCTCGTGACCTGACAGTTTGAGGAGTACTGGTCAGGTACTTGCAGAACGTCCTTCAATTTGGGTTCGTCTGATATTTTTCCATAATTAGACTGAGGGTGTGGGATTTTTCAGAGAATAACGTGGTAAAGTCTTTTTTTATTGGAGTATAGTTGATTTACAAGGTTGTGTTACTTTCGGGTGTACAGCAAAGTGAATCAGTTATACATCTACATATATCCACTCTTTTTTTTTTTTTTAGATTCTTTTCCCATATAGGCCATTATGGAGTATTGAGTAGAGTCCCCCAGTCCCCTGTGCTACACAGCAGGTCCTTATTAGTTATCTATCTTACATTTAGTAGTGTGTCTGTGTCCCGGAATCACTGTGATTTTTAACCTGGCGTCTGAGGAGCCTGGCCAGCAGGCTCTTGGGCAGAGGGAGGGAGGGAGGGAGGGATCCGCAGACATGAAGCCAGAGAGGCAGTGAGATGCCAGAGCACTGAGAGGTCTTAGAAGCCACTGGACACACTCTTACTCTTGTTAAAATGAGGAGACTTCGGAAGAATTTGAATGGAGACGTGGTGTGGTTTGCTTTTCATTTCACAAGGAGCACTCTGGCTGCTGTATTGAGAATAAACCCTAGAGGTCAAGGGTAGGGACAGAAAGACCGGCACAGAGTTATTACAATACTCCAGGGCAGTGACTTGAATCAGTAGAAGTAAAGGTGGTGAGGGGTACCAAATTCTGGTTATACTTTGAAAGTAGAGTCACTAGGGTTTATTGATGGATTGTATCAGGATTGTGAGAGGAAGAGGGGTTTAAGATGATCCCATGGTTTCTTCCATTTTACAGTTAGGTTTGGAGGGAGCTGATTATGACACATTTATTACTTGTAATCTTGTTGGAACCAGTCCCACTTGTATCTGTTTTTGAGTCTGATTCTGTCTTTTGTCATGTCCATTTCCCTCTGTCATTCAGAAGTGTGATGAGTAGGGCCAACAACAGACCAAGTGGCACTAGCTTTCTTCTGTTGTCATCACTCTCTAAACCACCACTTTTTAAATAAATTTATTCAACCATTTTTTAATCCATCCATGTCTTCAAAAATAAATATCATATGAGATCATGCCTCCTAGTAATAGTTTAAAAAATGGATATGAGGCCAGTTTATGTGACTTTTTTTCTTTGAACCCATCCTGAATGCTAGTGGTCAATGTTTTCTTTTTCTTCTTAAGTGCAGACAACATAGTACCTTTGTAATCTATTCTAGAAAACATTCTCAGGATGGAAGTTAAATATCTCTGATCTGTAGTTTACAAAAGGAAGTCAAAGGTAGACTCTGCAAATTTAATGACTTTGTCCATATCTCCTAATCTCCACTGTTACTCACAGAGCATAACCAGTGATCAGGTCAGTGATTTATCTTCAAAGTCTTTTATATTTTCTGAAAATAATTTTGTATGAGCCAGGAGACCAAGTGTTCCTGTACAGTGACGTATCTATCATGAGTTTGATTCTCTTTTGCTTCTTGAACTTCATACTTTCTGGAAGAGAAGATCAGAACTAATTCTTGTAGTTCCTGGCTCTGCCTGTGGGATTTGAATCCAGACTCTGCAACATGACAGACCGGGGCCCGTATGGCCCAGCTTCACCACATCTTCCCAGGCTTGGTGTGGTACCACGCCCTGTGTCCAACCCGTTCCTCTAGGCTTCCGTATCCTGTCCCCTCTCCTGGGCGTCCTTCTGTCCTGTCTGTCTCCTCCTCTGTGACCCATTGTCTGACCCCCGCAGACACAGTAAGTGTCAGCAAAGCTGCGTCTGTCTGTCACTCTCCCACATCGTGCTGTGGCTGACTGATCACTCTGTTCCACCAAACACTCCTGAGGCCACACACGGTATCATATTGATCTCTGTCTGTGACCACGAACGCCTAATACGTATTAGATGCTTAAGAAATCTCCTGCAAGTGAGTGAATGCATTAAGACGTAAGACGTTTTCCTTCTTTTATTTTTAATCTTCATCAATTATACCATCAGTTTCAAGAACATGTTTTTCCCTTCCTTGCTTTTTCCTTAACAGATTGAGAGCTTTAGTTGTTCTTCATTTTTTATCTTCCTGACACTATTTGGACCTTACGTTGTCTAAACTCCTATATTCATCCTTGGTTATGTGACATTCTTTCTGCTCTTTGTAAATTTACTTTTGAAATCTGAGCAACCTGGAAGCTCCATCTGGGTGGCGCTTTGCTTCCTTTCTTTTCTTAAACTTTTCTTATATAAAATATGCATGGAGATTAAGGGGTTTTCTCGGCTGGCCCGTGTGTAAGGCATCTAGGACGTAGTAAAATAGGATAATCACTGAACCCTTTATCAACTGTTTTAAAAAGAACTACAGAGACTTCTTCTGGTAACATGGAATAGACAGACCTTTCCCTGTTTCTTCTGCTAAGTACAGCCCAAACCTGTGGATACTACATGTAAACAAGAAGACTGTGGAAGGGGGGTGGAGGGAAGAAGGCAGGCTCGTTGCCTCAGGACCCGCGGAACAGCCCAGCAGTGAGTCCCCTGGGCTTTCTCTCAGCCATGTGTCCCTCGTGGATCAGAACCTCAACACCTGGTAAGCAGGCGGCTTGTGGACACTACCTGCTCTAGTCCAGCCACGGGAAGACGGCAGCCCCCCTGCCCACCCTCACCAGCAAAGGCTAGTGGGGAGCCCAGCCTTCCACACTCGCTGAAAGGAGCCTTCCCCCATGGTGATGTCAGAGACCAAGTAGGGAGCTGGGACTTGGGTCCCCACTCAGCAGCAGTGACCGTGGAAGCACCGTGGAAACTACGCGGGAGCCTGGCCTTCCATCCCACCGCCCGCAGTGGTGACAGGCATCCGACCCGCTCGTGCTAGGAAGCCTGGTGGAGACTGAAGGCGTTCAGCCCCGCCCGCAGGGCCAGCGGAAGCCACGTGGAGCGCCGGCGATGAGGCGCCTCGCCCTTCTCAGCCGGAGCGGGATCAGGAGAGCCTGGCCGGGGCCTGGACCCCACCCGCTCAGCCGTAAGGAGCAGCGCCTCTCCCCAGGCGCAGAACAGAGGCTGAGGGAGGAGCCCCCCCCCCCCCCCCCCCCGCCCCCCCCCGGCCAGAATCAGAAGGTCAGCCCTGCCTGGGGAGCGAGAGGATGGGGCAGCTTCCATCTTCCCCTCTCTCATGCTGCCTTTCCCACTGACTAACCCTTTTCTCTCCCCCCCCCCCCGCCCCCGGCCACGGCCCAGGATGGGAGCACGCCCGCCTTCCCGCGGGAGATCCGGGGTCTCCGTCTCCCTCCAGAATAGCTGAATGTCTAGGTATCATTCCAAACTCATTTGCCACACTGAGAGCCAGGAAAGTTGCAGCTGAAGTAGAAAAGACAATCAACAGACAGCCTCACTGAGGTGACGAAGATGCTAGAATTATCTGACGTGGGCGGTCATGTGATAAAAGTGCCTCACCTCCCAGTTGTGAGCACGCTTCAAGCTAAAAGATGCAGTCTTCACAAAGAAACAGAAAATACGAGGACGCACCAGGCAGGAAATTTAGAACCGAAGGACACAGTAACTGAAACTGAGCACCTCCGCACGCAGACTCTGCAGCCGCGCGGAAGGCTGGAAGGAGAACCAGCGAGGCTGCGGCTGGAGCAGGAGTCGCCGAGCGTGAACGACAGGCGGCGGCCCACTCGCCAGCAGCACACGGCCTAAGCGGCTCCTTTGGGTCTGACGTGCCTGTCGCCAGAATTCCAGGAGACAAGTAAGAGGGCGGGGCCTGGAAACGTATTCAGAGAACTAATGGCCGAAGTCTTCCAAAATGTGGCAAAAGCCACGCACCCACACCCCAAACAGGACAAACCCGAAGAGACCCAGGCCAAGGTGCATCGTAGGCTAACTCCAGAAAACTAAAGCCGAAGAACGAGTCCTGAAGGTAGAGAGAGGAGACGCCTTTACCTTTAGGGGAAAACAGTCTGAGTGACGGAGACTCTGCTCATAGGAAACCGTGGAGCCAGCCAGAAGCAGGACACCTCAGACGCTAAAGACAAGAATTGTCAACCTGGAACTCTGTATCCCGAAAAGAGATCCTTCAAGGATGCAGAAGAAATCAGGACACTTTCAAATGAAGAAACCCTAAGAGGGTTTGTCCCCAGCACACCTACGCTAAACGAACGGCTAAAAGCAGCTCTCTGAACAGAAAGGAAGTGATAGAAAAGAAACCTTGGGACATCAGGAAGGAAGAAGGCGCAATGGCAAGAGTGAACATATGACTGACTACGTGCAGTAGAATATCCTCTTCCGGATTTTCCAATTACGTGTGATGACAAAGCAAAAAACATGAGTGTGGGTAGGTAAAACTAATGAAACAGAGTAAATATCAGTACTTCCTAATTTGTATTGTGTACAAGCTACCTCAAGTTCTGTTTGACCAAATCTTATGGTAAATTTGATGCTCAAGTCATAGGGTATTGAGAATTACACATTAATTCCTACCGGAACATAACCATTTTCATTTGAGCCATTATTGTTCAACATGCATTGTTTAGAGAACATATGTTAAAGAGACACTGAAAACTACTTAGAACTCCTCTGAAGAAAAAACCCTTTCATAAATAAACATAAATACATTCCTTTCATAAATAAACTATATTTCTAAACCAACATAAAGGGCTACTTTCTAGGCTGTACCTTAGCTAATTAAACAAGTAAATAAAGGTTTATGTGTGTCACACCATGTTCAAAACAATCTTGCCTGACCAAGTAGAACAAACCAATAAACATAAAACCGTTCTTTTGATAAATAGTTTTGACCAAAGTGAAAAATCAGTATCAGCCACTGAAAACCTCAAGTCTGTATAATTCTGGCATTCCACCACTTAAAAATATCCTTTCCCACTGCTGGAGTTTAGAATCTCATCTGTAAAAAGGGGCACAGCAGATTTGCAACACTGCCCAGGAATGCAAGGCAACCAAGACTTTTTGCTGGAATATTGGTTCAGAATCCTCAATAAATTAATTTAACTTCATGAATATCCAGGTCAGTAACTGTTACTGGTTTATTCAGTTGGCTACCATTGTGGCCCTTAATCATTCATCCAAAGGAAAGTTCATGTAATGAGGCCTCAGATCCAGAGCACTTCTACCCTTGAACTGTCTCATGGCTCCTCAAGACGGTCCTTGTGGCTGAATTTGAAAACTTCTCTGTCGAATTGGGACTGGTTGACCAAACCAGCCTGATCCTGGAGCAGAAGCAGAACACTTGAGTTACGGCCAGTGGAGCTCGCTCCCAGAGGCAGACAGTCCCCCTGCCTGGTCACCGTTTCTCTCAGGAAACCCAGCTCCACTGCTGGTCTGTGTTCTTTACTTTTTTGGTGCATCCTATTAATAAACTACTGCCCAATGTGACAAAACAAACAACAAAAACAAGGAAGGAAAGCTACAGGAGCCACACCATCTATGCCAATTAGTTACTTTAAAGACTTTTAAGAAAAAGGGGAAACAGTAAAGAAGAAAGCAGTCAGTGACATTTAGCTGTGCCAGAGACCAGCACATGAAATTGATACACGGCTGCAGCGGAGTGCAAATCAAGGGTCTAAATATATTGGAAAATATATGCTATCGAGATGTTAATTATGCAGTAAGCACCTTTAAAAATCTCTTCGTATCTGGGAGTGAAATCTCAGGTTAGGATCAAGTTCTTGGATCATAGAGAAGACGCAATAGTTTCATCGTAGATACTAAATTAACTAGGACATGTTCACTTCTAAAAATGAAATTTCTAGATTCTTTAAGCCCTGTTGTTTTAAAATACTATAAACTTGACATTTTTTTGTAGGGAAGATAGTGTAACCTGGCAGTGTTCCAACCTGTCATACTTATCTGACAAGAGTTTCTTGTGGTTCAGCCAAAAATTCTCATGCTTGTGTCAGTTAAACGTTCTTAAATATATACACTCTTAACTTTCGAGACACCTGTTTTATAGGCCCCTCATTTTTTTAGCTTTTAAAAAGTATATGAAACTAATCCAATAATATGAAATATTATTTAATAGATTGGCTATTTCTTAATGCTTTAAAATTGCTGAGTTTAAAAAGTGATCCCAAGTAATAGCGACTTAACCATTTTTCTACTTGAAGTTTTTTAAACTCTGTAGAAATGTACGTGTTTACAAAAATGCCAAGTCAGTGAAAACTTCTCTAAAATAAAAACATCTAAAATTCTGATCCTGTAGTTCATAGCAATAAGGCTTTCTTGAATACAAGTTATAATAAAATAAGTAATCTGTGCAAACAGTGCATCAATCACTGTATAACTCATTACGAGCCAAATTATCCTCATGTCTCAAGATTCAGCCTGACCTACTCTTTGGAAACTTTTCAGCCAAGGATGGTGTGTGATGTGGACAAAGCTCCCCCGCGGCTCTGTGTCTTCACTGTACTCTGTGCCTCTTGAGCGCCTCTTTTGCGTCTGTAAAATGAAAAGACTGGGCCAGATGACCACGGAGGTACTTTTTTGCTCTACTTATAAGGGGATCCCACTCCATTTGCGCTAATATGCAACCGTAGTATTTAAGTGCCTCTAAATACCTAAGGGTTAAGAGACAGCCCTGGTGGAGGAGCCTGGGCTGTGCCCACAGTGTGAGCCTCAGCCGTGCCCTCTGCCCTCCTGCAGATCCCAGCCAAACACAGGAGCTGCCTGGAGAGCAGTGTGCGCAGCTCCTTTGTCATCAGCTCTACTGCGCGTGTTCCAAGTACTGCTTTCCAAGTTACTTAGGTTCTTTCTTGTCTTCCCGACCCCCTTCAGTGTGTGATGTCATTCATTTATAATACAGCTAGGTTCCTTTGTTGATGTTTGTATTTCATTTTTTATTCTATCTGCTGAATGATTTACTTTGGGGAGGGGTGGGGAACAGGGACATTGTCGTGGCTGTAAAGGTGTACTGTGCAGAAAGATACACTCAGACAAGTGTCACACTGCCCCCCCCCCAGTCCCTGTTTTCCCTCTAGTTAATAAAAATGCTACTCACAGAGGTATGCATTATTTTGAAACTATTTTGTGTGTAAAGTGTACACTGGAATTGAACAAATAAGTGTGTTGAGGATGATGAGACCCAGATTTCTCACTGTCAGAAAGAAGTTACAAACAAGAGGAAGAAAGGAGGCTAGAATAAACTCTGTGGTGTCCGATTGGAATCAGAGGTAACAGAGTGAACTCATGGTTCTTTATGTCTATAAAGATAAATACAAAATTACACATGGGTATATGCAGGTGTTAGGGTACATATGTGTATCTCCCAGCTCTGTCTGCTGAGAAGGCATGGAAGCAATGAGAGCCAGTAGCAGCGAGTGTATCTAGTGCGCAGATCTGGGATTCACATACCACCTCCTGTAGAATGACTGTACCAAGGCCCCTTGCATAAATGACTGATTCTAGAACTGAGGGGTGGGGGGGGAAATATGAGATAAGCCTGGAACATAAGTAAGAAAGTGCTAAAAAGTTTATGAAGGCATATCAAAGGACACGAGAGCTACCTTGAAGGAGCTCCCCATGGCCAAATCTGGAACAGTTTTGGCAGCAAAATAATGATGGTAGTATTGGATTATAATCTATAAAATAAAATATCCATTCATCCATATTGATATAAATACTTAATACATGGGGGAGAAGGGAAAGCTCCTCCTTACAGTGTAATTCCAGTTGTAAACTAAGAAGTAATTAGGGGAATGGAAAATCGCCATTTGGCAAACACCTTGGTAATAATTGTTGCAGGCAAGAACCATCAATGGATGCTAAAATTAGTGGGTGCAAGTAAAATGAGAAAAAAATGTATCTGCAAAATCGCAAAGTACTTCCCCACCAGACAATTATAAAGAAAGGCATAATAACTAGTATAAAGAAACCTGACAGCATCTTAACCAGGTGATCAAGGTTACTGTCACCAGTAGTAGGACACGCTGACACCACACACCACTGGTGAGAGGCACTAACAAAGGCACATCGCTTCGGAGACAGTTTTGCTCAAAATGTATTTCCTCAATCCAGTCATTAGAAAACGTCAGAGAAATGAAATTGAGGGCATCTTACAAAATAAGTGACCAGTACTCTTCAAAATTGTCAGTGTCACGGTCATAAAAAACAAAGACTTGTCGGAGACTGACTGGATTGTCAGATTTTGGAGGAGACGAGGAGACATGACAACTGAATGCACTGTGGGATCCAGGATTGATTTCTGAACCAGAAAAGAGAAGGACATTAAGGGGGGGGAGACTGGCGAAAGTCAAATAAGATCTGTACGTGAGTGACTGGTATGGCATTAATGTTATTATAATGGTGGTCGTAATAGTATGGTGATTATGTAAGAAACTGGTTGAAAGGTATACAGGAACTCAGTGCTATTTTTCTTTTCTATAAGCCTAAAATTATTTTAAATCAAAAAGGGTTTTTTTTTTTTTTTTTTACAAAATAAACAAAAAATATTTTAGGGGCTTCCCTGGTGGCGCAGTGGTTGAGAGTCCGCCTGCCGATGCAGGGATCCCACATGCCGCGGAGCGGCTGGGCCCGTGAGCCATGGCCGCTGAGCCTGCGCGTCCGGAGCCTGTGCTCCACAACGGGAGAGGCCACAACAGTGAGAGGCCCGCGTACCGCAAAAAAAAAAAAAAAAAAAATTTTAATATGCCTATACATATCATATTCCAACTGTATAAAATCAAAAGCAAGGTAAAATTTTGAAAAAAAATCAGAGGAGAAAAATACTTTATATACAGAAGAACAAGAATTAAAAATTACAGCCAACTTCTCGTCAGAAACCAAACCAACAAGAAGAAAACGAATGAAATATTTTTTTTTACATCTTTATTGGCGTATAATTGCTTTACAATGGTGTGTTGGTTTCTGCTTTATACCAAAGTGAATCAGTTATACATATGTTCCCATATCTCTTCCCTCTTGCGTCTCCCTCCCTCCCACCCTCCCTATCCCACCCCTCCTGGCGGTCACAAAGCACCGAGCTGATCTCCCTGTGCTATGCGGCTGCTTCCCACTAGCTAGCTACCTTACGTTTGGTAGTGTATATATGTCCATGCCTCTCTCTCGCTTTGTCACAGCTTACCCTTCCCCCTCCCCATATCCTCAAGTCCATTCTCTAGTAGGTCTGTGTCTTTATTCCTGTCTTACCCCAAGGTTCTTCATGACATTTTTTTTCCTTAAATTCCATATATATGTGTTAGCATACGGTATCTGTCTTTCTCTTTCTGACTTACTTCACTCTGTATGACAGACTCTAGGTCTATCCACCTCACTACAAATAACTCAATTTCATTTCATTTTATGGCTGAGTAATATTCCATTGTATATATGTGCCACATCTTCTTTATCCATTCATCTGATGATGGACACTTAGGTTGCTTCCATCTCCTGGCTATTGTAAATAGAGCTGCAGTGAACATTTTGGTACATGACTCTTTTTGAATTATGGTTTTCTCAGGGTATATGCCCAGTAGTGGGATTGCTGGGTCACATGGTAGTTCTGTTTGTTCTATTGTAGTTTTGTTCTATTTGTAGTTTTTTAAGGAACCTCCATACTGTTCTCCATAGTGGCTGAACCAATTCACATTCCCACCAGCAGTGCAAGAGTGTTCCCTTTTCTCCACACCCTCTCCAGCATTTATTGTTTCTAGATTTTTTGATGATGGCCATTCTGACTGGTGTGAGATGATATCTCATTGTAGTTTTGATTTGCATTTCTCTAATGATTAATGATGTTGAGCATTCTTTCATGTGTTTGTTGGCAGTCTGTATATCTTCTTTGGAGAAATGTCTATTTAGGTCTTCTGCCCATTTTTGGATTGGGTTGTTTGGTTTTTTGTTACTGAGCTGTATGAGCTGCTTATAAATTTTGGAGATTAATCCTTTGTCAGTTGCTTAATTTGCAAATATTTTCTCCCATTCTGAAGGGTTGTCTTTTGGTCTTGTTTATGGTTTCCTTTGCTGTGCAAAAGCTTTGAAGTTTCATGAGGTCCCATTTGTTTATTTTTGTTTTTATTTCCATTCCTCTAGGAGGCGGGTCAAAAAGGATCTTGCTGTGACTTATGTCATAGAGTGTTCTGCCTATGTTTTCCTCTGAGAGTTTGATAGTTTCTGGCCTTACATTTAGGTCTTTAATCCATCAAAAAGGTTTTTCTAATCCTGGTCAAAATGAAGCAAAACCCCCTTTTCTTTGAGTTTCATTAGTATATCTGAAAAAAAAAGTTGGAGTTTTCAAAAAGATTTTTCTCAATAAACAATAATAGAACAAAAGGAGGAACACTGAAACATAGTAATAATTCAGCTTACAGAGTGCATGTGCTGTCGAATCTCTGGCCAGATCTCTGGCCTTCATCCCTGCCTTAGCCTGTCTGATAGAATGTCTGATGTCCCCTCCCTGAAGGCCTTGGGCACGGCCGTCACCGTCCTCCCGGTCTGCTCCAGGTTGCTGGCAGCCTTATCCCAGAGCTGGTCTCCATACCTGGAACTTTGGGGGCAAGGATGAGTCAGGCTCATTCTACCTTTCATTCGGACTTTTGTATTCGCGTCTAGTTTGGGTTTTGAGAGATATGCATCTTTTCTGAAAAACACTGGAGGGCTGGGAAGGCTGGCACAATAATGAACATTCACCTGTAAAGCCAACTTTCACACATCAGCACAGAGAAGTAACACCGAGTGGATGCTCCTGTATAGGCCTGCTGCTGACTGCTTTCCCAAACATCATTTTCTTTAATTTTTATAACAACTCTGTGAGATAGCGTATTGGCTCCATTTTACAAGTAAGGAAACTGAGCCTCGGAAAGGTTAAGTATCTTGTTAAGATGACACATTAAATATGGAAAGCCAAGATTTAAATCCAAATCTATTTGACTGAAAAGTATGCTATTTTCTTTTCCTTATTGACCAACAGAAAAATATATATATACGTTGAATATAACATCAGTATGTGACATACATGTATAGAGGAACAGGATGTAATTTCATCATAGGATGCATCCATAGAGATCTCTTCTGTGGTGCTTCTGTCAGCACTGAACTCTTCTCTGTTTCATGCTCCCCTTTCTAATTGACTTAATGACCTCTAAATCTTAATTTTATTTTAAATTTCTATCTTTATGTTTTATGTTTCCTTCATTATCTGTTTGTATTTCATTTTTATATTTTAAATATAAAAGCCTTCATTCCCTTCTTCTCATAGGCAAGTTACATTGAGTTGGCCAAAGCGTTCGGTTTTTTCCATAAGATGGCTCTAGTAGTGCATAGTTGTCTTTAACTTCATTCGAAACAATTTTGTTAGATTGTATTGTGACAGCTGTCATATCAGCATGCATTTTAAAAAAAACTTATCAAAATTGGTGAATTTTTGTGTAGCCATTTTAATATTGAAGATGGAAGAAAAAGCAACATTTTCTGCATATTATGCTTTATTGTATGCAACTGAAATGCAAAAAAAGATTTGTACAGTATTTGCAGAAGGTGCTGTGACTGATCGAACGTGTCAAAAGTGGTTTGCAAAGTTTCGTGCTGGAGATTTCTCGCTGGACGGTGCTCCAGGGTAGACCAGTTGAAATTGACAGCGATCAAATGGAAACAATAATTGAGAACGGTCAACTGTTATACCACGCAGGAGATAGCCGACATACTCAAAATATCCAAATCAAGCGTTGAAAATCATTTGCATCAGCTTGGTTATGTGAATTGCACTGATGTTTGGATTCCACGTTAAGTTAAGCGAAAAAAAACTCTTGACCATATTTTCGCATGTGATTCTCTACTGAGACATGATGAAAACGTTACGTTTTTAAAACAAATTGTGACGGGCAGTGGAAAGTGGATTGTGTGCAACAGTGTGGAATGGAAGAGATCGTGGGGCAAGCGAAATGAACCACCACCAACCACACCAGAGGCCGGTCTTCATCCAAAGAAGGTGATGCTGTGTATATGGTGGGATTGGAAGGGAGTCCTCTATTATGGGCTCCTTCCAGAAAACCAAATGATTAATTCCAACAAGTACTGCTCCCAATTAGACCAACTGAAAGCAGCACTTGACGAAAAGTGTCCAGAATTAGTCAACAGAAAACGCACAGTCTTCCATGAGGATAACGCAAGATCGCATGTTTCTTTGATTACCAGGCAAAAACTGTTACAGCTTGGCTGGGAAGTTCTGATTCATCCACCAGATTCACCAGACATTGCACCTTCGGGTTTTCATTTATTTCGGTCTTCACAAAATTCTCTTAATGGAAAGAATTTCAATTCCCCGGAAGACCGTAAAAGGCACCTGGAACAGTTCTTTGCTCAAGAGAAAGTTCTGGGAAGGTGGAATCATGAAGTTGCCTGAAAAATGGCAGAAGGTAGTGGAACAAAAAGGTGAATATGTTGTTCAACAAAGTTCTTGGTGAAAATGAAACATGTGTCTTTTATTTTTACTTAAAATCTGAAGGAACCTTTTGGCCCACCCAATATATCTCTCTAGACTATAAACATTCCCATGGCCTCCAGCAAGGCCAGGACCTAGTAATTCCTAGATGATTCTTGGTTTTCAGACCTATGGTATCTGATATCGAACCCTACATCACAGTCTTCTTCTTGGCTAGCCAGCAGATAGATGTTATCCTCTTTCTTCTCCTTGCTCTAAGACTACTTAACCACTTGATTGGTTTTCTGTTGCTGCCATAACAAATTACCAGAACACTCAGTGGCTTAAACAACACAAATGTATGGTTTCACAGCATTGTTGGTCATAAGCCCATGACAGATCTCACTGGGCTAAAATCTGAGTGTTGACAGAGCTGCGTAGTTTTCCGGAGATCCTAGGAGAGGATCAGTTTCCTCACTCACTTGGAGATTGGTGGAATCAGTCCCTTTTGGTTGTAGGACCAAGGACCCCACAGGACAGTTCCATCAGCAAAGAACTCCTCACTGTACCCTTTTTAGTCACACCTTCCTCCTACTGCAAACCCTGGCGGCCACAGCCTCTTCTCTGTCACTGTGGTTTTGGTTTTTTGAGAAGGTCATATAGATGAAATCACAGCATAAAACATTTTGTGTCTGGCTTCCTGCATGCTGCATGCCTTTGAGATTCATTCATCTTGTTGCAAGTATAAATACGGTACTCTTCATTGATGAGTAGTGTTCCATTATATGGATGCACCACAGTTTATCCATTCACCCACTGAAGGACATTTGGCTGTTTCCCGTTTGTGGGGATTATTAATAAAGCTGTAAACATTGGGGTATGTGTGGGGTTTTGTGAACAGTTTTCATTTCTCTAAGGCTAACTTGTAGTGGTATTGTTGAATAAAATGTTAAGTGTACGTTTAATGTTTTAAGAAAATGTCAAAGTGCTTTCCAGAGCGGCTGCTACCCCGCCAGTAATGCAGGAAGATCGAGTTTCTGCACATCCTCACCACTGCTTGGTTTTATCGGTTATTTTTTACTTCAGCCATTGTAATAAGTGTGTCTTTATCATGTGTCGTTTTCCTGTGCATTCCCTTAATGGCTAGTGAAGTTGAACGTTTTTCATGTGTTTGTTTGCCATCTGGATATCCCCTTCAGCGAAGTGTCTGTTCATGTCTTTTGTGCATTTATATAAACAGGGTTTTAGTTTAAGTTTTGAGTGATCCTTTTAGTTGTAGCAAATACCTTCTCCCAGCCTATAGCTTTTCATTCTCTTATCCTAGCCTTTCACAGAGCAAAAGTTTTAGATTCATTGAGGTCCTCTAACAATTTTCCCTTTTATGGATCATGTTTTGGTGTCATGTCCAAGAACTCTTTGCTTACCCCAAGATTACTGGAATTTTCTCCTTTGTGTCCTTCACTTTTTTATCAGGTCTGTGATCCATTTTCAGTTAATTTTTTATAAGATACAAGGTTGAGGTGAGGTTCATTTTTTTGGATATAGATGTCCATTTGTTCTGATATTGTTTGTTGAAAAGACTGTCCTTTCTCTGTTGAATTGCATTTGCACTTGTGTCAAAACTTAATGTCCATATTGTGAGGATCTGTCTCTGGACTCTGTTCTGGTGGTCTGTGGGTCTCTCCCTTTGCCAGTACCACATCATGTGATTACTATGACTTTATCCTAAGTCTTAAAATTAGGCAATGACCTTCCTCCACCTTTAATTTTCTTTTGAAAAATTGTTTTGACTATTATAGTTTCTTTGCCTTTCCATGTGAATTTTAGCATAATCTTATATATATATAAAAAATCCTGCTGGTATTTCTATTAAAATTGTGTTAAATCTGTAGATCAATTTTGAGAGAACTAACATCTTTATTATGTTGAGGAGTACCTATCTTTATTTTTTTCCAGCTTTATTGAGATGTATTTGCTATGTAACATTGTTTAAGATGTACAATATGACTTGATATATGTTTTTATTATGAAATGATTGCCATAATAAGGTTAGTTAACACATCCATTACCTCACATAGTTACAACTGTGTGTATGGTGGGAACATTTAAGATCTATTCTCTTATTAGTACTTTCTAACTGTAATACAGTATTGTTAACTACATTCATCATTGCCATTCATTAGGTTCCCAGAACTTACTCATAACTGGGAGTTTGTACCCTTTGACCACCATCTCCCATTTTCCCCAGCCCTGGGCAGCCGCCAATCTGCATTCTGTTTCTGTGAGTTATGTTTTTAAGATTCTGCCTATAAATGAGATCACGCAGTATTTGTCTCCCTTTGACTTATTTCACTCAGCATAATGCCCTCAAGTTTCATCCATGTTGCTGCATAGGGCAGGATTTGCTTCTTTTTTGCTGCTGAATAATATTTCATCGTGTGTGTGTGTGTGTGTGTGTGTGTATACATACCACATTTTCTTTATTCATCTGTTGATGTACACTTTGTTTGCATGTCTTGGCTATTGTAAATAATGCTTCAGTGAACGTGGGAGTACAGATATTTCTTGAGACAGTAATTTCTTTTCCTTCAGATATATACCTAGAAGTAGGATTCCTGGATCACGTGGTAGTTCTATTTTTAATTTTATTGAGGAACCTCCATACTGTTTTTTAATAGTGGCTGCACCAGTTTACATTCCCAACAGTACACAAGGGTTCCCTTTTCTCCACACCCTCTCCAGCATTTATTATTTGTAGACTTTTGAATGATGGCCATTGTGACCCGTGTGAGGTGGTACCTCACTGTAGTTTTCATTTGCATTTCCCTGATGGTAAGTGATACTGAACACCTTCTCATGTACCTCTTGGCCACCTGTAGATCTGCTTTGAAAAAACTTTCTATTCAGGTCCTTTGCCCATTTTAAAATCATTATTTGTTTTTTTTACTGTCAAGTGGTATAAGTTCCTCGTATATTTTGAATATTAGCCCCTTTTCAGATGTACGGTTTGCAGATATTTTCTCCCACCCCATAGGTTGCCTTTTCACTTTGTTGATCATTTATTTTGCTATGTAGAAGCTTTTTTAGTTTGAGGTATTTCTTCCTACTTGTTTATTTTTTATTTTGTTGCTTGTGCTTTGGTGTCATATCTAGAAAATCACTGCCAAGACCAGTGTCAAGGAGTTTTTTCCCTGTGTTTTCTTCCAGGATTTTTATGGTTTCATGTCTCACGTTGAAGTCTTTAATCCATTTCTGGTTAATTTTTGAGAGTGATACAAGATAGGAGTCCGGTTTCACTTTTACACGTGACTGTCCAGTTTTCCCAACACCATTTATTGAAGAGACCATCTCTTGCCCATTGAGTATTCTTGGCTCCCTTGTCAAATATTAGTTGACTGTATACACGTGGGTTTATTTCTGGGCCTTTGATTCTTTTCCATTAGTCTGTGTTTTTAATGCCAGTACCATACTGTTTTTATTACTATAGCTTTGTAATATGGTTTGAAATCAGGAAATGTGAGGCCTCTAGCTTTGTTCTTATTTCTCAAGATTGTTTTGGCTATTCAAGGTCTTTCGTGATTCTGTATAAATTTTAGGATTTTTTTTTTTTTTTCTATTTCTGTAAAAAATTCCACTGGGATTTTGATAGGGATTGCATTGAATCTACAGATACCTCTGGGTAGTATGGACATTTTAACAATATTAATTCTTCTAGTTCATGAAGAGAAGATATCTTTCCACTTATTTGTGTCTTCTTCAATTTCTTTCATCAGTGTTTTACAGTTTTTAGTGTACAGATCTTTTACCTCCTTGGTTAAATTTATTCCTAAGTATTTTATTGGTTTTGACACTGTTGTAAACAAGATTGTTTTCTTTATTTCTCTTTCAGGCAGTTCACTGTTAGTATATAAAAATGCAACTGATTTTTTGTATGTTGGTTTTTTTTCTTGTCCTGCATAGGTATTGTTTGATTTCTTGCATCACTGTTTTGTAGTTTCAAAATGCAGGTCATTAACATGTTTTGAGAGACTTAAAACAGGTCATTAACATGTTTTGAGAGACTTAAAACCTATGTCTTTCATTTTTGAAGGGAGAAACTGTTGTGAATGTTTTAATTAAGTTTCCATTTGTTCATTGCTGTTATATAGCAAGCAATATGACTCATTTTTGTGTGTTGCCCTTGTATCCTGCAGGCTTGCTAGTTCTAGAAATTTTTTGTAGATTCCTTGAGATTTCTATGTAGACAGTCTTCTCTTCAAATTGGGACAGTTTTTCTTCCTTTCTAATCTGTATAACTTTTATTTCTTTCTATTAAGAGACGTCAGGAGTGGTGAGAGTGGACATTTTTCTTTTCCCCAATCTTAGAGGGGG
The DNA here is from genome assembly GCF_000442215.2 of Lipotes vexillifer. Taxonomy (NCBI): domain Eukaryota; kingdom Metazoa; phylum Chordata; class Mammalia; order Artiodactyla; family Lipotidae; genus Lipotes; species Lipotes vexillifer. The sequence continues at coordinate 33,604 of NW_006798732.1, read as the reverse complement.
AAGTATTTGATCTTTTACTTTTAAATATAATGTTAACTGTAGCTTTGTTGTAGATGCTCTTTATCAAACTGAGTAAGTTTTCATTTCTAGTTTGCTGAGAGTTTTCATCATGAATAGATGTGAAATTTTTTCAAATGCTTTTTCTGCATCAGTTGACATGATCATGCAGTTTTGCTTCTTTAGCCTGTTAACACAGTAGAATGCATTACTGGACTTCCCAGTATTGAACCAGTCTTAGATTGATTCCCTGGAAAGCCCCTCTTAGTCATTGTGTTTTCATATATTGCTGAATATGACTTGGTAATTTTTTGTTGAAGATTTTTGTGCCAATGTACATGAGAGATATTGGTCTATAGGTGGGTTTTTTTTTTTTTTTTTTGCAATATTGTTACATGATTTTGATATCAGGGTAATGTGGACCTCATAAAATTAGTAGGAAAGTCTTCCTTTCTCTTCTATTTTCTTGAAAATATTATTTAAATTCAGTGTAATTCATTAAATGTCTGGAAAAATTTAAAGTAAAACCATCTGGACCTAGAATTTTATATTGTTTGGGGGGAAGGTTTTAAACTCCAAATTCAATTTTTAAAACAGTTATAGGAATATTCAAGTTAACCATCTCATCTTGGATGACTTGTAGTAGTTTCTAGTTTTTGAGGAAATGGTCCATTTCAAAGTTTTCATATTCATGTGTGTTAGAGATGTTAACCTTACAGGACTGCTTTAAGGAAAATAGCTCACAATTACATAGCATTTACTATGTGCCTGGTACAGTACTAAGCATATACTATATTGATTTAATCTTCACAGCTACCCTAAGAGGTACGGTTACTATCCTCCAAATTTATATTTTGTAAACTGATTATGTACTGCCTCACAGGTTTCATAATGGACATATAAAATTTTTCATTTTAGGTGTAAATAATTACAAAAACCATCTAATTTCTAGCACATTAAAAATGACATTTTTAACATCATTCTTATATGTGAAACCCATAGCAATTTAATTCCTTCATTTAATACTTTCATTCATTTTTTTTTTTAATATGAATAAGCTCTTCTTTAAGAGTCAGAAATGTATATCTTAATGTTTACTCCTTGGACTCATAGTGGTCCCTTATAACCCTTTTAATATCTTCTGGCTTTTCAGTGATATCCGCTTTTCATTCCTGATATTAGAAATTTGTGGCTTCCCTCTTTTTTTGTCAGTCTTACTTAAGGTTTGTCAATTTTATTGATCTTTTCAAAGAACCTTTTATTTTTTCTTCTGTTGTTCTTTTTTTAATTTTACTGATTTCTGATCTTAATACTTCTTCCTTTCTGTTTGCCCTGGGTTTATTTTTCTCCTCTTTTCCCATTTCTGACATGGAAGCATAGAGTTTTGATTTGAGTCCTTATTTTATAACATAAGCATTTAATAATGTAAATTACCCTTTAAACAGTGTTTTAGGTACATTCCACAAATTTTGATACATTGTTTTTCATTTTTCTATTTGACCCATGGATTCTTTAGAAGTGTGTTAATTTCCCAAGAACATACTTTGTATTATATATTTTTTTTAATTTGTTAAGTTTTGTTGTATGATCCTGGATGTGATCCGTCTTCATGAATGTTCTATGTGCATTTGAAAAAGATTGGGTTGAATGTTTTATAAATGTCAATTGGATCTGGTAGTTGTTAATGTTGCCTAGTTCTTTATAGCCTTGCTGACTTTATCTGTCTGCTTGTTCTGTCAATTAATGTGAGAGGACTGTTGAAGTCTCCAGTTATAATCATGGATTTGCCTCTGCTTTCTGTTCTCTCATTCACCTATTTTGAAGCTCTGTTGCTAGATTCATACAAATTTAAGATTGTTATGTCTTCTCGGTGAATTGACCTCTTATCATTATAATGTTTCTCTATATCTCTGGTAATTTTCTTAGCTCCAAAGCCTACTTTGATATTAAAATAATCACCCTAGCTTTCTTTTCATTAGTGTTTGTATGGTATATCTTTTTCCATCCTTTTACTTTTAACATACCTGTATCACTACATTTGAAATAACTTATTTGTAGAGAACTACAGATGGAGCTTGCTTTTTAAAATCTGTTCTGACAGTCTCTGTCCCTTAATTGGCTTGCTTAGACCATTTATATTTAATGTAACTTTTGGTGTTTGGGTTTAGGTTTATGATTGCATATTATTTGTTTACCGTTTTTTCATTCTTCTGTTTCTTCTTTTCCTGTCTTTTTTGGACCATTTGAATATGTTTTAGTATTACATTTTCACTTATTTATTTCATTTTTGACTATCTCTTTGTATAGATTTTTTTTTAGTAGTTGCTCTATTTTTTTAAATTTTTTATTGGAGTATAGTTGCTTTACAATGTTGTGTTAGTTTATGCTGTACAGCAAAGTGAATCACCTATATGTATACATGTATCCCCTCTTTTTTGGATTTCCTTCTCATTTAGGTCACCACAGAGCACTGAGTAGAGTTCCCTGTGCTATACAGTGGGTTCTCATTAGTTATCTATTTTATACATAGTACCAGTAGTGTACATATGTCAATCCCAATCTCCCACATCATCCCAAACCCACCCCCCGTTTCCCCCTTGGTATCCATACATTTGTTCTCTACGTCTGTGTCTCTATTTCTGCTTTATAAATAAGACCATCTATACCAATTTGTTCAGATTCCATATATGAGTTAACATACGATATTTGTCTTTCTCTTTCTGACTTACTTTGCTCTATAGATGTGAATGTCACATGCTTTTCACAGTCTACTTAGAATCAGTATTTTACCACTCCAAGTGAAATATAGAAACCTTGCACCCACTGGGTCCCCTTTACCCTCCTTCCTTCATGTTGTAGTTGTCATATGTAGTTGTCATGTCTTATGTTCTCCTTCATTCCTGACATTTCAAGTTTCCCTCTAATATCATTTCCCCTTCTTTATGAAGATCTCCTTCTAGCAGTTCTTTTAGATGAGGTCTCCTGTCAACGAACTCTGCTAGATTTCTTTTATCTAAGAATCTCTTTATTTTACCTCCAGTTCTGAAGTATATTTTCACTGGATGTAGAATTTAGGGTTGAGAGGCCTTTCTTTCTTTTAGCACTTTAAAAATGTTCCACTTCCTTATGGAATCCTTAATTTCTAATGATAAATATGCTGTCTTTTGAATCATTCTTCCCTTTATAGTCATGCTACATTTTCTCTCTTTTCAAGATTTTTTTTAATTTTAGTTTTCAGAGTTTGACTCATGATCTGGGCCTGGATTTGGGGGGCTTTACCCTATTTGCGATTCAGTTAACCTCTTGAATCTATTAATTTGTGTCTTTTGTTAAATTTGGGATGTTCTTAGACATTACTTTTTCAAATATTTTTTTCTGTGTCATTCTCTTTCTGGGACTTAAGTGACATGAAAGATATTTTATTATTATCCTACATCAAGACTATTTTTTAATCATTTACTCTCTGTTTTTCAGATTAGATAATTTTTTTTCATTGCTCTATCATCACATTCACTGATCTTTCCTCTTTCATCTCCATTTTGCTATTGAGCCTATCAAGTGGTTTTTTTTTTTTTTTTTTTTTTTTTTTTTTGCGGTACGCGGGCCTCTCACTGTTGTGGTCTGTCCCGTTGCGGAGCACAGGCTCCGGACGCGCAGGCTCAGCGGCCGTGGCTCACGGGCCCAGCCACTCCGCGGCATGTGGGATCTTCCCGGACCGGGGCACGAACCCGTGTCCCCTGCGTCGGCAGGCGGACTCTCCACCACTGCGCCACCAGGGAAGCCCTTTTTTTTTTACATTTTTGTCACTGTAATTTTAGTTCTAAAGTTTCCTTTTGATTCTTTTTTATATCTTCTATTTGCTGATGAGAGTTTGCTGAGACTTTCTATCTTTCCACTTTTTTCAGGAGTGTTCACCCTTCTTGGAACACTTTTACAGTAGCTGGCTTACAGTCTCTGTCCTGTAATTTCAACATCTGTGTCATCTCAGTGTTGCCATTTTTGATCACCTTTTCCCACAGGCACTGCGATTTTCCTGGTTCTTTGTACGCCAGGTAATTTTGGATTGTATCCTGGACATTTTGAGTATTGTCTTATGAGACTCTTGTTGTTATTTAAATCCTGTGGAGAACTTTTGTATTTTTGGTTTAGCAGGCAATTCAGTGTATCAGGCTGTAAGTTCCAAGCAGCTTTCTGTGGGTTGTGGTTCCAACATCAGTTCAGTTTTCAAGCCTTTGCAGTGCTTTTCAGATCTGTGCCATGCAGTGGCCAGTCTGGGACATGAGTAGTGATCTTATCCCACACTTCAGTTCTCAGAGTCTGTGGTCAGATCCACATGTGAGAAGCTTGGGATGCACCCTGGAGCTCACAGACAGCTTTGTGTGGTCTCTCTCCCACGCCCCTCCCTCTCCACGGTCTCCTCAGTATTTCCAGTTCCTTGGGACTCCCCTGTTCAGTCTTCTGACAAAAACCTGGGACTTTGTTGCCGTACCTGATGCATATACTTCCTGCAGCTGTGACTGCGAGAAGAAGGGCCGCAAGAAGACGGAGGAGGAGCTCAGTGGACACTTGTGCACCGTCTTCAGGCTCTGGTCCTCTGACTGGAGAGGAAGGTCCCTTTCCCTTGGAGTTTTAGGTACCCTTAGGCCCCTGCTGTCACCATGGCCTCTCCCACCACCGTGGAATGACCTGGGGGCTGGGACACAAGACAAAAGAGGGGAAAATGCATATTTCTCCCTTCTCTGAGCCCCTTCCTGCTCCCTGAGCCTAAAGTAGAGGGCTTTCTAGCACGCTCCTCCGTGCCTCAGTGTTGACGCCAGCTTTCGGGCCTCCCGGAACCCAGGCCGGGGCGGGAGGGGCCCCTTCCAGCTCAGTGGCCCAGTCTTCCTCCCCTGCCTGGCTTCCTGCTGTGGTTCACCTTCCAGAGGCTTCACACTGCCCCTGCCTGCATCCCCCCAGGTGCTTTAGCTGCATCCAGTGGGACACACAGGTGGTTTATCTCCAACTTAACCAAAGCTGACCCCAGGTGTGTATATTTTTTTTTTTTACCATTAGCTAAGTTAACAGGTATTCATGGAGGTTGTGAATTATATTTACTGTGACATTGATGGGCAGTTATACCAAAAGTATATTAATACATATGTAGAACCTAAAGGATATTAGAAGGGAAGATGGCACTGTCTGGAAAGGTTCTGAAAAAGTACATAATGAAACAAATGTTTCACCCCTAAATAAAGTTTGAATACTATAATAATACTAATACTAATACTAATACTAATACTATACTATACTATACTATACTATACTATACTATACTATACTATACTATATTAATACTATACTATACTATATTATCGGCATTTGCTTTTTGGATAGTATTCCTGTAATAGGAACAGCGGGGTGGGGATAGCAGAGAGCAGGGTCAGGGAAGACTTACAAAATGAGAGACATGTGAACTGATCTTTAAAGAATCAGATTAGTAGAAGTTACTCAGATGAATGGGTAACAGCATTCTCGCTGAGAAAACAGCTTGAGAAGAAGCAGGTATAAATGTGCATGGCATATGTGGATGTGTGTCATCAAGGAAGAGACAAAAGCAGGAAAGGAGAATCTGATTCATTTAGCCACTTACTGTGCCTTATTAGCCATTGCTACAAAGTGTTCCCACAGAAACATGTGAAATGGTTAGAAACACGCTGGTATGAATTTCAGAAATGCAAGGTTTAGGATTTAGAACATGTGTTAAATAACCAGTCCTGTACTTTGCACTATTCTATCTTGCCATTGATAGTAAGCTTCTAGATTTTTAATTAAAATCAATTGCATTTGTCATTCTTACTTTTACTTGCTAGGAATCTCATCGTTTGGCAAAATGAACGAGTGCTGTCTATTTTGATCTAAATGTGTGCTATTTGCCTTTGACTTCTTTTCAACTAAGCTTTCAAGTTTGAAATAATTATAGATTCCCAAATAATTCAGTTTTAGATCTACAAATAATACAGAGAGCCTTTGTACCTTTTACCCAGTTTCCCCCAATGGTAACATCTTGTAAAACTGTAGTGCAGTATCATAACCAGGAGATTACCGCTGACATAGGTGAGATGCAGAGCATTCCATCACCACAGGGCTCCCTACTTGCCTTCAGACAACCCACAGTCTCCTCCCCTCCTTAACCCCTGGTAACCACTGAGCTGTTCTCCATTTTTGTAGTTTTGTCATTTCAGTAATGTTTTGTAAGTGGAAGCATACAGTATGTAACGTTTGGGATTGGCTCTTTTTTTTTTTTTTTTTTTTTTTTTTTGCGATACGCGGGCCTCTCACTGTTGTGGCCTCCCCCACCGCGGGGCACAGGCTCCGGACGCGCAGGCCCAGCGGCCATGGCTCACGCGGCACGTGGGATCCTCCCAGACCGGGGCACGAACCCGTGTCTCCTGCATCGGCAGGCGGACTCTCAACCACTGCGCCACCGGGGAAGCCCGGATTGGCTTTTTTCACTCTCCGTAATTTCTTGGAGATCCACTGAAGTTGTATGTATCGGTAGTTTGTTCCTTTTTGTTGCTGAGTAGTATTTTATGACTTATTGCAGCTATATTTTACCATTATCTAAGAAACTAAAGTCTTGTTACTTAGGAGTTTTTCCTTTATATATTTGCTTTGGAATTTAGACTAAAAGCCAAAGCCTCAGGAGCATTCTAGTTTTCCTTCCTAAGTTGCGTTTAGGTGGGTCAATCATAATGTGTTGACATTATTAAGTCTTACAGGAGAGAAAGTCTTATACACCAGTAGATTCAACTACTTTACCCCTCATATATTTCTTAAAACTAGAAGTAAGATCAGAACACACGAGGGAGAACGCTGCTTGAGAAATATTTAGAACAGCCCCTGTTCCAAGACACCCTCGTGCTGGTCCCTGGACAGAGCAGTGGCGGGGGGCGG
>NW_006798732.1:6739-26664 GCF_000442215.2 Lipotes vexillifer | reverse complement strand
GGGGGGGGGGGCGTTGCTGCCCCAGGTAGCGGTCTGCAGCAGGAGGAGTGTGCCCACCTTACAGCCCAGCATCAGCACCGTTTCTGTTTTCATTAGTTGACATGGTTTTAGTTATTGAACCAAAATTCCAGCCCCAGTAATGAGGGAAAGAATGGACACTTCCGGGTTTCGAATTGTGGTGAGTGTGGGACCAGATGCTGACATATGCCGCATGCTCATCTAAGCAGCCTAGACTTCTATTCCAGCAGAAGGAATGAAGAAGTGAATAATTTAATTGAATCGCACAGTGTTTAAATTAGCTATAATAATAACTCTAAGTAGTAAAATTAATAAGGTCCAAAATATCACTTTAAACTTTAATATCAGTGTTATCTTCCGCCTTAGCAAGTCATAACTCTGCCTGCTTTGATCTTCATTTGAGGAGAAATAGAGAATGCGCATAGGCAATAAGAAGTACCTGTATTACTGTCATATAATTGCCCACTTGGCACACTGTTTATTTTAGTTTAGATGCTTTGGAGGAAGAGTAAGAAAAGACATTAGAGATTTTCAAACACTTACCAAATACTAGTGTTTATCCTACAGTATTGTTAACACTTGACCAGGGATTTTTAAATTGTCATTTTGCTGATGGCAAATACAAAATGAGAATTCTTTGGCAGAAGTTAATCTCATCATTATCCACTTTAGACAGTGTTTTTTTATGCTGATCTAGGGAGGTTTGTGCATATTTTAACTATTTTTCACATAATGATCATCTTTAAGTAGTAACATAAAAGTTAATGAGTATAGAAAATCCGCTGAATAAATCCACCCAATAATCCAGGACACTTAAGGAAATACATGCTTTAATGTGAGCACATTTTACTTCATTAGTGCTCTATTTCTCAATTCAATTATCAAACTTAGGGGAAATCGAAATCAAGATTTTTGACTGACATATTCAATGGGATTGATTGGAGTGCAGATAACTACACAATGTTTTAATATGACTGTCAGTCTTTTGATCATAATTATGATATATACTCTGAAAGCAGTTTTTAACTTATCTTTTGTATGTGCACAGGTTCTTAATAAACTATTTAATGAATAAAATGTACCTAAATATATAAAGCATACTTTCTGCTTGCCTAAATAATGTGCATATTTACTCCGATCTTATGAGTTCATTACAAACATATATAGGTGGCAGAGACAGATAATAGACAACTAAAATGTTTATTAGTACCTACACTGTTATCATTTATTACTACTTATCAGTAGTTAGAATAATAAATACAGTGAAAGAAAAAGTATAGTCCATAGGTGTTTGCGCTGGGCACACTGCATGCAGTTTGGTCCAGCCTGCTTTCTGGTTGTCCAGGACTCTGTCTCGTGAGAGGGGCCAAGGTGGAGTAGCAAGTAGGCTTTAGAGCCATTCAGACCTGCATGCAAGTTCCGCCTCCACCACCCAGTAACCGTGTGTCCTTAGGCAGGTGGTTTAACCTCTTAAAGCCTCATGTTTTGGTGGGATTTTTTAAATTTATAAGAAGGTAGTTATGAAGATTAAAGGAAATGAGTTGATAAGGCATCTAGTACAGTGCCCAGTACATAGCAATTTGTGCTTCGGGAAGGAGATGCAAAAAGGAATCCTACTGCCTGTAGGTAGGGCTCCTCTCCTAAAAAAAAAAATGCTAAAGTCCTAGTATGCTTATAATTCTAAGACATGTATGCGTTCAGAATTACATATACATATTCACTTATTTTGCTTCACTAAAATATCTGAGTTTTGTAAAACTATCTGCTTAATTTCTTTAAAGCTTTTCCTTACTAGGAGATACTACTATACTTATAAAAGGGAAAAATTCCAAATCAAATATAATCTGAAAGTTTCCTTTTCAGATTTCTAGAAGTTAAAATGTTGGTGAGAGGTGGATCTATTTTAATGCTTTGTTCTTTGATTTTAGCAGGAAAGGAAGGACAAGAAATCCTGGGGCCTGAAGCTCGGGCAGATGAAGTGGGAGGTACAGGTAACTCTTGCCTTTTTCACGCACACTGTCGTCCTTGAACAAGGCCTTTTGTGTCACTGGTTTGTGCATCTGTGAGTCCTGAATTTAGTCTCTTTCCTACTCTTTATCTTGCCCCCTTTAAATGTTTAAGCACCTAGGCGTGTGGGACACTGTATGAAAAGTTAGCTATTTATATTCTTTAACTACAGCGTACGCTTACAGATTCATGTAATACAGCAGATTTCCATCCATAAGGATGACAAGTATAATCTACAGATAATCCCCAAAATAAGTATTTGAATGATAATTTAAACTTCTATCAAATTTTTTTTACCATAGTTATAGAAATACAGATCTAACTGTTTTGAGTTTCATTGTTAGTTACCAGGATCTACATTGAATTGCCTACAACACAAAAAGCAAAGAGAGAAAAATAAGCAGATATAATCGGTTATCCAGAAACCAGATTGAGAATCATGAATACTGATGAGTGAACATGTCACAGCAAACAAGAGAATAAACATTTTTCTTGTAATTACTGTGATTGAAAAAGGCCAAAATGACGTTGAATTATAGTAAACAAGAAAATTGCTTCTAGGTGACTAAAAGTACATACTCTCTGAGACTTAAGGCTATTCCTCTGTAATGGATTCAAATCAGATTTAAGAAGCAAAAGAATAAGTGCAAATCTTAAATCCAGATCTTACATATGAAAAGAGTAGGCACTTAATTATTGTGTCTCATAAGTCAGTCTTAGAATGTAAACTTCAAAAATAAATTCCAGATTACTAAAACATTTCCTCAAAATTCTGTACTTAGAAGTAGTATAACTGTATTCTGTATATACAACCATAAATTAGATATTTCTATCATATAGTTTTAATTAAATTTTGTTTTTTTCCTTTGGTTTAACGTTTATAGTTTTTTTTTTTCCTTTGCAGTACATTTTAGGAGTATTCCACAGAGCCTTATAAATTACCTTGTGTTGTGTAAGATGAGTGTGTTTTATAGTAATGTGTCAAAAATAGATTTTCATCTATAATATAAGCATCAGCCCTCCCGTCCTTGTCAGTTCTATAAAACAAAGAGCAAGTCTTTGTACTCTTCCTGAAGGTGCATTCCAAATTAACTAAATAATAATGGAATATGTGATCATTTATGGTGTCTGCAGCCAAAGATTTTGTATTCTGCCTTTAATATGGTTATGTTGAACTTGTGTGAATAATGTATTCAGGTGTGTGCTTGTTATCAAATATTTGTCAGGCTAACTTACACATTATATAAAATATTTAAACGAGGTATTTGTTATTAGTAAAATAGTGTTAATGAACACAAGAGAATGCTGTTCATTACTCTTTTATTTAATGTTAAAATTTGATGACTTACATTACCAGAGTAATATAAGTTATTCTGTAAAAGATCGTTTGCCCTTTTAGGCAAAATGCCAGCAAAAAAGACATTTACTGTTCCAAGTTTACAGTATTTTACCTCACAATTTGCTCTTCACTACGAAAATGAATGAATTCTTTCAGTTTGAAGTACTGAGTGATACGTAATTTCCCTCCCCCCCGCCAAAACAGTCACATCTGGAAGATACAGTCACCGTGTATCAGCCAGAGCTGCCGCTGAAACACAGGACCCTCTGCCACAAGATGATGATGAGTCCTGTGCATTATTTCCTTGGAACATGGGGAGTTAGGAGTAGACAGACATTTAGTGAAACCCCGATAAGTGCAGTTTTCAGCAAAGAAGGGTGGAAATTAGACGTTTGAGACTATTGAGCAGTTAAACTTTAAAATTATGTTTCGCCTTTGCTTTTGTTAATTCCTTGACTTCTAAGGAATAATGTGCTGACGGAGTCAACAAAAACCTGGCACAAAGGTCACCATCATTAGTTGAGAACTTTGTCAGCTTCTTTCTATAGCTGACTTCCTTCTGCAATTCACGAAGTGAAGAGAACTATGGTCTCAGCTTAGTATTCAGAGAGTGAAAAATGCACCCAAAACATCCTTTGTTCTTCTAAGCATCCCTTTTTTGTTTATGTAGCTGATACCTGTGCAGAGTTTTAAAATTGGAGGATAAAGATAGGATACTTTATTCTGATGGGAGTGAAATACTGATGGCCACGTTAAAAATGTTATTTAGTCTTTACACTAAACATTTGTCTCTCTCTCTCCTTGCTTTCTCTAATTTGCGATGATAACCCTGTAATTCTGCACTTCGTCAAATGATTATAGTCCTATAGTTCTGTACTTTGACAATTAGCTGTGAGTTTCGTCACACCTGAAAGAAAACGAAATTATCATTATGTGTTTCTCTGTGCTTGCTCATCTCTTTAATGTTTAAACACATAAGTTTATCAGTCTTAGGACAAGGAATTTTGCTTTATAATTGACCTTTTCACAACATGCACTTCCCAACACTTTAAATTTTATGGGTAAAACTGTGGAATGTCTGGTCTTAGCTTGAAATTGGCTCGTGGAGACAGTGTACTTTCGTTGGAAAGAGGCCAGAATTTGAGAGCAGACTCCTAATAACTGAATCATCTGCTCCAATTTAATGTACACCTTGCCAGGACTGCTTTGAGGAAAACAGATAACAATTATACAGCACTTACTGCATGCCTGGTACAATACTAAGCACATACTGTAGTAATTCATTTAATTCTCACAACTACCCTAAGAGGTACTGTTATTATTCTCCAGATGTTATATTATACAAATGGATCATGTATTACTTCCCAAGTTTCTGATGGACATATAAAATTCTTCATTTTAAGTGTAAGTACAGTTGGCCCTTGAACAACACGGGTTTGAACAGTGCAGGTCCACTTAATACGCAGATTTTTTTTCCGATAGTAAATACTGCAGTGCTGCAGTCTGGCCTTGGCTGAGTCCGAGGATGCAGACCCATGTATGCAGAGGGCCGACTCTAAGTTACACGTGGACTTTGGACTGCACGGAGGGTCGGCACCGGTAACCTGCCCCGAGTTGTTCAAGGGTCAACTCTACTTACAGCCTAATCTCTGGCATATTAAAAATGACATTTCTAACATCACTCTTATATTTGAAATCCAAAGAAATGTAATACCATTCATTTTTTAAATATGAATAAGCTCTTCTTTAAGAGTCAGAAATGTTATATCATAATGTTTACCCCTTGAACTCATATTTCCATTCTACGTAGCCCATAGAATTTGATGCTAACATGGTGTATATTTCCTGTTTGAAGATATTTTTGATCAACTCTCATTTCTTTGCAAGAAAAACATGTATAGAAATTGAAATCTAAGTTTCTCTTAAGTTCCCAGGAACCATACGGCTCTTAAGATTAAAAAAAAGTTACGGATTGATTTATCCTATGATTATTAGTCCTACATAGTTGATCACAACATACATGACAAATTGTAATAAAAATGGTTGACCCTTGAACAACATGGGGACTGGGTCGCCAACCCTCTGCCCAGTCAGAGTCCACACAAAACTGAGAGTCGGTGCTCCCGTCTACGCAGCCCCTCCGTACACAGGACCCCTCCCTGTCCGCGGTTCCATATCCGTGGCCGCAACCAACCATGGATGGTGTAGAACTATAGTATTTACTGTATTGAAAAAACCCAGTATAAGTGGACCTGTGCAGTTCAAACCTGTGTTGTTCAGGGGTCAACTACTTATTAAAGAAAAATGTTACTGGAAATGAGATTAAAGGAGCTGAAGTATTCTTCAGTTAGCCCATATATCAGTAGTTCAATGTTGCTTATTCTAGAAGAAAAAGTGTTCAGCATTAATAGTTTCCTTTTTTCTTTAGCACACTGAGATAACCTTATTCTCATAAATAAAAAGGTGAAATACATTTTTGTTATAAATGATTTATTCGATTCTTTACATATTCAGATTTGCAAAGAATTATGGTTATCTATTAATAAAAATATTTTAATGTCTTGTCAACTGACAGTTCTATTAAATGCTCCTTCAGTTTTGTTGAAAGCAAACATGGAAAGCCACCTAATTTCCTAAAGGATTTGTTTCCCAGTCACCAGAATCATTCACTCCCTCATTTCCTGGGACATGTGCCAAAAGGCTTTACCAATACTTACTTATCAAAGGACTAATGATATCTGTTTTGGCTTTTGTTACTTTTTTCCCCTAACTTTGAGGCACCTTGTTTAATATATTCAGAAATGGTTGGAGATATTGAAATATTGCTAATTTTAGTACCTTCTGTCAGTACATTTTTTAATAAAAATCCTTTTAACATGTGAATTAACTATATTTTGATCGATACCTTAGAGCTATAAACTTAGTTCATTCAATTTCTGGAAAATTTGTACCTAATAACCTTACTAGTAAAACCAGTTATCACTGTTAGACCAATCAGCCAAATCAGACTTTCTGTCAGGAAAAAAAAGGGTGTCTTCATTTTTCTAATTAAAATAAATGTGTCGACACACATTTTGAGGGATTTTATAAAATATTTTCTATGAAAAATATATGTTACAAATAATGAATATATAAAGTATAAATACATCTTTAAAATAGATTATTCAATAATGAGATTAAGATTATTTAGATCTAATCTAATCGTTGTGCTTTATAAAAATCTTGGTCTCCAAATGGGTACCTTTACAACCAGTGTATAGATAAACTTATAACTTATTGAAGATGCAAGGTTTGTGTATAAAATACAGATTATGTATATAATTCTGAAAAACGTACACTATTTAAAACCTCATCATACCATCATCTAGCATATATATAGTTACTAGGCTATAGAAAATATAAACATTTTAAAAGTGGAGACTATTTAACTGAAATAAATATTTTGTAATATAATCTGATAAAAATATTTTTAAGTAACTTGTCAAATCTATATTAATGTATAGGAAATCACATAAAATATAAATTTCATTCATAAGTTTAATCTAGTTTAACTTGAAAATTTGAAGTTACATTGAAGAGACCTAAGAACACAGACTTGTACTGCTGTAAGTTATTCAGAAGTGCTTATTGTTCTAGCTAATGACAGATCCTAGGAAGTGTTTTCGAGAATACTCTTTGCTTTGCTCTCACCAGCCTCCTGAAGAGCAGTGAATGTTTTAATAATAGGGAATGAAACAGGTGAGATCATTAAAGGAAAATTACTCTCACTCCCTCTGGATATATTATATAGCTGAGTTCAGAGCTTTGTAACTAGGGCCAAAATAATCCCCATTTCACTTGCCATACTTTATCCCTGATAGAAATCCATGTAAACAGGAAAGGCTGGAGGCCTAGAGCGCTCTTATGTTGCCCTGATTGATCAACAAAGAAGGTTTTCCCCAATCGGTATTTTGAATCGTTTTCCTTCGGCAACCTGGAGGCTTTTTACACTCCGAGGCAATGCACTGTATTAACGTAAGGGATGGAGGGGGAGGGATCTGCCTCTTTGAAGTTAGAGCAAAGGACTGTGAAAAAAGCAGGGGTAGAAAGAAGAACCTTCAGGATTCTAGGAAGGACCGTGCATGGAAGGAAGCTGAGGATCTGGAAGTAGATTCCGTTTAAACCAACAGTACTGGCTTCCCTTTAAAAGAGCCTCTCCCCACCCCCCCACCGGATCCAGTAACCCTGGTTTGGTGACTCACAGGCGTCAACTAAAAACTACAGTTCCCAGTACAGTTACCATTGAACAACACAGGCCTTAGAGGCACCTGACCCTCCCCGCGGTGGAAACTCTGTGTGTAATTTACAGCCAGCCCTTCCCACACGAAGTTCCTGAGTCCACAGTTCCACATCCTCGGATCCAACCAACCACAGTCATGTAGTACCATAGTATTTACTGTTGAAATAATCCGAGTATAAGTAGAGACCGACTCAGCTCAAACCCATGTTGTTCAGGGGTCAGCTGTGCATAGCAGATGCTAAATAATTGATAGCTCTTGGCTGCATTTAAAAGGAGGAAAAAATGACTAGTCATCATGATTACTATGTCATCGGCTCTAAGTTTGTAAATAGCAGCCACCCTGCGGAGTTGGGTTACTACTCCTGTGCAAGATTGCTTTGGCAACTGTCGAACAAAAGGATGCCCTTACATTACCATTTTAATTTTTTTTCATTAATTTTTTTGGCTGTGCTGTGGCTTTGTTGCTGCGCACGGGCTTTCTCTAGTTGAGGCGAGCGGGAGCTACTCTTCGTTGCGGTGCGTGGGCTTCTCACTGCGGTGGCTTCTCTTGTTGTGGAGCACGGGCTCTAGGTGCGCGGGCTCAGTAGTTGTGGCTTGCGGGCTCTAGGGCGCGGGCTCAGTAGTTGTGGCGCACGGGCTTTAGTTGCTCCGTGGCATGTGGGATCTTCCCGGACCAGGGCTCGAACCCGTGTCCCCTGCATTGGCAGGTGGGTTCTTAACCCCTGCACCACAAGGGAAGTCCCACCATTTTAAGCACTGGTTCAGTCTGCTGCTTTATAAATTTAGAACTGAGTTCAGTCTGAAGTGTGTGAAGAGGTCAGCCATGAGACACCCGGGGGCCACCCTGACCCGGGGCAGTTAGCAGCAGTGTGGAGCAGACCCTCCTCCGGGAGGAAGAGGACGGGAACCCCAGGATACCAGTCCCGCTCTGCAAACGCGGCAACGCTCTGGGCTGCCTTCTCCAAGTGAAGACGTGCTGTTATGCCCGGAACCTTCTGACTCAGGGAAAATGCCTCTCCTTCACCCCACAGTTAACATTTACTGAGGAAGAAACACAGAAAGAATACCCCTGCCTGTATCTGAATACCAGGGTAGATAGGAAGCAATTTTATCAATTTGATACTCTTTGACTCTTATTAGACGTCTTTCCAACTGTAGGGAACTATTAAAGCTATTTTCTGAGAAATCACATAACTGAACTGAACTTCAGAGCAGTTTGTTATTCAGAGAATGGTTCAGATTTCAAGCACAACTCCAACTAAATAGGAACAGTAGGTTGCTAGGAAGGACTGAGGTTTGAGAACTACATTTTTCTCTTTTCCTGTTTTCCTTGCTTTATCACTGATTCAGAAACTAAGGATTCAGCCAACCTTCTCTGTGTCTTGTTCATCAGTAAAATGGAATAGAAGTACAACCCTAAAGGTTACAAGGGATATTGTGACAATGTCAAGACTTTTATAACATCTTAAACTTATGAAAACGGACTTCTTAATGGATTATAACAGAACGAGTAAATTTTTAATGTTCTGTAAATATTTCCTGCAAGTTCAAGAACAGTCATTTATTCTCTCAAGATAAACAATTTCTTATTTAGGAAAACTATGTAACAACTTGGTGGTGAAATTGGTTTTTATAGAGTATGCATTTCTTTTAGTAAAAGATGATGAATGCGACTCAGATGCAGAAAATGAACAAAACCATGATCCTAACGTTGAAGAGTTCCTGCAGCAACAAGACACTGCAGTCATCTACCCCGAGGCGCCCGAGGAGGACCAGAGGCAGGGCACGCCGGAGGCCAGCGGGCACGATGAAAACGGTAACAAGCATCACGGCCGCTTTGTTCTCAGCTCCGAAGGATTATTGCTTCCATTACTCTATGTGGGAACCCACTCTACTAGAGGGAACATTTTTTGAAAACCAGAATTTATTGCAGGTGGCTGTAGAGAGTGATCTCTTTAACGAGTGGAACACTGTCCATGGTAACAGTATAGCAATGCTATCAGTGGCCTCTCGTGTACATAGTGTGATGCCACCACATATGAAATGCTTAGGGAAGTGCCTGGACATTGATTTCCATTCACTTACATGGTAGCAAGTAGTAGAAATGGGAACTAGGATGACCCTTAGTACCCTTTGATTATTCTCCACTGTTCTGGCAAGAAAAGCATGGCTGTCTGGTGCAAAACATACTAATTTGGATACAGATGGTTTTCCTGTATCTACTTTGGTCCTCTCTGCTATGAACAGCCAGTATATACAGAGTGGTAAAATAAAATAATAATGCGTTCATACTCTCCTGAAAAGAAATATGCTGTCATTCTGCCTTCCATGCACTAGAAACAGATGAAAATATTCCTGTAAGAAATTTTACACAGTATCTGTACCAAGAACTAGGAAGATGCTTGGAATGTTTGAGGATATTTGAAGTATTAAGATCCTAAATCTGGTTTGGTTTTTCCAGGGTTCCCAGTTTAATGGATAGATTTAGCTTAATAGCCCAATAATCAACTTTTTACAAGACTCTTTAGAGCAGTTTTATATTTAGGGCAAAATTGTACAGAGGTGCAGAGATTTCCCATATTCCCCCTGCCCCCCCCCCATTATCAACGTCACTCACCAGAGCGGTACTTTTTTTTTTTTAACCAAGGATGAACCTACATTGACACATCATAATCACTCAAAGACCCTAATTTGCATTAGGGTTCACTCTTGGTGTTGTACGTTCTGTGGGTTTGGACAAATGTACAATGACAAGGATCCATCATTATAGTATCACACAGAGTATTTTCACTGCCCGAAAAAGTCCTCTGTGCTCTGCCCATTCATCCTGCCCTCCTCCTTGCCCTTGGCAACCACTGATGTTTTTATGCCTCCATAGATTTGCCTTATCCAGAATATCTTATAGTTGGAGTCATATAGTATATAGTCATATAGCCTTTTCAAATTGGCTTCTTTCACTTAGTTATGCATTTAACTTTCCTCTATGTCTTTTCATGGATTGATAACTCATTTCTTCTAAATATTCCATAGTCTGGATGTACTGCATTTTATTTATCCATTCACCTACTGAAGGACACCTTGGTTGCTTCCAAGTTTTGGCAATGATGAATGAAGCTGCTATAAACATTCATGCACAGATTTTGGTCTGGAAATAAGTTTTCAGCTCCTTTGGGTAAATACCAAGGTGCACAATTGCTGGATTATATGATAAGAATATGTTTAGTTCTAGAGGAAACTGCCAAACTATCATCCAGAGTGGCTGTACCATTTTTCATTCCACCAGCAATGATGAGAGTTCCTGTTGCTCCACATCATGGCCAATATTTCATGTTCTCAGTGTTCCCGATTTTGGCCATTCTACTAGTGTGTAGTCGTATCTTGCTGTTTTAATTTGTATTTCCCTAATGAAATATTATGTGCAGCATCTTTTCACACTTATTTGTCATCTGTATATCTTCTTTGATGAGGTGACAAAGTCCTTGGCCCATTTTTTAAATTTTTAAATTTTATATTGGAGTTAGTTGATTTACAGTGTTGTGTTAGCTTCAGGTGTACAGCAGTTATTTAGTTATACATGTACGTACCTATTCTTTTTCAGATTCTTTTCCCATATAGGTCATTGCAGAGTATTGAGTAGAGTCCACTGTGCCATGCACTAGATCCTTGTTGGTTGTCTGTTTTATATATAGTAGTGTGCACATGTGAATCCCAATCTCATTTATCCCGCCCCCGCCTTTCCCCTTTGGTAACCGTAAGTTTGTTTTCAAAGTCTGTGAGTCTGTTTCTGTTTTGTAAATAAGTTCATTTGGACTATTTTTTAGATTCCACATATAAATGATATCCTTTGATATTTATCTTTCTCTGTCTAACTTACTTAGTATGATAATCTCTAGATCCATCCATGTTGCTGCAAATGGCATTATTGCATTCTTTTTTATGGCTGAGTAATATTCCATTGTGTATATATACCTATATATATATATATATATATATATATATACACCACATCATCTTTATCCATTCCTCTGTCGATGGACACTTAGGTTGCTTCCATGTCCTGGCTCTTGTAAATAGTGCTGCAGTGAACATTGGGGTGCATGTACCTTCTTGAAGTATGATTTTCTCTGGATATATGCCCAGGAGATGGATCGCTGAATCATATGGTAGCTCTATTTTTAGTTTTTTAAGGAACCTCCATACTGTTCTCCATAGTGGCTGTATCAGTTTACATTCCCACCAACAGTGCAAGAGGGTTCCCTTTTCTCCACATCCTCTCCAGCATTTATTGTTTGTAGATTTTTTGATGATGGCCATTCTGACCGGTGATACCTCACTGTAGTTTTGATTCTCATTTCTCTAATAATTAGTGATGTGGAGCATCTTTTCATGTGCTTTTTGGCCATCTGTATATCTTCTTTGAAAGATAAACAAAATAGATAAACATACATTTGTATAGTTGGAGAAATATACATTTCTCCAAATGTAAATATATATTTGGAGAAATGTATATTTAGATCTACTGCCCATTTTTTTGATTGGGTTGTTTGTTTTTTCGATATTGAGCTGCATGAGCTGTTTGTATGTTTTGCAGATTAAACCCTTGTCGTTCACTTCATTTGCAAATATTTTCTCCCATTCTGTGGGTTGTCTTCATTTTCTTTATGGTTTCCTTTGCTGTGCAAAAGCTTTTAAGTTTAATTAGGTCCCATATGTTTATTTTTGTTTTTATTTTCGTTACTCTAGGAGGTGGATCCAAAAAAGGTATTACTGCAATTTATGTCAAACAATGTTCTGCCTATGTTTTCCTCTAAGAGATTTATAGCATCCAGTCTTACATTTAGGTCTTTAATGAATTTCGAGTTTATTTTTGTGTATGCTGTTAGAGAATGTTCTAATTTCATGCTTTTACACATAGCTCTCCACTTTTCCCAGCACCATTTATTAAAGAGACTGTCTTTTCTCCGTTGTATATTCTTGCTTCCTTTGTCATAGATTGACCATAGGGGTGTGGGTTTATTTCTGGGCTTTCTATCCTGTTCCATTTATCTGTATTTCTGTCTTTGTGCCAGTACCATACTGTTTTGATGACTGTAGCTTTATAGTATAGTCTGAAGTCAGCCTGATTCCTCCAGCAGCTCTGTTTTTCTTTCCCAAGATTCCTTTGGCTATTCAGGGTCTTTTGTGTTTCCATACAGATTTTAAGGTTTTTGTTCTAGATCTGCAGAAAATGCCATTAGTTATTTGATCGGGATTGCATTGAATCTGTAGATTGCCTTGGGTATAGTATAGTCATTTTGACAATATTGATTCTTCCAATCCAAGAATATGGTATATCTTTCCATCTGTTTGTGTCATCTTCGGTTTCTTTCATCAGCATCTTATAGTTTTCTGCATACAGGTCTTTTGCCTCCTTAGGTAGGTTTGTTCCTAGGTATTTTATTCTTTTTTCATGCACTGATAAATGGTATTGTTCCCTTAATTTCTCTTTATGATCTTTCGTTGTTAGAGTATAGGAATGCAACAGATTTCTCTGCATTAATTTTGTGTCCTGCAACTTTACTGAATCCATTGACGCGCTCCAGTAGTTTTCTGGTAGCACCTTTAGGATTTTTTATGTATAGTATCATGTCATCTGCAAACAGTGACAGTTTTACTTCTTCCTTTCCAACTTGGATTCCTGCTATTTTTTTTTTTTTCTTCTCTGATTGCTAGGGCTAAGACTTCCAAAACTATGTTGAAGAGAAGTGGCGAGAGTGGACATCCTTGTCTTGTTCCTGATCTTAGAAGAAATGCTTTCCGCTTTTCACCACTGAGTATAGTGTTAGCTGTGGGTTTGTCATATATGGCCTTTATTATGTTGAGGTATATCCCCTTTATGCCCACTTTCTGGAGAGTTTTTATCTTAAATGGGTGTTGAAATTTTGCCAAAGGATTTTTCTATTGAGATGATCATATGGTTTTTTTCCTTCAATTTGTTAATGTGGTGTATCACACTGAATACTTGTGGGTACTGAAAAAATCGTTGCATCCCTGGGATAAATCCCACTTGATCATGGTGCCTGATCCTTTTAATGTATTGTTGGATTCTGTTTGCCAGTATTTTTTTTGTTGAGGATTTTTGCATCTATGTTCATCTATGAGATTGGCCTGTAATTTTCTTTTCTTGTGGTATCTTTGTCTGGTTTTGGTATCACAGTGATGTTGACCTCATAGGATGAATTTTGGAATGTTCCTTCGTCTGCAATTTTTTGAAACAGTTTCAGAAGGATAGGTGTTAACTCTTCTCTAGATGTTTGATAGAATTCCCCTGTGAAGCTGTCTGGTCCTGGACTTCTGTTTATTGGGAATTTTTGAATCACAGTTTCAGTTTCAGTGCTTGTGATTATTGTTCATATTTTCAATTTCTTCCTTGTTCATTTCTGGGAGATCTTACCTTTCTAAGAATTTGTCCATTTCTTCTAGGTTGTGCATTATATTGGCATATAGTTGCTTGTAGTAGTCTCTTAAGATCCTCTGTATTTCTGCGGTGTGTCCATTGTAACTTCTCCTTTTTCATTTCTAATTTTATTGATTTGAGCCCTCTCCCTTTTTTTCTCCATGAGTCTGTCTAAAGGTTTATCTATTTTGTTTATCTTTTCAAAGAGCCAGCTTTTAGATTCATTGATCTTTTCTAATGTTTTCTTCATCTCTGTTTCATTTATTTCTGCTCTGATCTTTATGATTTCTTTCCTCCTGCTAACATTGGGGGTTTTTTGTTCTTATTTCTCTAGTTGCTTTAGGTGTAAGGTTAGGTTGTTTATTTGGGATTTTTCTTGTTTCCTGAGATAAGACTGTATTGCTGTAAACTTCCCTCTTTAGAACTGCTTTTGCTGCACCCCATAGGTTTTGGATCTGTCTATAAGTAGATTCTTGGTTTGCACTTACCATGAGGTTTTTTTTTTTTCTTTTTTTGCGATACGTGGGCCTCTCACTGTCGCGGCCCCTCCTGTTGCCGGACGCGCAGGCTCAGCGGCCATGGCTCACGGGCCCAGCCACTCCGGCACGCGGGATCCTCCTGGACCGGGGCACGAGCCCGCGTCCCCTGCATTGGCAGGCGGACTCTCAACCACCGCGCCACCAGGGAGGCCCTACCATGAGGTTTTGATACAGCAGTCTGTATATGTATATACAAGATTGTTTTAAGTCGCTGGTCTCTTAATTCCAAATGCCCTGCCTTGTACTCTCCTCTTCTCATGATTGCTGGTTTTGATAGCATGTCTGTGAGTGGATGATTTCCTACCTTTACTGTATATTTGCCTTGAGCACTCAGCTTCCACATTCATAATTTTCTTGTTTTCTCTCGTGGGCTTTTCTTTTCTGCCTAGAGCAGTTTCTTTAGCGTTTGTCGTAGAGCTGGTTTGGTGGTGCCGTATTCTCTTAGCCTTTGCTTGTCTGTAAAGCTTTTGATTTCTCCGTCGCATCTGAACAAGAGCCTTGCTGGGTATTCTTGGTTGTAGGTTGTTCCCTTCCACCACTTAAATATGTCCTGCCACTCCCTTCTGGCCTGCAGAGTTTCTGCTGAAGTACCAGCTGATAACCTTATGGGGATTCCCTTGTATGTTACTTGTTGCTTTTCCCTTGTTGCTTTTGATATTTTCTCTTTATCTTTCATCTTTGTCAAGTTGATTAACAGGTCTCCGCATATTCCTCCTTGGGTTTATCCCTTATGGGACTCTCTGCACTTCCTGGACTTAGGTGACTGTTTCCTTTCCCATGTTAGGGAAGTTTTCAACTATTATCTCTTCAAATACTTTCTCAGGCCCTTTGTCTCTCTCTTCTCCTTCTAGGACCCCTATAATGCAAATGTTGGTGCGTTTAGTGTTGTCCCAGAGGTCTCTTAGGCTGTCTTCATTCCTTTTCATTCTTTTTTCTTTATTCTGTTCTGCAGCAGTGATTTCCACCATTCTGTCTTCAGCTCACTTATCCATCCTTCTGCATCATTTATTCTGCTATTGATTCTTTCTGGTGTATTTGTCATTTCATTTATTGTATTGTTCAACTCTGTTTGTTTTTTAAATCTTCTAGCTCTTTGTTAAACATTTCTTGTATCTTCTTGGTCTGTGCCTCCATTCTTTTTCTGAGATCTTGGATCATCTTTACTATCATTACTGTGAATTTGTTTTCAGGTAGATTGTCTATCACTTCATGTAATTATCCTTTTGGGGTTTTATATTGTTCCTTCATCTGGAACATATTCCTCCGCCATCTCATTTTGTCTCACTTTCTGTGTTTGAGGTCCCACAGACCGCAGGATTGTAGTGCCTCTTGGTTCTGGTGTCTGCCCCCTGGTGAGTGAGGCTGGTCATGGGGCTTGTGCAGGCTTCCTGGTGGGAGGGACTGGTGCCTGCCCACTGGTGGGTGGAGCTGGGTCTTGTCCCTCTGGTGGCAGGGCCATGTCAAGGAGTGTGTTTAGAGGTGGCTGTGGCTCAGGATGACTTTAGGCAGCCTGTCTGCTGATGGGTGGGGCTGTGTTCCCACCCTGTGGGTTGTTTGCCCTGAGGCGTGCCAGCACTGGAACCTAAGGGCTGTTGGGTGGGGCCGGGTCTTGGTGTCAAAATGGCGGCCTCCAGGACAGCTCATGCCAGTGAGTAGCCCACAGTACCTCTGCCACCAGTGTCCTTTTACCCACAGTGAGCCACAGCCATCCCTCACCTCCCCAGCAGACCCCTCCAAGACCACCCAGGGTGCTATGGAGTCACTACTCTTTCCCATGTCCCAGCTCACATGAGACCTTATTTGTGCCCTCCAAGAGTGGTGCTTCTGTTTCCCCAGTCCTGTGGAGTTCCTGCAGTCAAGCCCCACTGGCCTTAGAAGCCAAATGCTCTGGGGGCTTCTCCTACCAATGCAAGACCTCCAGACCGGGGAGCCTGACGTGGGGCTCAGAACTCTCACTCCTGTGAGAGAACCTCTGTGATACAGTTATTTTCTAGTTTGTGGGTCGAACTAGAAAATAATTAGTATGGGATCTGATTGTATTGCGAATGTGCCCCTTCTACCATCTCGTTGTGGCTTTGTCTTTGGAAGTAGAATTATCTTTTTTGGTAGGTTCCAGCCCTCTTTTGTTGATGGTTGTTTAGCAGTTAGCTGTGATTTTTCTGTCTTTGTGAGAGGAGGTGAGCTCAGGTCCTTCTACCCCACCATCTTGTCCTCCAGGTTTACTTTCATCTCAAGTATGTATTCTCGAACTCAGTAGTTCCAGTGGTGATTTCCTGATTCTCCGTCATGAAGTTGGAGGAGGAAGGGGGCTGTGATTTGGCCCATTTTTTTAATTAAATTATTTGATTTCTTAGCAGTGAGTTTTAAGAATTCTTTGTATATTTTGGATACTAGTCCTTTTTCAGATGTGTCATTTGAAAATAGTTTTCCCAGTCCATGGCTTATCTTCTAATTCTCTTCTGGTTCTCTTGTTATTGTCTTTCATGGAACAGAAATTTTTCATTTAATGAAGTCCAGCATATCAAGTATCTCTTTCATGGCTCATGCCTTTGGTATCTAAACTGGCATTACCATACCCAAGGTCACATAGGTTTTCTTCTGTTGTTGTCTGTGATCCATTTTGAGCTTTGTAAAGGGTGTAAGGTCTGTGTTTACATTTTTTTCTTTTTTTTTTTTTTTTTTTTTTTTTTTTTTTTTTTTTTTTTTGGTATGTGGTTGTCCAGTTGCCTTTGCTTTTTGGGCTGTCTCTTCTGTGCCACTGACCCATTTGTCTGTTCTCTCGCCAACACCACACTTTCTTGATTATTGTAGCTACATAGTAAGCCTTGAAGTCAGATAGTGTTGGTCTCCCAACGTTATTCTTCACCTTCAATGTTATGTTGCCTCTTCTGGGTCTCTTGCCTCTCTGTATAAACTTAGAATGTCTGTCATTATCCATAAAATAACTTGATTGGGATTACATTGACTCTGTAGACCTAGTTGGGGAGAACTGACATCTTGACAATATTGAGTCAATGTTGAGTATCCATGAACATGGAATATCTCTCCATTTATTTAGTTCTTTGATTTTATTCATCAGACTTTTGTAGTTTTCCTCAAATCTTATACATAATTTGTTAGATTTATGCCTAAGTATTTTTGGTGCTAGTGTAAATGGTGTTGTATCAATCAACTTTTAAATTTTTGAAGGAAATCGAGAAGGATGGTACAGAAAACAAAACAGATTCCATTGTGAAGAGTCAACTGTACCTTCCTTAAATCAGGAATCAGCTATGCAAAAGAGCGGAAAGAGAAGTTTCACTCCAGAATAGATAGGATTTCTGTAACTAATTTGGTGACAAAGGAAAAAGAAGTAGGGTATTCTAGAAATTGTTTCCTGCAGTGTGGCAAAGGGACACGTTTCTGAAAACTGTAAGTAATTACCCCTGGGGACACAGCATTTCAGCTTAATGATATGCGTTCTGTTGATCTGTTTGCATATTTGCAGAGTCCGTAGTTATTGGCATTATAATCCTGTCGGGCCTTAGTTTTCTACTTTTGTTTCTTGGTTGTTTTTTTTTTTTCTCTTAAAGAAAATGTGTTAACATTTCACCTGAAGAAGCAGTAGCTTACCATAAATATGAAAGGGAAATAGAACATTTTAAATGCAGATGTGTATAACTGTGTAGAATTTTTATGTAACAGAGGATTTCAGAAAGTATCAGTGAAAGAAAATAGTGAAAACTAAAGAAACGTTCCATTGCATAGATCAAATAAGGTTAAACTTTGTAAAATCCATTGTTACAAATCAGTGCAGTAAAATCCCATAAAAATTGAGGCCTTAACTGTTCTGAATTAGTAAAACATTTTTTGTTTTCTTTGTCTAATTATTATTCAATGTTTTTAATTCAGGAATTCATTACTTTTAGGTATATAATCTAATTTAACTGCTAATACAGTATTTCACAGTAGATTTTCTGTCATACCAGCAACATCTGTTTACATAGAAAAAGTGATTATCTTCAGAAGCACTTAGGTTTTTAGTGTTTTAATAGATTAAACATACCGTCTGCATGTCATAAGTTGTAAACAGGGAAACTTCAACAGATGGATTATCACAAATTCTGGTTCAGTGGGGAACAAATCAGGAAATTTTTCACAGGTTTTATATCAGTCTGCCTACTAAAGGAAGTTTAAGATACAGAAATTTAAAATGTTTTTTCTTTTTAACATCTTTATTGGAGTATAATTGCTTTACAATGGTGTGTTAGTTTCTGCTTTACAACAAAATGAATCAGTTATATATATGCATATGTTCCCATACCTCTTCCCTCTTGCATCTCCCTCTGCTTTATAACAAAATGAATCAGTTATACATATACATATGTTCCCATATCTCTTCCCTCTTGCGTCTCCCTCCCTCCCACCCTCCCTATCCCACCCCATCCCACCCCTCCAGGCGGTCACAAAGCACCGAGCTGATCTCCCTGTGCTATGCGGCTGCTTCCCACTAGCTAGCTACCTTACGTTTGGTAGTGTATATATGTCCATGCCTCTCTCTTGCTTTGTCACAGCTTACCCTTCCCCCTCCCCATATCCTCAGGTCCATTCTCTAATAGGTCTATGTCTTTATTCCTGTCTTACCCCTAGATAAGTATATGCACGGTCACAGATACATAAAGAGATTATGGTTAAAAAAATGGTCAGATACAGGTTGGATTTTTTAGTAGTATTGAATTGCTACTATAAGTTTATTATAGGAATTCTAAAGAGAAACATTTTTTTCCTTACATGACAAGTCTTCATTGCTAAAAAGTGAGTTTTTAAAAAATAATATTCCAGTATTTTTTAAAACAGAAACAAAAATTCTAACTTTTAAACCTGTTCATTCTATAACTTATGATGTCAAATATTTAGATTTTTTTCATTGTTTTATGCAATTGGCCTAAAAGAATAAATTCATATCTCATACGTGTGAGAACATTCAATAGATACTGATTTATGAGTATGAACTTGCTATTTGAATATGAGAAACTTGTCATTTTATGGATATTTTGTGTACTGATTGGAAGGATTAATGAAGGTAAAGAAGAGAATAGAATGTAATGCAAGCAGACCACTTATGACCCAGGAGTACAAGGTGCTTGAATCATGGAATCACACTGTGACTGTGATACTGAGGACCAAACACCTGTTAACGGTGGACTCTGACGTTAGCCGCTGAGACCAGTAGGATAGACAGACAGTCTGGCAAGGAGAGTGTCCCAAATGTTGATTTCCCACTTGTCTGTACAAATAGGAAATTGATACTAGACAAAATATAACTTG
>NW_006798732.1:0-6729 GCF_000442215.2 Lipotes vexillifer | reverse complement strand
CCCCCCCCCCCCGCCCAAAATGTCCTCATGTGGCTACTCTAGTCCCCAAAGAAGGGGCGGGGGGTCATGCCAGAGTCATCACTAAGAGAAAAAAACTCTGGTTCCAGGTGACTTGCGAACTGATAACAAACAAACAAAAAAAAAACAGCATAAACCATGGGGGTCTTGGTGGTTTGATTTTATTTGTATATCTGATACATATTTTGGTGTATTTAGCTGTGTAGTGTCAGGTGCTCAGCTTATTATTTGCAGGCCTGCCCTTAAGCAAGACGTTTAATTTACATAGACTTGAATTTCAATAATGGGGCCACATGTTTATGAAGCGTTTGAAGAATGTTCCGAAATTTTCTTTGGTGGTCTTTTTCTGTAAGAAATCCAAAATGAAGGTAAGATGATATTTACAATAAGCTGTCACTTAGGAACTTATTTCTTTGAAGAAATACATCAAATATGGAAGTCGACTCTTAGTTAAATATTAATTGGCCAAAGAAGTATTACATTTTTAGGACTGGCAGGCTTAGATGGTTCCATATATAAGAAATATCTAGTTCACTCCGCAAACTACAGTTCATCCATAATGCCCTTATTTTCTGAAAGCTATCGTAATAGTCATCCAGCTAAAACTATACAGAAAACGTGCTGGTGTGTTTCAGGAGGAAAAGGAACATGAAGAGCCGTGCAGGGGGGGGCGTCTCAATGGGCCAGGCCCGGTCTGGCCCCCACTGCTCCTCTCAGTACCCACTCTTTTGGTCTGAACTCGGGCACAGGGCCACACCTACCTGCAAGGGAGTCTTAGAAACATAGTCCGTATGCTGCTTACTCTCCAAGGACTATAACTAGAGTGTCGTTTTTCTCTAATTAACCATGAGAACAAAGAGAAGAAAATATGTTTTAGTGAAAAAGTCACACAGCACGCGTTTGACTTCTGACTTCATCATTTACTGGCTGTGTGATTTGGAAGTTATTTAGCCTTTTCTGGGCCTCACGTTCTCTCTTTATAAAATAGAGGGGGAGATCAGTGTGTTGTTTTGAGGATCAAATACAAAGCATAATGTCTGGTACATACCAGAGGGCCTTGGTGGTAGCTTTGGTGATTTTTTTATAACATCTTTATTGGAGTATAATTGCTTTACAGTGGTGTGTTACTTTCTGCTGTATAACAAAGTGAATCAGCTATACGTATACTTATGTTCCCATATCTCCTCCCTCTTGCGTCTCCCTCCCACCCTCCCTATCCCACCCCTCAAGGTGGACACAAAGCACCGAGCTGATCTCCCTGTGCTATGCGGCTGCTTCCCACTAGCTGTCTACCTTACATTTGGTAGTGTATATATGTTGATGCCACTCTCTCATGTTGTCCCACCCAGCTTACCCTTCCCCCTCCCTGTATCCTCAAGTCCCTTCTCTATGTCTGCATCTTTATTCCTGTACTGGTACTTGTTTTTCTCTTTCTGACTTACTTCACTCTGTTTGACAGACTCTAGGTCCTGCCACCTCACTACAAATAAGTCAATTTCGTTTCTTTTTGTGGCTGAGTAATATTCCATTGTATATATATGTGCCACATCTTCTTTATCCATTCATCTGTCGATGGACAGAGATTAGTGCTTCCATGTCCTGTTTATTGTAAATGGTGCTGCAATGAACAGTGTAGGTAGTACATGACTCTTTTTGAATTATGGTTTTCTCAGGGTATATGCCCAGTAGTGGGATTGCTGGGGTCATATGGTAGTTCTATTTTTAGTTTTTTAAGGAACCTCCATAATGTTTTCCATATAGTGGCTGTATCAATATACATTCCCACCAACAGTACAAGAGGGTTCCCTTTTCTCCACACCCTCTCCAGCATTTATTATTGGTAGATTTTGTTTGTTTGTTTGTTTTTTGGTACGCGGGCCTCTCACTGTCGCGGCCCCTCCCACTGCGGAGCACAGGCTCCGGACGCACAGGCCCAGCGGCCATGGCTCACGGGCCCAGCCGCTCCACGGCATGTGGGATCTTCCCGGACCGGGGCACAAACTCGTGTCCCCTGCATCGGCAGGCGGACTCCCAACCACTGCGCCACCAGGGAAGCCCATATTATTGGTAGATTTTTTGATGATTGCCATTCCGACTGGTGTGAGGTGATACCTCATTGTAGTTTTGATTTGCATTTCTCTAGTAATTGGTGATGTTGAGCATCCTTTCATGTGTTTGTTGGCAATCTGTGTATCTTCTTTGGAGAAATGTCTATTTAGGTCTTCTGCCCATTTTTGAATTGGGTTGTTTTTTTGAAATTGAGCTGCATGAGCTGCTTGTAAATGTTGGAGATTAATCCTTTGTCAGTCGCTTCATTTACAAATATTTTCTCCCATTCTGAGGGCTGTCTTTTCGTCTTATGGTTTCCTTTGCTGTGCAAGTTTTAAGTTTCATTAGGTCCCATTTGTTTATTTTTGTTTTAATTTCCACTTCTCCGGGAGGTGTGTCAAAAAGGATCTTGCTGTGATTTATGTCATAGAGTGTTCTGCCTACGTTTTCCTCTAAGAGTTTTATAGTGTCTGGCCTTACATTTAGATCTTTAATCCATTTTGAGTTTATTTTTGTGTATGGTGTTAGGAAGTGTTCTAATTTCATTCTTTCACATGTAGCTGTCCAGTTTTCCCAGCACCACTTTATTGAAGAGGCTGTCTTTTCTCCATTGTATTCTTGGTTCCCTTTATGAAAAATAAGGGGACCATATGTGCATGGGTTTATCTCTGCTCTTTCTTTCCATTGATCTATATTTCTGGTTTTGTGCCAGTACCATACTGTCTTGATTACTGTAGCTTTGTAGTAGAAGTCTGAAGTCCAGGAGCCTGATTCCTCCAGCTCCATTTTTCTTTCTCAAGACTGCTTTGGCTATTCAGGGTCTTTTGTGTTTCCATACAAATTGTGAAATTTTTTGTTCTAGTTCTGTGAAAAATGCCATTGGTAGTTTGATAGGGATGGCGTTGAATCTGTAGATTGCTTTGGGTAGTAGAGTCATTTTCACAGTGTTGATTCTTCCAATCCAAGAACATGGTATATCTCTCCAAGAACATGGTATATCATCTCTCCATCTGTTTGTATCATCTTTAATTTCTTTCATCAGTCTTATAGTTTTCTGCATACAGGTTTTTTGTCTCCTTATAAGTTCATTTCCTTAATTTCTCTTTCAGATTTTTCATCATTAGTGTATAGGAATGCAAGAGACTTCTGTGCATTAATTTTGTATCCTGCTGCTTTACCAAATTCACTGATTAGCTCTCATAGTTTTCTGGGAGCATCTTTAGGATTAGGATTCTCTGTGTATAGTATTATGTCATCTGCAAACAGTGACAGCTTTACTTCTTTTCCAATTTGGATTCCTTTTCTTTCTTTTTCTTCTCTGATTGCTGTGGCTAAAACTTACAAAACTATATTAAATAATAGTGGTGAGAGTGGACAGCCTTGTCTTGTTCCTGATCTTAGAGGAAATGGTTTCGGTTTTTCACCATTGAGAATGATGTTGGGTTTGGGATTGTCATATATGGCCTTCATTATGTTGAGGTAAGTTCCCTCTATGCCTGCTTTCCGGAGGGAAATGGGTGTTGGGTGTTGAATTTTGTCAAAAGCTTTTTCTCCTTCAGTTTCTTAATAGGATGTATCACATTGACTGATTGGCGTATACTGAAGAATCCTTGCATTCCTGGGAAAAACCCCAACTGATCATGGTGTATGATCCTTTTAATGTGCTGTTGGATTCTGTTTGCTAGTATTTTGTTGAGGATTTTTGCACCTATGTTCATCAGTGGTGTTGGCCTGTAGTTTTCTTTCTTTGTGACATCCTTGTCTGGTTTTGGTATGAGGGTGATGGTGGCCTCGTAGAATGAGTTGGGGAGTGTTCCTCCCTCTGCAAGTTTTTGGAAGAGTTTGAGAAGGATGGGTGTTAGCTCTTCTCTACATGTTTGATAGAATTCGCCTGTGAAGCCATCTGGTCCTGGGCTTTTGTTGGTTGGAAGATTTTAAATCACAGTCTCAATTTCAGTGCTTGTGATTGGTCTGTATATTTTCTATTTCTTCCTGATTCAGTCTTGGCAGGTTGCACATTTCTAAGAATTTGTCCATTTCTTCCAGGTTGTCCATTTTATTGGCATAGAGTTGCTTGTAGTAATCGCTCATGATCCTCTGTATTTCTGCAGTGTCGGTTGTTACGTCTCCTGTTTCACTTCTAATTCTATTGGTTTGAGTCTTCTCCCTTTTTTTTCGTGATGAGTCTGGCTAATGGTTTATCAATTTTGCTTATCTTCTCAAAGAACCAGCTTTCAATTTTACTGATCTTTGCTACTGTTTCCTTCATCTCTTTTTCATTTATTTCTGATCTGATCTTTATGAGTTCTTTCCTTCTGCTAACTTTTGGATTTTTTTGTTCTTCTTTCTCTAATTGCTGCTTTAGGTGTAAGGTTAGGTTGTTTATTTGAGATGTTTCTTGTTTCTTGAGGTGGGATTGTATTGCTATAAACTTCCTTCTTAGAACTGCTTTTTGCTGCATCCCATAGGTTTTGGGTCGTTGTGTTTGGGTCATTGTGTTTTCACTGTCATTGTTTCTAGGTATTTTTGGATTTCCTCTTTGATTTCTTTAGTGATCTCTTAGTTATTTAGTAGGGTATTGTTTAGCCTCCATGGTTTTTTTTCCTGTAATTGATATCTAATCTCATAGCACTGTGGTCAGAAAAGATACTCGATATAATTTGTTTTCTTAAACTTACCAAGGCTTGATTTGTGACCCAAGGTATGATCTCTCCTGGAGAATGTTCCACGAGCACTTGAGAAGAAAGTGTATTCTGTTGCTTTTGGGTGGAATGTCCTATAAATATCAATTAAGTCCATCTTGTTTAATGTATCATTTAAAGCTTGTGTTTCCTTATTTGTTTTCATTGTGGATGATCTGTCCATTGGTGAAAGTGGGGTGTTAAAGTCCCCTACTACAATTCTGTTACTGTTGATTTCCCCTTTATGGTTGTTAGCATTTGCCTTATGTATTGAGGTGTTCCTATGTTGGGTGCATAAATATTTACGATTGTTATATCTTCTTCTTGGATTGATCCCTTGATCATTATGTAGTGTTCTTCTTTGTCTCTTGTGTCTATTTGATAGGAGAATTGCTACTCCGGCTTTCTTTTGATTGCCATTTGCATGGAATATCTTTTTCCATCCCCTCACTTTCAGTCTGAAGTGGGTCTCTTGTAGGCAGCATATGTATGGGTCTTGTTTATGTATCCATTCAGCCAGTCTATGTCTTTTGGTTGGAGCATTTAATCCATTTACATTTAAGCTAGTTATAGTTATGTATGTTCCTATTACCATTTTCTTAACTGTTTTGGGTTTGTTATTGTAGGTCTTTTCCTTCTCTTGTGTTTCCTGCCTAGAGAAGTTCCTTTAGCATTTGTTGTAAAGCTGGTTTGGTGGTGCTGAATTCTCTTAGCTTTTGCTTGTCTGTAGAGGTTTTAATTTCTCTATCGAATCTGAGTGAGACCCTTGCTGGGTAGAGTACTCTTGGTTGTAGGTTTTTCCCTTTCATCACTGTAAGTATGTCCTGCCACTCCCTTCTGGCTTGCAGAGTTTCTGCTGAAAGATCAGCTGTTAACCTTATGGGGATTCCCTTGTATGTTACTTGTTGTTTTTCCCTTGCTGCTTTTAATATATTTTCTTTGTATTTAATTTTTTCTAGTTTAATTAATGTGTGTCTTGACATGTTTCTGTATGGGACTCTGCGCTTCCTGGACTTGACTATTTCCTACTGTAGGGAAGTTTTCAGCTATAGTCGCTTCAAGTATTTTCTTGGACATCCCTTTCTTCTTCTCTTCTCCTTCTTCTGGGACCCCTAGAATTCGAATGCTGGTGCGTTTAATGTCGTCCCAGAGTCTCTGAGACTGTCCTCAGTTCTTTTCATTCTTTTTTCTTTATTCTGCTCTGTGGTAGTTATTTCCACTATATTTTATCTTCCAGGTCACTTATCTGTTCTTCACTGTCTGTTTGCTCTTTAGTTGTTCTAGGTCCTTGTTAAACGTTTCTTGTATTTTCCCCATTCTATTTCCAAGATTTTGGATCATCTCTACTGTCATTACTCTGAATTCTTTTTCAGGTAGACTGCCTATTTCCTCTTCACTTGTTTGGTCTGGTGGGTTTCTACCTTGCTCCTTCATCTGCTGTGCGTTTCTCTGTCTTCTCACTTTGCTTAACCTGCTGTTTTGGGGGGTCTCCTTTTCGCAGGCTGCATGTTCGTAGTTCCCGTTGTTTTTGGTGTCTGCCCCCAGTGGGTAAGGTTGATTCAGTGGGGTTGTGTAGGCTTCCTGGTGGAGGGGACTGGTGCCTGTGTTCTGGTGGATGAGGCTGGATCTTGTCTTTCTGCTGGGCAGGAGGACCACGTCCAGTGGTGTGTTTTGGGGTGTCCGTCACTTTATTATGATTTTAGGCAGCCTGTCTGCTAATGGGTTGGGTTGTGTTCCTGTCGTGCTAGTTGTTTGGCATGGCCTGTCGAGCACTAGAGATTGCTGGTCATTGAGTGGAGCCGAGTCTTAGCGTTGAGATGGAGATCTCTGGGAGAGCTTTCGCTGACTGACATTATGTGGAGCCAGGAGGTCTCTGGTGGACCAGTGTCCTGAACTCAGCTCTCCCACCCCAGAGGCGCAGGCCTGACACCCAGCTGGAGCACCAAGACCCTGTCAGCCACACAGCTCAGAAGAAAAGGGA
>NW_006798731.1:0-408 GCF_000442215.2 Lipotes vexillifer | reverse complement strand
CTTTGGGGTGGCTCTGTCTTTTTGATTTCTGTTTCCCTAAGCGTAGTGCCCGAAGCTATGTACGTTGTTTTTTCGATGTTTCAGGAAATGCCATAGGTTTCTCCAGGGTGGCTGTTGGCAATTTACTTCCCGCCCATCAGCATAACAACGCTCCCTCTCTTCCCTGGCCAGTCCTGCCTTTCTGGATTTTACACTTTTTTCATATGGCCTTTTTCACCGGGGGGAAGAGAGAGTTCATTGTAGCGTAGATTTCCGTTGCAAGCTTGCTTGTTTGGCCAAAAAGGGCGTATGCGTATTTTCCTGAATATATTCAGTAAAACACGCATACGCCCTTTTTGGCCAAGTGCATCCTGGTCGGCATTCTGCCTATTTTCAAAGGCTTTAAATGCAATTCCAAACCACCTCCTG
>NW_006798729.1:0-287 GCF_000442215.2 Lipotes vexillifer | reverse complement strand
TGCCCCATTCACATCTAGTTTTCACCCTGCTTATGGTGTGCTTTCCATGACACGCTTATTTGGTACCCATTTGGAGTCTTACTGAGTTCCACCAGAATTCTGTGCTACCGCTCACATCCAAGACTAAGTGAAGGTGTTAACAGCTCCAGGAGGCCATGCTTTCCATTTGAATCTGAACTTACTTCTAACACAGAAAGAAAGCAGTTGTTTTTTAAAAAACAAGAATGTCCAAGGAATCTTATCATATCCTTTCTTACTCGTGTTACTTCCCAATATTAGCCAAACAC
>NW_006798728.1:0-975 GCF_000442215.2 Lipotes vexillifer | reverse complement strand
AACCCGTGTCCCCTGCATCGGCAGGCGGACTCTCAACCATTGCGCCACCAGGGAAGCCCCCTTAATGCTCTTTGGGTCAGAACATAAATCCAAACCCATGATGCTGCATTTAGCATTTCATTTCAGCAAAGCACAGCTAATATTCAGTTTGGGAGTTCCTAAAGCCATACCTATAGTCATAGGTATTTGGAGAAAGCCATGAATAAATGGCAGGATAACTGCGGTGTATTAGACAAGAGAGCCTGGCTAAGGCAGCCTACTGCTTATCTAAGGCATATTACTTATCTTGTCTTTTATTCTAAAAACCAAAATATTGTCTGCAATCATCAGTAAAGTCTACTTACTATAGATATATGTATCAATAGACGTATTGAAAGGGATTATTTAACTATAGACTTTATAAACACAGTAGACAACATTAATTTATAAGACTAAATTTACATATGAGTTAACTATATGTGGTTTGCCTTATCATAAACTCAGTCAAGCATAATTACATAAAACTGCATACACTATCTATTTTGGCTCAAATAGTTAACCTCAAAGTCCTCCATAGTAGAAATTATTGAAATCCTTGTCCAGCTGTGTCTAGGAGACTGGTTTCTGTTCGGATATTGTTTGCTCATTCTGGACCATGTTCCACAGATGCCCTTGTTTGTGGCTCATACTGGTTTTATATCAAGGCCTTCATATTACTGACAGGGAACTTTCACTCTCTGTTAACTGCAGTTCAAAGTTAACTGTGGTTCAAAGTTTAGATTTTTGGTCTTGAAAATTGATCATTCACAGCTTAGATAAGTTATTATCTTCCAATACTATTTGAAAAGTGCCTGTTACTAGTCACATATTGGTCAAAAAAGGCATCACTCTGTATTTTTGTCATTTGCCAACTTTTTGTTTCTCTCGAAATGCTTTTTTTTTTTTTTTTGCGGTACGCGGGCCTCTCACTGCTGTGGCCTCTCTCGTTGCGGAGCA
>NW_006798727.1:0-241 GCF_000442215.2 Lipotes vexillifer | reverse complement strand
AGCAAAAGCTAAGAGAACTCAGCACCACCAAACCAGCTTTACAACAAATGCTAAAGGAACTCCGATAGACAGGAAACATAAGAGAAGGAAAAGACCTACAATAACAATCCCCAAACAATTAAGAAAATGGTAATACGATCATACATGTCAATAACTACCTTAAATGTAAATGGATTACATGCTCCAACCAAAAGACATAGACTGGCTGAATGGATACAAAAACAAGACCCTTATATATGCT
>NW_006798726.1:0-1368 GCF_000442215.2 Lipotes vexillifer | reverse complement strand
GCAACGGGAGAGGCCACAACAGTGAGAAGCCCGCATACCGCAAAAAAAAAAAAAAAAATTGTACATATTAGTTATGTGACAAAGTATGATATAAGTTCCAAGGCTTAATAATCTGTGTGCTAGTGTGAAGGCATTAAGCTTGAAACATGGGTAGGCTTAGATGGGTAAAACAGTAGGTGAAAAGCAACCCAGTCAGTTGGGGGCATGGGCTGGTAGGAAGTACCATAAATGATGCATGGGGCATGGGATCAGCCATCCTGAATTCTGTAAAAATCTTTACAGAATTTCCATGAGATAGTCCCTATTACAAAGGCCAGACTAAAGAATTTGGATTTTAGCATGAAATGTAGTGACATACCAAAGAGGGGGGCAGTGAGAGTAGTCTGCCTCAGATATAGACAATAAGGGGGATGCATTGACTATAAAGAATTTTAAAACAAAATAAACTAAAAGTTTGCTCTTTGTTATCATCATGTTCCAGTTGTAAGTTAATGATAAGATACTCCTTGTGGCTATGACATCTCCTACTGCCCTGTCCCTCTTGGTACACCACTGCCAGAAGGCAGTGATTGGGGGCTGGGGGGAGTGTGCAACACTAAACACCTTTTGAACTCGAGAGTGACTTGATCAAATCTGAATGTTGAAATGACCTAGCCATGATATGCAAGATGGATTACAATGAATACAAGGCTACTGGTGTAATCTATTGTCTGGCACATACTGGTACTCAAATCATTTATTGATTTGATGAAGGAATCAATAATAAATGTAACAGAAGATTGAAGTAAATAAAATCAGAAATAAGAGAAGAGACATTACAATGGATGCCACAAAAAGAAAAAAGGATTATAAGGGACAATTATAAACAGTTACATGCCAAAAACTAGACAACTTATAAGAAATGGATAAATTCCTAGAAACATAACCTACAAAAACTGAATTAAAACATAGTAAGCTTGAATAGATCAATAAAAAATAAGGAAAATGAATCATTAATCAAAAATCTCTGAACAAAGAAAACCCCAGGACCAGAGGTTTTCACAAGTGAATTCTACAAGACATCCGAAGAATTTATACTAATTCTCCTTAAATCTTCCAAAAAATGGGAGAGGAAGGAACACTTCCAAACTCATTTCATGAGAACAGCATCACCCTGATATCAAAACCAAACAAAGCACAAGATAAGAAAACTATAGGCCAATATCCTTGATGAATATAATGCAAAAATCCTCAATAAAATCCTAGCAAACTGAATTCAAGTGTACATTGAAAAGATTATAGGGGGCTTCCCTTGTGGCACAGTGTTTGAGAGTCTGCCTGCCGATGCAGGGGACACGAGTTCGTGCCCCGGTCCGGGAAGATCCCACA
>NW_006798724.1:0-5298 GCF_000442215.2 Lipotes vexillifer | reverse complement strand
CACTGAGCCTGTGCGTCCGGAGCCTGTGCTCCGCAACGGGAGAGGCCGCAACAGTGAGAGGCCACATGCCACAAAACAAAACAAAACAAAACGAAACAAAAACACAGAACACTTCTGTCACCCCAAAAGTTCCATTTTTTTAAATCAGTCCTGTCTCCTCATCTTCAGCCTCGGGCCACCACTCTTCCATTCCACATCCCGGTAGTTTTTGGTACCGTTTTTGAGATGTGTAGTAAAGTAGTGATTTATTTACTGGATTCACAATCAGGTGTTACCTACAATAACCTTCAAACTTTAAGACATCAAAGTGTTTTTGAGAAAATTTAAAGACATGATTTAGAATTTAAGATACGAGGGCAAACAACGGAAACATTCTAGGGTTCTCTGTGTGTTATACTTGACCTCCTTGGAGGATCACAGCCAAAAGCCTCCGTGTTGTCAGCATGTGTATGTTCTTCTGCCTTTTTCAGGGACCATCTTTTTGTACACATTTTTAAGTATTGACACAAAATTCTCATTCTTGTCAAGTTTAATACCTCTATCATATTTGTGCCATTATTATTTCATTGTATTCCTTTGTTTCCAACCGTTTGCTATTATAAGTAGCACTTCTGTAACCAGAATGAAAGAAAACCTCTTCCGTTTTCTTCTTTCACTTACTTTGGGGAGGGTGTGTCCCCCTGAGCAGGATTCTTTTTTGGGGGGAGTCACAAGATACGGACAGTTTAAAGCTCTTGTGACTCACTGCTTGCTAGGGGCTCCTCAGAAGGAAAGGACTGAATCCCCAGGTTCCCAGCTAGGTGTCCAGTTTCCCCACAGGGCTGCTAGTGTGCAGCTTTGTGTCTGATCTTGGTGGGTCAGCTGGTTTAATGAGTGGGGGCCGGGGGAGGTTACAAGTGGCCCCGAGACCCAGAGAGGTAAAGGGATCTTCATTCCTGGAAGGAACCACCCGCCTTCTCCCAGTCAATTCCCTTTCGGGAGCCTAGCTCACACGTCCCTTCCTGAGCGAAGCTCCTCTGACCCCCTCGCCGTAAGCCAGGAACCCAGTCATATGCTCTTATAGTGCTCAGGGGTCTCACGGTCATTGCAGCTGTGGACTATGTCTTGGATTCGCTCAGCTCTGTCTCCACTGTCACACTGTAAGCTCCATGGGGGTGGAAGCAATTTCTGTCTTGCCCAGTGCTATAGCCACAGCTTCTCGTACCAGGGTGTGGCAGGATGTAGCCTGCGTTCAGCCAAAGTTTGTTGAAGGAGAGAAAGGAGGGACGTCGGGACCAGAAGCGAACTGATATTGCAAGGCATGGAGCAGGGGGAAAGAAAATGGTAAGCAGAGAAGCTTAGGTTCTTACAGGGAACAGAGGCGAAAAGTCGAGAGGCAGGGAGATCATGTGAGAGTGAAAATGGTTACTGGAAACTAAGGTGAGGGAATACCAGAGGTGGCTTCCAAAACGTAGTCGGTGTAGGGCACAGACTTTGTCTGTTGCCTACACCTGTGAGACTTGAAGCGAGAACCTTGCCCTCTCTGAGCCTCGGTTTCCTCCTTTGTGAAAGCAGGTAATAGGCTGTTCTGGGGATGCAATGACAATCGGGCACCTAGTTCTTTCTAATAAGAGCCACTAGTGAATGACATCTGTCTTCCTCTCCCCCTAGCAAACAAGTTGTGTTGAATTTGAGGGCCAAGCCGTCCCGAGTTTGGAAATGCCTCAAAAAAGAAAGGACCCGAGTTTATTAGTATGTTCATTTTTTTATAGCAATGGCAGCTCCAGAGACAACACACTGTCCCAGGACTCGGGGGGCCTTGTCCTGTGGGTAGTTTCAAGGCCCCCAAAGAGGCAGCGTAGCCGTGGTTGGTCAGGGAGTAGCCCCAGCTATGTGGCCGGGGTGCTCCTTCCCCAACCGCACCCCGGGAGTGTGGAAAAGGAATCGATTTTACAGATTTTTAGCATCCTTGGAAAGAACATGTCCCCAAGTCCTTGTTTTTATTCTGAACTAATTACTGTGAAATAACATAATTTAATTGCACTTCGATGCAGAGAGAAAGTGAGAGTGGTCTCCCTGATGGCTGTTTTTTCACTGTTGTAAATACCTAGCTTGCAGAGAGGAGGTCCGTACAGTCAGGGCTGTGCTTCGTGCTGCAGGCTAGGGACAGAGGTGAGGAAGCCCAGCCAAGCGGCTCTTCATTTCAGGGGGAAAAAAAAGGGAGGGGCGGGAAGGGGAGAGGAAGTGAGATGGCAGTAAAGAAACACAGTATTTTTTTCCTTCCATCAGTAAAACAACAAAACCACAACTAAAAGGCTTCATCCTCCTAAAGACAGCAGTACAGTCTAATAGCAAAAGCACAGACTTCACCCTCCAGCCGTGCTCACACAGGTTTTTCCATCTCTCTGCATCTTGGTTTCCTCATGGATAATTTTGTCCATTAATATCCAAGAGGTGTTTAAGTGACAGAACATCTGCAAAGGGTCCAGTTCGGTGAGTGGTCCATGGTGGGTGCTGAGGAAATACAGATCTCACCCTTCCGGGCAGCTGGATCACCCAGAGATTTGAAACCAAGATTCAGCAGCCAAGGGCCATCTGCAGATGCAGGGATTTCAGGTAATCTGGGATGAGGTGGAGGGAGCTTCCCCAAGCTCAGGCTTGAGACGCTGGGGAGCATTCACTGAGCCTGCCTGCTGGGCTGTATCCCGGGCTACAGGGACAGACAAAGCCAGGTAAGCTAGCATCACTGCTTTGAGTCTTCCGTGGTTTCATAGACAGCCAGATGTGTAAGGAGCCCAAGGCAATAGTAGACAGATGACAAAAGCATGTTACTGGAGTTTGAACTTTACCCCTGTGGGAGCCTGAAGGAGAGAGCAATTCATTGTAACCAGGAAGATCAGGTAAATTTCCCCAAGGCACTGAGCCTTGTAAATCAAGTAAGATCTTAAAAGAGAAGCTAGGAATGGTTTTCTGGAAGGTGGAACAGTCTAGACAAAGGCAAAGGACAATAGTTGGCTATTTTTTTGGCACATGTGTCAGAAGACTGTGCATTAAACTATCCATTTGTGCATCGGATCTACTGCGGGCCTTAGTCTCTCTTTTACTGAAGGCTCTTGAATGTAGAGCTACGGAAACCACAGGCACTGCAGGAGGACGCTGACTGCCTTCCCCCTTAGAACAGAGGCTCCACTGGGCAGATACATAATAAATCCCTTGCCTTCATGTGAGGCCTGTCAAACCCATCAGTCCTCTCCAGCAGTCTCTGCACTGTGTAGGATTATTCGCTGCAAGCCCCAGATGTGGAAACTGGGCCTGCTGCACTTAAATTACTTGTTTACCTGGAACGACTGGTAAGTAATAGAGCTGGGCCTAGAAACCAGATTTTCTGATTCCAAGTCCTGTGTTCCTTATGTAGACCATGCCAGCTCTCAGAGCCCTCCTCTGATGTCTTTCTCTGCTGCTGTGCTCCATACCCAAGGCTCAGAGCAAACAAGGGGGCGCTTTGCCATCCCGTCTGGGGCTTTCTCCTGCCCCTGCTCCCAGCTTCCCTCCCACGACCTACCCTGATCTAACAGAGGTGGCAGCTCACATGTGTTGAGAGCTAACCATGTTCCAGGCATGTTCTGAGTGTTATATATATTTCTCATTTAATCTTCTTAACAATCCTACCTATCCAACAAATATTTGTCAAGTACCAGTCATGTGCTAGGTACCACTCTATTTTTATTTCCATTTCATAGATGAGAGACTGAGACCTGAGGAAATTAAGTCAGTTGTTCAAGACCACGTCACTAGTGAGTGTGAGAGCCAGGATTTGCCCCCGGAGCCTGCCCTCTTCCCACTGTGCTCTATGATTCTCATAGCTGGAGTGGGGCTGGGACGGTTCACCTGATCTGAACTGCCGAGAGGATGCACAGAGCTCCTTACTAAAGAGAGAAACTACCTTATTTTCCTAAGGAAGAAAAATTAGCATCCATCTGCCCTGGGCCATGCACTGTGCCAGGATTGCTATGTACCTGTGGCGTTGAGTGGAGCTGTGGTTTGTACC
This sequence comes from Lipotes vexillifer, assembly GCF_000442215.2. NCBI lineage: Eukaryota > Metazoa > Chordata > Mammalia > Artiodactyla > Lipotidae > Lipotes > Lipotes vexillifer. The sequence goes on along the minus strand of NW_006798724.1, from coordinate 1,271 downwards.
CAGAGTGCTTCAGGATTGGAGAGCAAAGGAGACCCAGATGTCATCAGGGGACCTCGATACACATCGCTTATTGAGCACTAGCCCTTCGTGTTATCTGATTCACCTGTTCTCCAGGCTTCAAGTGCTGTGGCATTAGATTGTCACCAGTGTAACATTACATTTTGGAGGGAGCCTTTCCCGCTGGTGTGTGGCAAACAGCTAGTTTTATTGTGCCTTTGAACCTGGAGTTAGGATTTTGTTCACAGCCTCCAGTGGGGGAAGAGAAAAAATGCCAGTGTCATTAATTGAGCTGTGGCCTGCATTTCATCACATTGTCCTAAATTTTACCGCTCAGGCCATCTGTAGAATTCTACAGCAAGACAGACTCATTGGACTCCTATGTGTGTCTTAGTGTATGAGTCTCTGTGTGTGAGTACACACATGACACCACCCAGTATGGATGCAAAAAAAAAGGTATTTGAGAGGAGATGGAGTTGGGGGTAACGAAGATTAAATGAGAATTTTAGGAGAAGTAGCATTTTTCTTTACCTGAAAACTGGAAACTCTTCTTTTGCTTGTTTATGCCTCCTCACTTTTCTGTAGAGCATTAAGTCCATTAAATTGTACTGTGATTACCCCTAATGGTATCGGTGTAGAAAGTTTCACGTGTAAATCTTTGCATTAGTCTGTGTATTAAACTTTGGGTGTTCTTTCTTTCATTGATTAACTTTTAAGCAACATAATAATGATGTCTTATATTTTCAATACACTTCAAAAGGAATTGCCTTAAATTTAATCCTTATAAGGACCTGGGAGATGGTTTTGTATTCTTTCCCTTTCTACAGATGAAAAAACTGAGGGTCAGAGTGGTTAGGTGACTTATTTGCAGATGTATAGCTGGTAAGGGCCAGAGCTGGGAGTCCAGCTATCTCTGCAGATCTGCTCTGCTGGCTACATAGGTGGACAACAGAGCCAGCAAGGGACGGATGGGAAGCACCTGGATATGGACTGTCAGCGCCGTGTGCATGGGACAGGTGCTGAAGTAATGGTCAGGAACCGGGGCTGGGGAGGGGAGAGCAGATGGCATTTCTGGCTTGGGGCAATGGTGGAAATCCTCACAGAAGAGTTAAGGTTTGAAGTAGGCCTTGAAGGATGGGAGAATGATTTTAAAAATAGGAAAGGCGGGCTTCCCTGGTGGCGCAGTGGTTGAGAGTCTACCAGCCGATGCAGAGGCCACAGCAGTGAGAGGCCCGCTTACCACAAAAAAAAAAAAAAAAAAAAAAAAAAAGAAA
>NW_006798723.1:0-719 GCF_000442215.2 Lipotes vexillifer | reverse complement strand
AGTGTACTGGTTAGGATTAGGGCATGGGTCAGGGTAAGGCTTCGGGTAAGGTTTAGTGTTAGGATTAGGTTTAGGGTTAGGGAATGGGGACGATTTATGGTAGAGTTTAGGGTAGCACAATGGTTCAGTGTTAGCATATGTGTTAGGGCACGGGTTAGTGTTCGTGTACTGGTTAGGATCAGGTCATGGGTGAAGGTAAGGCTTCGGGTAAGGTTTAGGTTTACATTTAGTGTTAGGGTTAGGGTTACAGGACGGGGATGGTTTAGAGTACAGTTTAGGGTACGACAACGGTTTAGGTTTAGCGTACATGTTCGGGCATAGATTAGTGTTTGTGTACGGTTTAGGATTAGGGCACGGGTTAGGTTAAGGCTTCAGGTAAGGGTTAGGATTAGGGTTAGGTTAAGGGTTAGGGTTAGGGAACAGGGACTGTTTAAGTTACAGTTTAGGGTACGGCAACCTTTTAGGGTTAGCCTACGTGTTAGGCCACTGGTTAGTTTTAGTGTATGGCTTAGGATTAGGTCACGTGTTAGGTTTAGGCTTCGGGTAAGGGTTAGGTTTAGGGTTAGGGATAGGGAACGGGGACAGTTTAGGGTACAGGTTAGTGTAGGACACCGTTTTAGGATTAGTGTATGTGTTAGTGCACGGTTTAATGTCAGTGTACGGGTTAGGATTAGGGCACGGTTCAGTGCAAGGCTTCGGGTAAGCGTTAGGTTTAGGAT
>NW_006798722.1:0-351 GCF_000442215.2 Lipotes vexillifer | reverse complement strand
GGTGCTTCGGCCTCACTTCTGGCTCCTGGGAATTTTTTTTTTTTTTTTTTTCCCCACACAGAGGCCTTCTTGTCTGTGGAGAGTTGCTAGTTTGTATTTCCTTGAGGAACACTAAAGCCGGGAACCTCTGATTCCACCCTCTTGCTGATTTCACACCCCTCTTCCCCCATCAGACCTTCTTTCTAGCATGTGGGGAAAGTAACTCACTTCTGAAAATCACTCAGCAGACTTCCCTGGTGGTCCAGTGGTTAAGACTCTGCGCTTCCACTGCAGGGAGAGCGGGTTCGATCACTGGTCAGGGAACTGAGATCCCACACGTGTCGTGTGGTGTGGCAAAAAAAAAAAAAAAAA
>NW_006798721.1:0-430 GCF_000442215.2 Lipotes vexillifer | reverse complement strand
TTCGTGTCCCGGTCCGGGAAGATCCCACATGCCGTGGAGTGGCTGGGCCCGTGAGCCATGGCCCCTGAGTCTGTGTGTCTGGAGCCTGTGCTCCACAACTGGAGAGGTCACAACAGTGAGAGGCCTGCATACAAAAAAAAACAAAAACAAAAACAAAAACAAAAAACTGAATGCAAAAAAAGGATATGTATATATGTGTATATATATATATATATATATATACACATATATACATATATATACATATATATGTGTATATATATATATACATGAAAAAGAAAAATGAATTCAGTTTATGTTGAAATATTGCCTAGTCCCTTGAATTGTATTATTTAAAAAATGACAATTAATCCTAAACTGAAGATTTTGGTCACAGTTTTCTTAAGTGTTGTATACAGATCATAATATAATTATTGAAATAGATATTATA
>NW_006798720.1:0-1346 GCF_000442215.2 Lipotes vexillifer | reverse complement strand
CTGATTTGAGTCTTCTCCCTTTTTTTCTTGATGAGTCTGGCTAGTGGTTTATCAATTTTGTTTCTCTTGTCAAAGAACTGGCTTTTACTTTTATTGATCTTTGCTATTGTTTCCTTCATTTCTTTTTCATTTATTTATAATCTTATCTTTATGATGTCTTTCCTTCTGCTAACTTTGGGGGTTTTTTGTTCTTCTTTTTCTAAGTGCTTTAGGTGTAATGTTAGGCTGTTTATATGAGATTTTTCTTGTTTCTTGAGGTAGGATTGTTTGAAAGATCTTTTTTTCTGAAGTATAATGGGGAGTAGTCAAGGGAGAATGATCTTCCTGATTGTTAAAAGTCAGTTTTAATAAATGCTGCCTTAAGTTTTAGACATTGTCCTATACATTGGTAGCAATACCATACTTTTATGGAAGAATACCATTGGAACAATTTTAGCTGATGTATTAGGAATTAGAATTAGAGTTCCTTTAATATTTTATAAAAAGGCTATTTAAGTATTACTTTATACTGTGTACACTTCCTTGTTGAAATAAGAGCTAGAATTATTTCTTTAAAAAGAGTGTGGCCTGTTCCTACCCAATTTTCTTCTATGTTAACTGAACAAATACACTTTATGTACCCCTACCTCATGTGGATTTTGTGGCATGCCTTTTACTATTTATAAGAATTAAGCAATTCTCACCCTGGCTCCTCATTAGACATACTTATATTGGAAAAAAAAAATCCCCCAAATACCAATGCTCGGGGTACACCCCAGACCATTTAAATTGGAATATTTGGAGATGGGAGGTGGTCATAAATATTTTTTAAAAGGGCTCCAGTTGATTCTACCATTAGGGTTAATTAACACTTGTATTAAATCAGTAAGCTTTCATGTTTATTTCTCTTGATATTTAATTTATGAACTGTTTATTTAATTTGGATTATTTTCTTTTTCATATGAAGAAAAATGTAAATTTCTTTTAAAAGGCTTTATACTTTTTCACAATGAAATTGTATTTTCTTTGGAATCATCGGAGTGAACTTTTTTTTTTTTCTCTTGTACCTTTATAAGATCCAAGGAACTGGAGACATCGTCATTTCAAATGCATATGTGGATCTTGTGCCAACAGCTGATGTTTTAGCTAAGACACCATCTGAGGTGGGTTATAACCACTGACATCCAAGTCATACCCTGACTTATGAATTTCAATTAAGATCACTTTAAGAATATTCAGTCTACTTTAGTAAATTAAGAGCTATGAAAGATTCTTAACTCTTGAACTGGAGAACATTAATTTAAAACTGCTTGGAGAAAAAGGAATATTTTGACAACTTATGAATTTTTTTTTTTTTTTTTTTTGTG
>NW_006798719.1:0-203 GCF_000442215.2 Lipotes vexillifer | reverse complement strand
GTCTTCGGGTAGGGTTACGGTTAGGGTTAGGTTTAGGGAACGGGGACGGTGTAGGGTACAGGTAAGGGTACGACAACTGTTCAGGGTTAGTGTACGTGTTAGGGCACGGGTTAGTGTTAGTGTACGGGTTAGGATTAGGTCACGGGTTCGGGTAAAGCTTCGGGTAAGGGTTAGGGTTAGGACTAGGGTTAGGGTTAGGGTTA
>NW_006798718.1:0-3479 GCF_000442215.2 Lipotes vexillifer | reverse complement strand
GCTGGGCCCGTGAGCCATGGCCGCTGGGCCTGCACGTCCGGAGCCTGTGCTCTGCAGCGGGAGGGGCCGCAGCAGTGAGAGGCCCACGTACCGCAAAAAAAACCCAAAACCCTTCTATTGGGCAGTAAGTGTATTAAAGGATGCTAAGGAAATTTAAGAAAGCTTTATGTTGTCTCATGTTACAATTCTGTTTCAAGATAGAGCATTTCCAAGGGGAAGAACTTAAATCTAAGGTAAAGAATGGTGACATCACAGTTCCCAGACATCCAACTGTGTAAAAAAGAACAATTTCGTGCTATCATCAAATTTACAGTGAGACACTTTACATCAAGTAAAGAGCAACGACAAAAGCCACAAACATTATTTGTTTTTTTCTGACCACATTAAACAAAGCAAAACCTTTCAAACTGAGGACCTTAAAGAAAGAATCATTTTCACATTCAAGTGATGATAATTGTAGTCAAGATTCAGGCACAATGTCTCAGGATTGAATAATTGCCTACCAGGAAGGAAAAATACTAAACTGCTAGTAATTTTTTTAAAAAGATGTACAAAATTAAATAGGTTTGTATACTACTTTTTATACTCTTGACAAGAAAAAAACCCAAGACACCACATCTCCAAAGTGCTGCTGTCATCCTTCATTACCGAGTCAGCTAAAGGTGATATTAACTAAAACATGAAATTTTAAATTAGTGTAACTAAAGCTTGTAAAAACTGTCCTTCGCTGCTGTTGTTTGTTCATAAGTTGCTGTGTTTGTCCTACCTTTGTCCATTTAATTTTAAGTTCTTTGATTCTAACTGCATCTTTTCCTTTATAACTTCCACTTAGCCTTACAAGATGTTCTATAGAAGCAGCCCTTAAATATTATATCTGTCTGAAAGAGTTAGGGAGTTACAAGAGTCTACTTGGGAATTCCAAGGACACTGATTAAAAACATCCATAAGGAAACTTCACTGAGTTTCAGAAGGAATGTGCAAAAGAGGTGTCAATTACACTGGGGGAAAGCCATCAGCTCCAACAAAACTTACTGGAGTAGCAGAGTGTAGCATCTCTCTACAGCTGACATCCATTCCAATAGGCATGCTTTGTTTTAGACAGACCCATTACCATTCAATAACCTGGTTGAAAGCTATTCCCTGATAAATTCTGCTCTATTAGCCGAGTCACACGGGCTCTGAGAAGCTGGACGGTCTGGAGATAATTCAACAATATATAAGGGTCATTTTCTTCATTTTACAAAAAACACAACTTCTGCGATTCAACCTGTATTCTCATTGCTTCATCTACAGGACAAAATAGGACAGCTGGGGACAACAACACTCTCCTACATCATTATCTGGTACAGTAGAATGTGCCTGAAAGCCGACAATGTGGGCAAGGCCTCAGCCCTCAGCTTCTAACAGTCCGTTTCCACAAACTGCTAGTCTGACTGCGTTCTTAAAATAATTACCTACTTATTAAATGCACAAAAATAACGCAAAACGCTAACATCAAATCGTATAAGTGACCATGCAGATTACAACGGGGTATTTTAAGATACTTTTGTGAAATACAGATACAAGATTAGACATGGGTGTGACAAAAGGAAACAATACGAAAGGGAAAATACCACACTTTCATGAATTTATTTTCCATAAAAATACCAATACCTAAGTGTGCAGCATGTAAAAACTGTACCACTGGCTGCCTTCAATCCTGTCACTTAAGAATTAACTATACACTCTCTCTCACCAATTATATCATTACATTTTCCTGATATATATATGAACATTCTTTTTTTTTTTTCTTTCTTGCCTTCCTCTGCCTGCATTTACTGAAAGATACACAGGCACAAGAAATCTAGATACCTCTAAGCTAACATTCAAAAGACAAAAAGCATGCAATTCAGAATAGTTGCATATTACATTTCAGTATAATCTAACATACAGTATGAATCTAAGAGGTTACAAATCACAAATAAAAACAATTCCTTTAACAATTTTTTTTTGCTTAATATGAGAATCTATTGTATATTCTCCTTCCAATTATTATTTACTGAACTCTAAACATTTTTCGTTAATATTTAAATTGATAAAGCAAGCTGCCTGGATCTAGTTTCGTTGTGCTCATTTCTATCTGCTGCTTTAGTTTAAGGCACATTTTCCTTTATTTCACTTTTCCACAAGCCATAAAAAAACTCATTTCTAATTCATCCGTTCGTTCAGCTTAACCTCTCTTCTCAGCAATTAAAGCACTCTGCGCATCCCTCATCTATCACACAGCCAGCTAAATAATGCATTGCGTCCCCCGCTCATCTTTTATCATCCCAAATGACAGGTATTAGCATATCTCCCCAGTCAATTACAGTGCAGCAGAATAATCACAGCATAATTGGGCGAAAGCCACTCTAATCACCAACCCTGCAAACTCGCAGAATAAAAACTGAGTGGCAGTTCAGACAGGCCTTGCTCTTGTCCATGACTCTAGCCAACGAGCCTGGCAGATCTCCATTTCCTTCCTTTCAAACTTATCCTTTAGGGAGGTCAACTTCTCCATACATTCTGTGTAAAAGAAAAGAATGTACACATACATGTGCACAAGCGGGAACTATTTACAACATGCACCTGCATGTCTTTATAATACTTGTGATTCCAGATGTTTGCACAAACTATTAAATAGCACAAAATGAAAAATTCCACTGTCAATCAAAAAACAGTCATTTCATGAATGATGTCATTAGTTCTACTTCATGACTCATAAGGTAAAACAAAATATTAAATTTTTTATAAATTTTTTATTTACTTTCAAAATTGAAGCCCTTCAAATGTCTACATGGTGAAGATATCTTCATCCTAAAAATCAGGATTTCCCAGCTTCTTTCCAAAATACTCATTTGTCACAGGAAATACTTTTTAATTGAATATCTGTTGTTATTCTTATACCGCCATTGTATATAATAACTTTTTAAAAACTATGACAATATTAAATACAGGTTAACACATTACCACGAATAAAGAAACTATGCTTACATCTTGATAAGGGGATTAAAAATTAAATGAGACAAAAATAGGAATATAATGTGAGAAACTTAGAAGAACATAATCACAAATTTAAGATACAATAAATAAACATACATATTTTAAAACTCTGACAGATGTTCAGGAAATTTGTTTGAATACTTTTTATAAGCTTATTGATTTTATCATGATATTTAATGTGTAATATCCAATCTAGGCCTACACCCAATTCTCATTTTATTTTATTTATTTACTTATTGGCTGCGTTGGGTCTTCGTTGCTGCGCGCGAGCTTTCTCTAGTTGCGGCGATCGGGGGCTACTCTTCATTGCGGTGCGTGGGCTTCTCACTGCGGTGGCTTCTCTTGTTGCGGAGCACAGGCTCAGTAGTCATGGCACACGGGCTTAGCTGTTCCGTGGCATGTGGGATCTTCCCGGACCAGGGCTCGAACCTGTGTGCCCTGCATTGGCAGGCGGATTC
>NW_006798716.1:0-209 GCF_000442215.2 Lipotes vexillifer | reverse complement strand
TGGCGAACTGATTTTTCATCGCGGCGATCGTACTGATCGCCATCTCACGGACTGATAGGGGTAACCAATGACCGTTGAATTTAGCGCCGCGGGAAACCTCGACGTGTTGCTCGAAATCATCACCGCCAAGCAGTTCGACGCGCTGCTCAAGATCGACCAGGTCGAGGCCATCACCAGCTTCAAGAAGAGCTACATCTATCGCGAGATGG
>NW_006798712.1:0-1017 GCF_000442215.2 Lipotes vexillifer | reverse complement strand
AGCAAAGGAAACTTTATATTTTGATCAGAGAATGGAGAGGTGAGAGCATGCGCTACCCTGCGGTCTATGGGCTGGGCTGCTGTGTAGAGATCCTGTCAGCGTCAGTAGGAGGGAGGGAGTGGAGCTATCAAGGGCCAGGTTGGCTGCAGCACAGGCTCTATGTCACAGAGTCTGCTCTGGGCCCGGCGAGCTGAGGTGTCGACCCAGGCATTCTGCACTAGGAGATCTGGTCTGAAGTGACGGGTGTGGGACCTCTGCATGCGGGACCCTAGGAGCATGTGAAATTAGAAAAAGCACAAGGGATGAAAAAGGTTAGACTTTATTTTATTGCCCAGATTCTATTTTTATCTCCCAGGGATGTATAAAGGGCTTTGCCGGTGACAAACTCCTCCTCTGCCTTTTTTCTCGTTCCTCATTCTTGGAGTGCTGAGGGTGCAGACCCCTCTTCGGTAACTGCTGAGTGCTGAGTTGGGAGCCCTCATACACGGGGGCGAGGGTCAGAACTTCTCCCCAGCAGCCTCCATGTGACGTTGATTGTCCCCAATCCTCCTGCCTACCTGCTCATCCGCCTGAGTACCAGCATTGGAAGTTTAATAGATTCTAAAGACCTTGAAGTGTTCAGGAGAGAGATGTGCAGAGACGCTGTGGGGGCCGGTTTTACCCCACCCCGCATTTGTTCAGCCACCTTAGGCTGCCCGTTTCTGCCAGCCTAGATGCTCTGACCAGAAGTCTGTGCTTTCTTCAATTAGGCCCCTGAATTAATATGAGAACAGCACCAGGTGTCAGAGCTGTGCCGGCTCCACTCCCACACAGTCCAGGGTCACTGGTGATCAAGGACCATAATGGCCACTGAGTCAACATCCTTTTGAAGTAGCCAGGAGTCCAGCCGGTCTTATTGGTCACCATCATCACGGTGTCTGTATGCTTTTCTATGGCGAAAGCATGACATATGGATCACTTTCCAAGCTTATTTGCTCCCCTCTGGGTACAGTAAGTCCTGCAAGCAATAGTCTACTC
>NW_006798711.1:0-396 GCF_000442215.2 Lipotes vexillifer | reverse complement strand
CTTCAATATATTTTTGGACGAAAGCTGTCATTTATAACTCTGCAGGGTTGTGAATTCAGTGGCCCTGAGCTCCTTTTCTCCCCTCGATTTCTTGTGAGCTGGCCGCCATCCGGCAGGATTGCTTCAGACCCTAGTCTGGCTCAGGCACGGCATGCTGAGGCTTTGGTTCATTCTTCTTGCTGGTTGGAAATTGGAGTTCAATGTGCCCGTCCAAACACCTACAGCTAGTCTCTCGTTGGTTCTTCCCATTCCTGTCCATCTTACGCAGAAATTGCAAAGTGTGCCATACAGGACGTTAAAGGCACTGACTCTGCAAGTGTGAGGAGTGTCTGAAAAGCGTCTTGAACGGCCAACATGTGTTCCAGGGCACGTAAACTGAGATGCATTTTAGGCACG
>NW_006798710.1:0-222 GCF_000442215.2 Lipotes vexillifer | reverse complement strand
ATCTTGAGAAAGAAAAACAGAGCTGGAGGAATCAGGCTCTCTGACTTCAGACTATACTACAAAACTACAGTAATCAAAACAGTATGGTGCTGGCACAAAAACAGAAATATAGATCAATGGAATAGGATAGAAATCCCAGACATAAACCCATGCACTTACGGTCACCTTATTTTTGATAAAGGAGGCAAGAATATACAATGTAGAAAAGACAGTCTCTTCAGT
>NW_006798709.1:0-755 GCF_000442215.2 Lipotes vexillifer | reverse complement strand
AGCCCCAAACTTTGGGGTGGCTCTGTCTTTTTGATTTCAATTTTCCTAAGCCTAGTGCCCTAGCCTATGTACCTTCTTTTTTCAATGTTTCAGGAAATACCATACATTTCTCCATTGTGGCTGTTGGCAATTGGCATCCCACCCATCAGCATCACAACGCTCCCTGTTCTCCATGGCCTGTCCTGCCTTTCTGGATTTTACCCGTTTTTCAGATGGCCCTTTTGACCGGGGGGAAGTGAGAGTTCATGGGGGGGGGGGGGGGGGGGGGGCCGGGGGTGTGGTGAGACTTCATTGTAGCGCAGATTTCAATTGCAAGTTGCTTGGTTGGCCAAAAACGGCGTATGCGTTTTTTCCTGTTCGCACTTTTTGGCCAAGGGCATCTTGGTCGGCGTTCTGCCTATTTTCATAGGCTATAAGTTCAATTCCTAACTACCTCCTGAAATCGGTTTCGTGCAATTCTGCCTCACTTTCAAGTCCTCTTCGCAGCCTTACTTCAATATATTTTTGAACAAAAGCTGTCATTTATAATTCTGTAGGTTTTTGCATTACTCCTGAGCTCCTTTTCTCCCCTCGCTTTCTTGTGAGCTGGCCGCCATCCCGCAGGATTGCTTCAGAGCCTAGTCTGGTTCAGGCATGGCATGCTGAGGCTTTCGTTCATTCTTCTTGCTGGTGGGAAATTAGAGTTCAATATACCCGTCCAAACACCTACAGGTAGTCTCTCGTTGGTTCTCCCCATTCCTGTCCATCTTCCGCAG
>NW_006798708.1:0-489 GCF_000442215.2 Lipotes vexillifer | reverse complement strand
TTTTTTTTTTTTTTTTTTTTTAAATTATTTGGCTGCACCGGGTATTGTGGCACGAGGGATCTTCATAGCAGGATGCAGGATCTTTAGATGAGGCATTCAGGATCTTTAGTTGCAGCATGCGGGATCTAGTTCCCTGACTAGAGATTGAACCTGGGACCCCTGCATTGGGAGTGTGGCTCTTAACCACTGGAACAGCAGGGAAGTCCCTTTTAAGCCATTTTCTATTGCTCGACCAAAGGCAAAAATATAGTTGGCCTCAGTTGGACAAGTCAAAAGGCAACATAAAATCTACGTGGCCCTTATGTAAGTAAGTATCTAAAATAATTTCTCTCTTCCACTAGGTAAGTTTCATTCATTAAGAAACAATTTACAGTTTCTACTGAGCATATAAAACAGTGTCTCCGCCTGCCGATGCAGGGGACATGCGTTCGTGCCCCGGTCCGGGAAGATCCCACATGCCACGGAGCAGCTGGGCCCATGAGCCATGGC
>NW_006798707.1:5290826-5302383 GCF_000442215.2 Lipotes vexillifer | reverse complement strand
CACTTATTGAAGAGGCTGTCTTTTCTCCATTGTATATTGTTGCCTCCTTTATCAAAAATAAGGCGACCATTTGTGTGTGGGTTGGGAAAATTATCTTTGAGTAAGTAAAACACTATGGAAGGAACTCAAATATTCATCAAAGTAAAATAGATAAGCACATGTGGTATATTCATACATGACAATAATATACAACAATGAAAATAAATGAACTATAGCCATCCACAACAACATGCTTGAGTCTTAGAAACATAATGATGAGTTTCCTTTCATATGGAATTAAATATGAGCAAAATAAACTATATTTTTAGGGATGCATACAAATGAGGTAAAATTGTAAAGAAGCAAAAAGAAATGATTATTACAGGAATCAGGATGGTGGTGACCTCTGGGGTAATGGTGGTACTGTGAACAGGAGGAACCCATAGGAGGCTTCCAGGTGATGGCAATATTCCATTTCTTGACTTGGGTTAGTGACATTATGGATGTTTATTTGATAGTAATTCATTAAACTATTCACATAGGTTTATGAACTTTCCTGTATGATGGTTATATTGCATCATAAAAGAAGAAAAATAAAAAACAGGACATAGTTTGCTGCCTAGTATTTAGCATTATATCTTGGGCAAATTTTAATTTTGACATTATTTATATTTTTTAACATCTTCCTAGATTCCTCTAGATTCATAGTTCCTAGCATTTAAAGGAATCTCTCACTTTTCTCAAGGGGTTCTGCAGCCCACTTTCTAGGGAATGCTACAATAACAGTAATTAAATCATATTATAGAGACATATGGAAAGCCACATATGTCTGAACGACCCCTATCACAATTCCATTCCACTGCTACATGGGATAAGCCTGGCTTTATCTTTCTTCCAGTATAATCTGGATTTCACTTCTAGATCCATGTAATGCTGATCTCCAGTCCTGTGTTTATAGGATTGAATTTATTAACTTAATTTATAAGGATGAAATTTACCTTTCAAGGCTGTTGTGGCTTGAAATGCATGGTGGCTACTGTGCATTTTAATGAAACAAGACAAATAATAGCCTAAATGATTGCTCTAGAATCAGATAATAATGTTCTTTCATTGCATACATTTAAGGGAAATGGTTTTTAAAAATGGGTTTGATGTGATTGCCTGTTGCTTCATCTCAGTGATTGATTTTTTTTTTTTTTAACAATGGATCCTGACCTTTCTCCCCCATATACCCTAGGACATTTGTTTACTCACTGCTCACTAGAGGGAGGCCGTTTCCAGTTGTATTCCTTTTCAGAGGCTTTGTCTTCTGCATGGGAAATGGACTCCTCCAAGGCTACTATCTGGTTTACTGTGCTGAATACCCTGCTGAGTGGTACACAGACATACGGTTTAGCTTGGGTAAGTGAGTCTGACTGCTTCTCACCCATACCCCAGTTAACACCCCTGCCCACAGGCTAAGTCACCATTACCTCTCCCTATCCTACTGCAATAACCTTCCAAGGATCCCATTACCCCCACCCCCACCCCACGACCACCTCCACCCTGGTCTTTTCTCTGTATAGCAGCCTGAGAGATCTTTGAAAAACATCGTGTAGTTACCCATCTCAAAACCCTCCAGTGCATTTCTGTTACTCTCAGGATAAAATACAAATTTCTTACCACTGCCTATGAAACCCAAATGTTCTTGGTCCTGCCCCATTTCCTGACTTCATTTCCTATCTCCATCCATCTCACTGTGCTGTAGCCTCAGTGGCTTTCCTGCTGGACCTGGAATACTCAAGTTTGTCCTGCTCCAGAGCTGTTGTACAGACTACACCCTCTGCGTAGAATGCTCAGTCCCTGTATACTCGGGGAGCTTGCTCCCTCCCTTTATTTAGGTCTCTATTAATTCACATCTCCTCAGAGAGACTTTTCCTGACCACCTATCCAAAATAGTAGAAAACACTGATCATTGAATTTTTTTCATTATCTGCAAGAGGAGCTAAAGTTCTTTACTAAAGTAAAGGTTCAACTGTTTGTACATTCTTTTGGCTCAAAGGAAAAAGGCAGAGATTATCCTTAATCCCTCTCTTTACATCACATATCACGTTCCCTCCATCAGCTTAGTACAGCTGCTTCTAGTTCTAAAACATGTGCCGACTGAGCTCAGCTCTCCACGACTGCACTAACTTCATCCTGGTCTGAGCCAGGATGACCTCTTGCCTGGAGTGCCACGGTGACCTTCAAGCTAAACGTCCTACTTCCAGTCCTGACCTTCAGTAGCTCCTTCTCCACACAGTGGTCAGAGGGAACATTTGAACACACGAATGGCCAGAGGACTAGTTGTACGAATGCTGGTACATGCACCCAATGGAGTATTCTGGAGCCACAAAAGCAACCAAACAAAGCAAAACAAAAGCAAGGAATGTCTCTGTGCTCATTTGGAGACATCTCTAGAACATGTGGTTAAATAAAAATAAAGTGTGCAGTGTATGTAGTGTGCTGCTTTTTGTGTAAAAAATTGGAGGAGGAACTATTGGATTGATAAAAGAGAAACTTTTTAAAAAGGGTATCTGTAGGGTTTGGGGTAAAGAGAATGGGATGGTGGGCAGAAATTTTCTTTTAATACAGTTTTGTCCTTTGAATCATGAAACTTCATAACTTAATTAAAAATCCAAATGAAAGTTGCTCAATACTGAGAACAGATAAATAAATATACTTAACTTTATAGTTATTAAACTGATCCTATAACCACACAAGAAAATGCTTTATGCCAGTTTACAGGAAATACAAAGAATAAAATAAGTTAGATGCCACCATGAGGAAGTAAGCCAGTCTTATCTAGAAAGGGGGGCTTTCTGAGGGACCACACTGTCTGGTCTTTTTAAGACGTCTGTGTCCTAAAAAAAAAAAAAAGACAGGGATCTGGGCTAGATGAAAATGGCCTTAAAGCATGTAATGACCAGATGTCAGGTGTGGTCCTATATTGGACTTTGGTTTACATGAACCAGCTAGAAGTGGTATTCTGGGGACATTTGAGGAAATTGGAATATGCCTAGATGTTACATAAGATGAAGATCTGGAAGGACATGCACCAAAGTGTTTAATGGTGGTAGTTCCTGGGTGGTAGGAACAAAGTGTCTTGGTTTTCTTATTTCTGCTAATTAGCATTTCATCTTCCACAAAACATATATACTTCTTTTGTAATGATAATAAACTGACATCAGATCCTATTCTCCCCTGCTTAAAACCTGCCATCGGCTTCCTGTTGCACTTAAAAATCCACACTTCTCGCCATATCCTGTAGAGCTTGATGGGATTTTGAAAGTTCCATCCTCTTTACCACCACCACCCCGCCCCCCATCATCTATCTTAAAGCATTAACTGTAGCACCTTCCTTCTGTTTCTTAGACATGCTAAACCTATACTAGCCTCAGGACCTTTGCATCTGTTAGTCCCTCTACCAGAATGCTCTTCCTCAGATCTTTGTATTCTCATTATTCAAATCATAGGACAGATGCCAGATCTTCAGAAAAGCTTTCCCTATTGACCTCATCTAAAGTAGAGACACTTCCTCCCCACCCCAATTCATTCTTTTTTATCTCCTTATCCTACTTTGATTTTCTGCTTTGTAGTGATATTATGTGATTTAAAATTTTTTATTATTTTAATTCATTTCTTTGTTTCTCCACTGAAATGTAAGCTCTATGAGAACAGACACCTTGACTGTTTTTCTCACTACTTACTATATCCCTGGTGTTTAGGACAGTGCTTGGTACATAGTAAGACCTCAACACATGTTATCTGAATAAATGAATGAAAGAATCAACACATGAATGAGTCTCATACCATCCTTTTAAGATAGGTACTGTTGGAATCTACATTTTACAGATAAGAAAAGTGAGGCTGAGAGAGGTTAAGTGCCTTGTCCAAGGGCACACAGACATCGAATCTAAGGTGCCTGCTTTTCCACTGCTGTGCATGCTATCTCCCCTCCCTCTCCCACACCCTTGTCCTCCCTCCACTGGTGTCCCTTCCCAGGTTTCCTTTCTTCCAGGCTAATAATCTTTTGACAAGACAACATTAACAATCATTATTTCATATCATAGCAAATGAGGTGAGAGTAGATGTGACTGTTTTTAATTCAACTGTTCTTGCTTTTTACGTGATGTATTTTGTTTTCTTTAAATTAATTTTATTATATTTTTATTTTTGGCTGCGTTGGGTCTTCGTTGCTGCGTGTGTGCTTTCTCTAGTTGCGGCAAATGGGGGCTGCTCTTTGTTGCAGTGCACGGGCTTCTCATTGTGGTGGCTTCCCTTGTTGCAGAGCATAGGCTCTAGGTGCGCAGGCTTCAGTAGTTGCAGCATGTGGGCTCAGTAGTTGTGGCGCATGGGCTCTGGGGCACACAGGCTTCAGTAGTTGTGGTGAGCAGGCTCAGTAGTTGTGGCTCGTGGGCTTAGTTGCTCCGCGGCATGTTGGATCTTCCCGGACCAGGGATTGAACCCATGTCCCTTGCACTAGCAGGCAGATTCTTAACCACTGCACCACCAGGGAAGTCCCCTGCCTGATGTATTTTGATCAGCACAAATACACTTGGCTGAGAGCTGGGGTTGGGCGTCTGTGTGGAACAGTGAGTGATTCTGGGCCCATTGGGACGTAATACATAGCATCCCTGACCCCAGCTCTCCTCATCTCAGTCCAGGGCCCTTTCTTTACCTGTGAATGGGGAAGGGGAGTGTGTGTGTGAACTGGCCGTGGTGGAAACCAGTTTGCTAGGTGCCAAGCTCTCCAATTACTTCCATGAGCGTGGGTATATCAATCAGTAGTGCTCTCAGCAATAAGTCACAGAAACCCAACTCTTAGTGACTTAAATAATTAAGAATTTATATTTCCTACGTAACAAGATTGTCCAAAGGTAGGTGGCTTCTGCATTCCTTCAGCTGCTTGCTGGTGTCATTAAGATCCCAGGCACTTTCTGCTCTACTGTTGTGAGAATATTTACTTCTAGTCCTCATCACAGTCACGTCATGGTTGCAAGACATTTCCTGTAGCTCAAGGCATCGCATCTGGCAGCAAAGGAAGAGGGAGGCCATAGAGGCACTGGTCCCATTTAGCCCCCTTTATCAGAAAAGCAAAAGATTTCCAAGGAAACCTCCAGAAGACTTCCCTTTACATCCTCTTGGCAGAACTAGGTCACAAGACCGTCTCTCAGCCTCTGTAGTGGGGGTGGCAAAGGAGAAGGGATTAGAGTTGGCTGTTGAGTTTGCCCACCATGTTTTGACTATCTGTGAATGGGCTGAAAGCTTGCTATTTATTCATTCATTTATTTGTTTATTTACTTATTTAAGTATTGCATGATGGTAGGGCCTCCCTCTATCCTTTCCCGCTTGCCTCTATCACGTGACATTGTGTATTTTCAGCCCTTTGGTTTATGAAACAGCATAGCCCCTTCATTCAAGTTTAGGACCAGGGTTAGTTGCCCCCTCCGCCACTTTTTTGCCTTAGTTTCATTCTTAAAATTTGAAGTCAAATGCCCTTCCCTTCATTTTTAGAAAAACAACAGCAACAACAAAAACTTTAGATTGTGAGAAAAACACCAAAAACAGGATATGTTTTTAACTTCTCCCTCTCTTCTTTGCCAAGGTGTCTTCTTATTTATTTTGGGAATGGGAATCAACATTCATAGTGACTATATATTGCGCCAGCTCAGGAAGCCTGGAGAAATCATCTATAGGATTCCACAAGGTAACGTCTCCCCCGCCCTCCAGATTCCCACTCCTCCTTGGGAGCCTGTCTCAGGAATTACACTATGAGTAACAAAGGGACAGGGGGCAGAGAGGGCCCAGATGACACAATATATCCCAATATGTCCCTGACTTCTCCTCCACGTCCCATCCTACCCCACAGCACATTTGCAGTCCTCACCTGAAACTGGAAGTTCAAGAGAAGAGCCCCCAGGAAGGTTCATGATCACAATACCCTGCAGGTGGGGGGAGGGAGGGGTTTGGGGTAGGGTGAAAGTAGGCTGCCTCTTAGTTGCAGTAGGTAAGATTATTATGTGCTGTACTGGGGTTCTCCAGAGAAACAGAACCAATAGAATACAGATTTAGACATTGATAAATAGATTTATTATGAGGAATTGGCTCACATGACTATGGAGGCTGAGAAATCCCATGATCTTCCAGGTACAAGGTGGAGCCCACAGAGAGTAGGCAGTGTAATTTCCAGTCTGAGTCCCAAGGCGTGAGAACTGGGAGAGCTTCCGTGTAAGTTCCAGTCCGAATGCAGGAGAAGACCAATGTCGCAGCTCAAAAACAGAGCGTGAATTCTCCCTTACCCTGTTTTTTGTTCTATTCAGGCCTCCAGTGGATTGGATGCCCATCATCCCTGGGGAGGACAATCTGCTTTACTCAGTCTGTTGATTCAAATGTTAATCTTATCCAGAAACACCCTCACGGGCACACCCAGAAATAATGGTCAACCAAGTATTTGGGCACCCCATGGCCAGTCAACTTGACACAAAAAATTAACAATCATATGTACAAAGTGTCGATCCTTCCTAGGTTAGCAAATGAAGCCTAATCATGCATGACCAACAAATTGGTCCTCTTCAATAAGTCTCACTAGACTTACCTATTGAGTAGTCAGGGGGTAGTATTTGTTTATTTCCTGCCACTCGTATGTTCTAAAAGGTGTGGGGAACCATATTTACTTAATCAAAAATTAGGATGGGAAGTCTAACAAGTACAAGTGCATTTTCAGAGATAAAGGTGCAGAATATTTGAAGTCCTAACTGTTTCCAAGTAACCAAGGTGTGAGGTTGACAAGTATAAGCAGGTGGGAGTGAATTCGTCCAAGTCATCCTTCAACATTTTTAGGTGGGTATTTGTGTAGGTCAATGGCTCTCACCCTTTTTGATGTAAATACAACTCTTTATTTACATTTAAAAATTACTGAATTATGATGTGATGTTGGCACAGACTAATATCCACCGATTAAAAAAATAATGACAAAGCTACTTTGAATTCGGTAACACTTAAATGAATTTGAATGTTGCTAACATCCTTTCAGTACCTACATCAAACAAAAATAATACTGTAGGTTGAGATACACCATTTGCTATATTCACAGCCACTCGTATGTTCTAAAAGGAGCAGGGAACCATATTTACTTAATCAAAAATTAGGATGGGAAGTCTAACAAGTACAAGTGCATTTTCAGAGATAAAGGTGCAGAATATTTGAAGTCCTAACTGTTTCCAAGTAACCAAGGTGTGAGGTTGACAAGTATAAGCAGGTGGGAGTGAATTCGTCCAAGTCATCCTTCAACATTTTTAGGTGGGTATTTGTGTAGGTCAATGGCTCTCACCCTTTTTGATGTAAATACAACTCTTTATTTACATTTAAAAATTACTGAATTATGATGTGATGTTGGCACAGACTAATATCCACCGATTAAAAAAATAATGACAAAGCTACTTTGAATTCGGTAACACTTAAATGAATTTGAATGTTGCTAACATCCTTTCAGTACCTACATCAAACAAAAATAATACTGTAGGTTGAGATACACCATTTGCTATATTCACAGACTATTTATAGACCCTTTGCAGTAGGCCAGTGTTAACTCCTGGGGAGTTACAGGTCAGGAACTGCTGATGCAATATCATCCTTCAGGAAGATAGCTTTAAGGGGCTTTGATTTTTTAAGTCTTCATTCAGTAACTAGACAAATAGAGAAGAGCAGAGAAAGCTCTTAAAAGTGAAATTGCCAAGGTTAGTCTCCAACTATTAAGTTATGTTAGATAATGACTTAAAAACAAAATATTCTTTGTATAAGTATGGAAAGAAAAAATTGGGGTGAAACTTTCCCAGTTTAGTGTGGGGCAGAAATATTGAGTGTAGATATATTTCCTAACATTATAAATGTGTTGATTTCTAGATAAAGTTTTGAGGTCAGAAATAGAGGTTGGCTAGAAAAGGAAATCTTTAAAATCAATAGAAACAGACTTCACCGGCTTCCAGTAGGGCAAAACCCTTGCAGCTCCCACTCTGTACTTTAAACTCGAACGGAGTGTACTGCTTTGCAGAAGTGGGAGGGCAAATGCCAAAGGAGAATCTGACTAATTCTCACATCAGTTCAGGTTGTTATTGTTTTCGCGTGGTGTGTTCTTTTAACTTGTGTGCGGTGGACGTGCTGTGTGGGTGTCCAGGGAAGGAGTGAGAAGGTGAGTGGTAGCTGGGAATGTTACTTAATAGAACGAAACCATCCCCAACCTCCTGCACCTCATCCTTGTCCTGTCCAGAGCCAGTAGTCCAGCAGTTGTTGGAGATTTAGATGGAGCCCCTCCAGCAGTTGGGGCCTCTGAGGGCTACAGGATGCTGGTGCTGTTTTCCCTTCTCCCCAAGAGGATTCCACCAAACTCCCATTACTCTGAAGGCAGTCTCCAGCCCCGCATTCATCCTAGGTTCCCTTATGTATTTTGGAACAAAGCACAGGGGTTTTAATGCGGCCCTGATCTAGCACTGATGATTGACTTGTTGATTCTTCTGCACGCAGGTGGCTTGTTCACGTACGTTTCTGGAGCCAATTTCCTTGGTGAGATCATTGAATGGATCGGCTATGCCCTGGCCACTTGGTCCCTCCCAGCACTTGCATTTGCATTTTTCTCACTTTGTTTCCTTGGGCTGCGAGCTTTTCACCACCATAGGTAAACTTTTCAATCAAGGTGGCAGCATCCACATAGCTTTCTTCTCCAAATAGGCTTTTATTAATACACAGAGTCAGATATAGACACGGAAGAGATTTTTTTTTTTTTTACAAGGTAAGGTTGATACAATTATCCAGACGGATAAATTCTGACTTTTTGGATTTTCACTGAAGTTGAAATTTGGCTGGATGACAGTAACAGTAACAATTTTTTTTCTTCCTATGAGCAAAAACAAACCCAGGTAGACAGGAGCACCAAAGTGACTTGGGAAGCCACATGCCCCCTTGTTGAAGAAGGCTTCCCAGAGAGAAGCGCTCGGTGTCCACGTGAGTTAGTTGACTCAGGCTCTGTGCCCTCCTATCAGGCTTATCTGGCAATGGCTGCTGTCTGGCAGTGGGCTACAGGTAAGAGGAGGTACAAGACGTAGATTCCATTTCCGTGCCTCACTTCACTTCCGCCACATCTCTCCAAGTGTGTTCCATAGGTGGGAGTCCAGGTTGCACTTTCCAAAGCTTCACAGGTAATTCTGAGGTACAGCCAGGATGGATAACCACTGGGGAGAAGTACTAGCCCTGTGCCTAGTGTGCCTACTACTTTTAGTTCTAGGTTTGGTGCTAACTGTTCAGGTAATCACGGAGCCCTGGAAACTCTAGGGTTGTTCTCTCGGAATCTGCGTAATACCAGCGCTCATTTCGGTTCTCTCCTCCTTCCTCTACCTCCACCCTCCGTAAATCATTACCAAGGTCATTGCGGGCTTCCTGGGAAGATAGGGTCAACAATTATGTACTTGTGTGGTGCAGTTTCAGGACTGTGCCATCTGTTGGGGAACGCTGGGAATTGCAGGGGTTTAGACCCATTCCCCTGTCGCTCTAGCCTAAAGCTTTACCAAAGGCCTACCTCCCTCCCAGTCCCTGAGCCTGGGATGGGGTGGGGACAAAGGAGTTAAGGAAAAGCATCACTGCAAGGGAAAGGTTACATACTAAGTTGCTATCAGGCTGTAAAGGCAAATGTCAGATTCCTTCGCTGAAATGGGGCTGGAGGAAAGAGAAAGCCTGTGGTTACTGGTGACAGAGAGGATGGATGCCCAGAGAGAGAACGGGCTTGGAACCAGGACCCTGAAGGAACCCCTTATACTCCTGCATAGGTGTTTTAGTCCCGCTAATGATTTACTTCAAAGTTTTGAAGGTTTAAATAAGAATGTGTTCTTTTCCTTGGAGTGGAATTTATGCAGAGACCTGTGAGAAATGAATGAAACAGCAACTCCTCATGATCTATTCTTACCCCCTCCTTTGCTTGGTGGGGAAGGGCGCCGGAGGGTCCCCAGCCTGGAAGGGGGTCAGTGTAATAGTTCTCCCCAATTCAGGTAGGCCTGTTGCCCACCAGAGTCAGAGGGGCAGGGGAGAGGACAGGGCATCAGCCAGCAGTTGGAGGGGCCCTGAGAAGGTTGGCCTGTGCTGGGCTTGGTCATGGGAGGGATAGCAATCCCACCAGAGGGTTCTAGCTAGTACAACAGCAGAATCCAAACTGAGGCCCTGTCCTATTATGTCAGCCTGCTTCAGAGGGAAGGGCAGAGGGCGTCTTTTCACAGGGCTTACTGGGGTTTGTGAGAGGCAGCTCAGCAGACCTCAAATCACAGCACGGAAAACCAGCCACCTCCTGTGACATATTAATACTATTTGTCCCTCAGTTCAAACTATGGTACTTGAACACAGTGTATCATCTTAATTATAACTTGAGAGCTGCCAGCTTCAACTGGGTAAGAGAACAGCCTGGTCACTTAAAGGGAAAGCCTTTTTATAAGATGCATTAGTCTCCCTGGGCTGCCGAAACAGATGACCACAAACCGAGTGGCTTAAAGAACAGAAATTTATTCTCTCACAGTTCTGAAGGCAGAAGTCTGAAATCAAGGTGTGGGCAGGGCCACACTCTCTCTGGAGGCTCGAGGGAAGAATCCTTCCTTGTCTTTTCCTAGCTTCTGGCAGTGGCCGGCAATCTTTGGTGTTCATGGCTTATAGCGGCCTCACTCTAATCCCTGCCTCTGTCTTCACGTGGCCTTCTCCCATGTGTGTGTGTCTCTGTGTCTCTTCTTTCCCTTCTCATGAGGACACCAGTCATATTGGATTAAGGGCCCACCCTGCTCCAGTATGACCTCATCTTAATAAATTATAGTTGCAGTGACCCTATTTCCACAATAAGGTCACATGCTCAGGAACTGGGGGTTAGAACTTCAGCATATATTTGGGGGGAACACAGTTCAACCCATAATACAAGGTAACATTTTCTTGGCGTTCCCAGGCCTCATGAAGGGATATTTTTCCTGGGGACATGACCAGTTCTCTAGGGTTAACGTTGCCTATGCTCTTTGGGGTCTCTGGTTCCCTGTATTTCTCAGTTGAATCCACTGAGTACTTCTTTTTGGCTATGATATATTTTTTATTGGGTAAAATATACATAACATAAAATTTGCCATTTTAACAATTTTAAGTGTATAATCCAGTGGCATCGGGTACACTCATCATATTGTGCAGCCACCACTGCTGTCCTCTGGCTATTACTTTTTATTTCTCAACATGAGAGGCTTCAACATCTACAAGAGATAGGATGCAGGAGGGAGGAAGAAGATAGATGGCCATCTGGAAGAGTCAGACCCTGAACAACTGCAGGCTGATTTGTAACAGGGATTCCAAACAGATCAAACCTCAGTCGTTGACCACTGCTTGGTTGTATTTCTAATTATTCCTCTCTTGTCTTTTAGATTCTACCTCAAGATGTTTGAGGACTACCCCAAGTCTCGGAAAGCCCTCATTCCAGTCATCTTTTAAAGAAACCAAATAAAAAGGGAACAAAGCTCCCACAATCCTTTTGAAAACCATCAAGCTGCTGAAC
>NW_006798707.1:5276968-5290790 GCF_000442215.2 Lipotes vexillifer | reverse complement strand
TGTGGCCTCTCCCGTTGTGGAGCACAGGCTCCGGACGCGCAGGCTCAGCGGCCATGGCTCACGGGCCCAGCCGCTTCACAGCATGTGGGATCTTCCCAGACCAGGGCACGAACCCATGTCCCCTACATCAGCAGGCGGACTCTCAACCACTGTGCCACCAGGGAAGCCCTGAACCTATAACTTTTTAAAGTCCCATCGTGTATATGTAATAGGAGGCCTCTGGTGTTCTGGCAGCTGGCCTGAGGATCCTGCATGGGCCCCCTTAGTGTTTCCTCCCATCCTCCCTGTCCAGATCTCCTACTGAAGCTTCAACAAGGCCCTTTTTTCACGCAAAGACATCTACTTAGCTATTCCTCCTAGAAAGTGCAAATTCCCTATGTATTTTTTTCTTTGAAAGACCCAAGTACAGGTGGCTTTATACCTGCTCTGTATCTGTGTAAGACAGCTCGGTAGTTGAGAAAGTTTTGAGTTGAGGGCAGTGCTTATAGAATTTATTAAAGGTGCACATTTGACACGTATACAAATCTGCAGCGATTTAAATTCTGAAGCTGCACGGACCCAGAGCAATTTTTCTTCCAAATGAAAACCTACTCACGTGGGTTTTCCTTAGTTAACTGTGAAAAATGTGAAATGATTCCGTAGACTTTTAATAGGGGAGCTCTGTCTTCATATTGCTGAAAATGCAACAACGCATTGACCCCATTTCAAATTTGTGCATTTTCTTAGTGCCTCTGTCTTCCTGAAGAGTCCACAATCCCTGTTAGAGATATCATAGGCTAATCCAGAAAACGGGTGTGGGTTTTATTGAAGGTCAGATTTTAATGACCACAAAGAAGAAGAGATGACTCTGGTTGACTACAAAGAGCAGAAAAGTGTTTTACAATAGACCGCAAATTCTTATATTCTTAGAAACTGGTGGGAATATCCAAATAATGAGTGTCAGAAAAGGAAATCACCGAATAAGGGCACATGTTGTTTGCCTGGACAAGACATGTACAATGATGGTAAAGCATCTCAGAAGCACCCAACAACTCTTCCCTTCTGGAGTCTCTGCATCACAGTCCTCAGGAGCTGATCAAGAAGGCGTTCCCTAGGGGTGCCTTGAACATCAGTTCTCAAAAGTCCTGGGAGCAGAGGCTGAAAATTGCAACTGGAGGGACACCTCTAGGCAGAAAACCTGCTTTGTTTGGCTCCGACAGTGTTTCTCACATAGTCTGGTTTTCTTTCTTTCTTTTTTTTTTTTTTTGTGGTACGCGGGCCTCTCCCTGTTGTGGCCTCTCCCGTTGCGCAGCACAGGCTCCGGACGCGCAGGCTCAGCGGCCATGGATCACGGGAACAGCCGCTCCACGGCATGTGGGATCTTCCCGGACCGGGGCACGAACCCGTGTCCCCTGCATCGGCAGGCGGACTCCCAACCACTGTGCCACCAGGGAAGTCCCAGTCTGGTTTTCTTTTTTTGTTTACATTCAAAGTTTCCAAAATTTTAAAATTAGGAGGTTTCTGCATTCTCTAGTGTCCTTCAAAAAGTTGGAGGATCTGAACCCATGGAGCCAGCTAAGAGCTGGGACTGATCAGCTGGTAGACATCAGAATTTGCAACCTTGTGGAGGGGTCACCCTTGCATGGGTGCTGAGACTTTGAGCTCTTTAAGGAAGGGACTGAACATTCATAATTAGAATGTATGATGATATTTGCCTATGTAGGTCTAGGTTTGTAGTCAGCATTGGTAATATTTAGCAAACCCCTTTGAGAATGAGCACCAGTTTTATCAGATGTCGTGCTAAGAGCAGAAATTCACTAGGATAAAACACACAGGACACTCAAAAGATCTGAAGATGATGTACATTACTGAAAAATATAAATTGTAATCATATATATACATGTTTTGCTGTTTAAATGCCTCTCAAATCATGGATGTTAAGGAATTTTTTTGAATTAAAAGATCCCCAGACTCACGAAGATTTTCATAAAGTGTTGAGCTGTGTTTGTTCCCCCTTTATTATTTTTTTTTCCTCCAAGTGTTGCTTCCTTTTTTTCTCTTCTCTCTTCATTTTGCCAACTTGAAATTCAGGGCTCTGAGCTGAAAATAAAAGAGAAATATGACTTACAGAGCTAAGAACTCCAAGCAGGTGCAATAAAGGTGCAGGAGAATGTGCTAAGGCTGGATGCCCCTCCTAGTGTTCAGGCATACATGCGGGAGTGGGAGAAACATACTCAGTGAAATAAATCTTAAAGTGTAGCTTGGCCTCTGTGAAATAAAATACTACCTGTTCTCTCTGTGACATTGAAAACTGCCTTTATTAAATCCTGTATCTTATTACCATGTAAAACATCCAGGCCAGTCCTTGAAATGTAATGAGTGCTCAACAAATGATAGCTACTATTTGCCCAGTGTGTGCAATCTCAGGACGAAACTGCTATTCAGCAATTGCATTTTTTTGCCACTAGAGGGTGCTCTCTAGAATTTTATTTAGGCCAACCCTGATTTACTTAGGAAACGCATGTCTGGAAATTTAAGAAATTCTGTGTCATTTCAAGGTAACATGATCGTGGACCTCCTTAATTTAAAAATAGGGTAGAATAAGTTTTATGTAATTTTAAGTATTTTCTTGATAACTGAGGTATTCTCTGCTGTAGGGCTATTCAACTCGATTTCTCTGTTTAGGTCTAGAATATGTATGCAGAAGGAATACAATAAAGGTCTGGAGCCTTGCTCATCCCTAAACGTATTTCCCCTTTCTCCTAAAACTGGAGTGCAACAGAAATATGGTTAATTTAGGCTTCTGTGGAGTGGTTTTTGAAATTAGGGGCTAAAATATTACAGTGGCTTTTCCTGGTGGGAATGTTTTCCTACTGGCCTGTAGGAGGTGCTGTAATGTTTTGTTTTCAGAATTAAAGAGCCAAAGCACATTTAAGACATCAGCTAAGATTGGGATTGACATATACACACTACTACGTATAAAATAGATAACTAATAAGGACCTACTGAATAGCACAGGGAACTCTACTCAATACTCTGTAATGGCCTATATGGGAAAGAATCTAAAAAAGAGTGGATGTATGTACATGTATAACTGACTTACTTTGCTGTATGCCTGAAACTAGCAACATTGTAAATCAACTATACTCCAATAAAAATTTTAAAAAAATAAAGTAATAAGATTATAAAAAATAAAAGATAAAAACAAGCAAAAAAATGTAAAATAAAACAATCTAAACAAAACAAAATAGTTTAAAAAAAAGACATCAGCTAGGTCCACCCCTTTGTATCACAGATGCAGACACTAAGACCCAGTGTTAAATGCCTTCCAAGGTGTTGCATAGCTGGTCTTAACTTGTCCGTTTAAGGATCAGAAGTCTTTTTTTCTTTGTAAAGCACAGCAGACTTTTACAAGAGAGACCCAGCAGAGCCTACCCAGATAGGTGTGAATTTAAGGCCTGAACATGCTCATTCACAGCAATCATTTTTGAGTATTTATGATATGAAAAATGGTAAGGGGGGGAGGATATTGTTGAATTAGACATGACTCTTGCCATTTAGGGGCTGCCATTTGGATTTCTGAAGAACTCATGCAGGAGAAAAATAGCCAGAGCTTAAGTGCTGTGTCACAATTCAGATACACACTGATTGTCCTGGGTATTGGGTGGAAACTGTTTTTTTCACTCTGTGGGGGAGGATCCGCCCTTATCTTGAACCTATTTGATGAAATGAAGGTGTAGTAGAGATGACATTTGTGTTCAGCATGGAAAAGATGTTAAGTCACCACTTCCCTTCATCCCAAACACTTATCTTCATACAGAGCAACATTGGTTCTGTCATGTTCAGAAGGAGAAAAGACTGCCAATGAGGAATTTTCAATTAAATAGTGACTTAGGTGGTTTAAACTCTTTCAAAAGCCAATAAATAAACATATGATTTTACTGTCCTGTAGTTTTGCAATAGCCATCTTTTTTTTTAACATCTTTATTGGAGTATAATTGCTTTACAATGGTGTGTTAGTTTCTGCTTTACAACAAAATGAATCAGTTATATGTATACATATGTTCCCATATCTCTTCCCTCTTGCATCTCCCTCCCTCCCATCCTCCCTATCCCACCGCTTCAGATGATCACAAAGCACCGAGCTGATCTCCCTGTGCTATGCGGCTGCTTCCCACTAGCTATCTACCTTATGTTTGGTAGTGTATATATGTCCATGCCTCTCTCTCGCTTTGTCAGAGCTAAACTTTCCCCCTCCCCATTTCCTCAAGTCCATTCTCTAGTAGGTCTGTGTCTTTATTCCTGTCTTACCCTTAGGTTCTTCATGACATTTTTTTCTTTAAATTCCATATATATGTGTTGGCACACGGTATTTGTCTCTCTCTTTCTGACTTACTTCACTCTGTATGACAGACTCTAGGTCTATCCACCTCATTACAAATAGCTCAATTTCGTTTCTTTTTATGGCTGAGTAATATTCCATTGTATATATGTGCCACATCTTCTTTATCCATTCATCCGATGATGGACACTTAGGTTGTTTTCATCTCTGGGCTATTGTAAGTAGAGCTGCAATGAACATTTTGGTACATGACTCTTTTTGAATTATGGTTTCCTCAGGGTATATGCCCAGTAGTGGGATTGCTGGGTCATATGGTAGTTCTATTTGTAGTTTCTTAAGGAACCTCCATACTGTTCTCCACAGTGGCTGTATCAATTTACATTCCCACCAACAGTGCAAGAGTGTTCCATTTCCTCCACACCCTCTCCAGCATTTATTGTTTCTAGATTTTTTGATGATGGCCATTCTGACTGGTGTGAGATGATATGTCATTGTAGTTTTGGTTTGCATTTCTCTAATGATTAGTGATGTTGAGCATTCTTTCATGTGTTTGTCGGCAGTCTGTATATCTTCTTTGGAAAAATGTCTATTTAGGTCTTCTGCCCATTTTTGGATTGGGTTGTCTTTTTTTTGTTGTTATTAAGTTGCATGAGCTGCTTATAAATTTTAGAGATGAATTCTTTGTCAGTTGCTTCATTTGCAAATTCTTTCCCCCATTCTGAGGGTTGTCTTTTGGTCTTGTTTATGGTTTCCTTTGCTGTGAAAAAGCTTTGAAGTTTCATTAGGTCCCATTTGTTTATTTTTGTTTTTATTTCCATTTCTCTAGGAGGTGGGTTAAAAAGGATCTTGCGTGATTTATGGTCATAGAGTGTCCTGCCTATGTTTTCCTCTAAGAGTTTGATAGTTTCTGGCCTTACATTTAGGTCTTTAATCCATTTTGAGCTTATTTTTGTGTATGGTGTTAGGGAGTGATCTAATCTCATACTTTTACATGTACCTGTCCAGTTTTCCCAGCACCACTTATTGAAGGGGCTGTCCTTTCTCCACTGTATATTCCTGCCACCTTTATCAAAGATAAGGTGACCATATGTGCATGGGTTTATCTCTGGGCTTTCTATCCTATTCCATTGATCTATCTTTCTGTTTTTGTGCCAGTACCATACTGTCTTGATTACTGTAGCTTTGTAGTATAGTCTGAAGTCAGGCAGCCTGATTCCTCCAGCTCCATTTTTTGTTCTCAAGATTGCTTTGGCTATTCGGGGTCTTTTGTGTTTCCATACAAATTGTGAAATTTTTTGTTCTAGTTCTGTGAAAAATGCCAGTGGTAGTTTGATAGGGATTGCATTGAATCTATAGATTGCTTTGGGAAGTAGAGTCATTTTCACAATGTTGATTCTTCCAATCCAAGAACATGGTATATCTCTCCATCTGTTTGTATCATCTTTAATTTCTTTCATCAGTGTCTTATAATTTTCTGCATACAGGTCTTTTGTCTCCTTAGGTAGGTTTATTCCTAGATATTTTATTCTTTTTGTTGCAATGGTAAATGGGAGTGTTTTCTTGATTTCACTTTCAGATTTTTCATCATTAGTATATAGGAATGCCAGAGATTTCTGTGCATTAATTTTGTATCCTGCTACTTTACCAAATTCATTGATTAGCTCTAGTAGTTTTCTGGTAGCATCTTTAGGATTCTCTATGTATAGTATCATGTCATCTGCAAACAGTGACAGCTTTACTTCTTCTTTTCCGATTTGGATTCCTTTTATTTCCTTTTCTTCTCTGATTGCTGTGGCTAAAACTTCCAAAACTATGTTGAATAAGAGTGGTGAGAGTGCGCAACCTTGTCTTGTTCCTGATCTTAGTGGAAATGCTTTCAGTTTTTCACCCTTGAGAACGATGTTGGCTGTGGGTTTGTCCTATATGGCCTTTATTATGTTGAGGAAAGTTCCCTCTCTGCCTACTTTCTGCAGGGTTTTTATCATAAATGGGTGTTAAATTTTGTCGAAAGCTTTCTCTGCATCTATTGAGATGATCATATGGTTTTTTATCTTCAATTTGTTAATATGGTGTATCATGTTGATTGATATGCATATATTGAAGAATCCTTGCATTCCTGGAATAAATACTACTTGATCATGGTGTATGATCCATTTAATGTGCTGTTGGATTCTGTTTGCTAGTATTTTGTTGAGGATATTTGCATATATGTTCATCAGTGATATTGGCCTGCAGTTTTCTTTCTTTGTGACATCCTTGTCTGGTTTTGATATCAGGGTGATGGTGGCCTCGTAGAATGAGTTTGGGAGTGTTCCTCCCTCTGCTATATTTTGGAAGAGTTTGAGAAGGATAGGTGTTAGCTCTTCTCTAAATGTTTGATAGAATTCGCCTGTGAAGCCATCTGGTCCTGGGCTTTTGTTGGTTGGAAGATTTTAAATCACAGTTTCAATTTCAGTGCTTGTGATTGGCCTGTTCATATTTTCTATTTCTTCCTGATTCAGTCTTGGCAGGTTGTGCATTTCTAAGAATTTGTCCATTTCTTCCAGGTTGTCCATTTTATTGGTATAGAGTTGCTTGTAGTAGTCTCTCATGATCTTTTGTATTTCTGCAGTGTCAGTTGTTACTTCTCCTTTTTCATTTCTAATTCTATTGATTTCAGTCTTCTCCCTTTTTTTCTTGATGAGTCTGGCTAGTGGTTTATCAATTTTGTTTATCTTCTCAAAGAACCAGCTTTTAGTTTTATTGATCTTTGGTATCATTTCCTTCATTTCTTTTTCATTTATTTCTGATCTTTTTTTTTAATGATTTCTTTCCCTCTGCTAACTTTGGGGTTTTTTTGTTCTTCTTTCTCTAATTGCTTTAGGTGCAAGGTTAGGTTGTTTATTCGAGATGTTCCTGTTTCTTAAGGTAGGATTGTATTGCTGTGAAATTCCCTCTTAGATCTGCTTTTGCTCCATCCCATAGATTTTGGGTCATCGTGTCTCCATTGTCATTTGCTTCTAGGTATTTTTTAATTTCCTCTTTGATATCTTCAGTGACCACTTCGTTATTAAGTAGTGTGTTGTTTAGCCGCCATGTGTTTGTATTTTTTTACAGATCTTTTCCTGTAATTGATATCTAGTCTCATAGATTGTGGTCGGAAAAGATACTTGATACAATTTCAATTTTCTTAAATTTACCAAGGCTTGATTTGTGACCCAAGATATGATCTATCCTGGAGAATGTTCCATGAGCACTTGAGAAAAATGTGTATTCTGTTGTTTTTTGGATGGAATGTCCTATAAATATCAATTAAGTCCATCTTGTTTAATGTATCATTTAAAGCTTGTGTTTCCTTATTTATTTTCATTTTGGAGGATCTGTCCATTGGTGAAAATGGGGTGTTCAAGTCCCCTAGTATGAACGTGTTACTGTCTATTTCCCCTTTTATGGCTGTTAGCATTTGCCTTATGTATTGAGGTGCTCCTATGTTGGGTGCATAAATATTTACAATTGTTATATCTTCTTCTTGGATCGATCCCTTGATCATTATGTAGTGTCCTTCTTTGTCTCTTCTAATAGTCTTTATTTTAACATCTATTTTGTCTGATATGAGAATAGCTACTCCAGCTTTCTTTTGGTTTCCATTTACATGAAATAACTTTTTCCATCCCCTTACTTTCAGTCTGTATGTATCTGTAGGTCTGAAGTGGGTCTCTTGTAGACAGCAATTTTATGGGTCTTGTTTTTGTATCCATTCAGCCAATCTGTTTCTTTTGGTGGGAGCATTTAGTCCATTTACATGTAAGGTAATTATCGATATGTATGTTCCTATTCCCATTTTCCTAATTGTTTTGGGTTCATTATTGTAGGTCTTTTCCTTCTCTTGTGTTTCTTGCCTAGAGAACTTCCTTTAGCAGTTGTTGTAAAGCTGGTTTGGTGGTGCTGAACTCTCTCAGCTTTTGCTTGTCTGTAAAGGTTTTAATTTCTCCATCAAAACTGAATGAGACCCTTGCTGGGTAGAGTAATCTTGTTTGTAGGTTTTTCTCCTTCATCACTTTAAATATGTCCTGCCAGTCCCTTCTGGCTTGCAGAGTTTCTGCTGAAAGATCAGCTGTTAACCTTATGGGGATTCCCTTGTGTGTTATTTGTTGTTTTACCCTTGCTGCTTTTAATATGTTTTCTTTGTATTTAATTTTTGACACTTTAATATGTGTCTTGGCCTGTTTCTCCTTGGATTAATCCTGTATGGGACTCTCTGTGCTTCCTGGACTTGATTAACTATTTCCTTTCCCATCTTAGGATAGTTTTCAACTATAATCTCTTCAAATATTTTCTCAGTCCCTTTCTTTTGTTCTTCTTCTTCTTGAACCCCTATAATTTGAATGTTGGTGCATTTAATGTTGTTCCAGAGGTCTCTGAGACCGTCCTCACTTCTTTTCATTCTTTTTTCTTTATTCTGCTCTGCAGTAGTTATTTCCACTATTGTATCTTCCAGTTCACTTATCCGTTCTTCTGACTCAGTTATTCTGCTATTGATCCCATGTAGAGTATTTTTCATTGCATTTATTGTGTTGTTCATCATTGTTTGTTTCATCTTTAGTTCTTCTAGGTCCTTGTTAAACGTTTCTTGCATTTTGTCTATTCTATTTCCAAGATTTTGGATCATCTTTACTATGATTATTCTGAATTGTTTTTTAGGTAGACTTCCTATTTCCTCTTCATTTGTTAGGTCTGGTGGGTTTTTATCTTGCTCCTTCATCTGCTGTGTGTTTTTCTGTCTTCTCATTTTGCTTATCTTACTGTGTTTGGGGTCTCCTTTTTGCAGGCTGCAGGTTCGTAGTTCCTGTTGTTTTTGTTGTCTGTCCCCAGTGGCTAAGGTTGGTTCAGTGGGTTGTGTAGGCTTCCTGTTGGAGGGGACTAGTGCCTGTGTTCTGGATGAAGCTGGGTCCTGTCTTTCTGTCGGGCAGGGCCACGTCTGGTGGTGTGTTTTGGGTTGTCTGTGGACTTATTATGATTTTAGGCAGCCTCTCTGCTAATGGGTGAGGTTGTGTTCCTGTCTTGCTAGTTGTTTGGCATAGGATGTTCCGCACTGTAGCTTGCTGGTCGTTGAGGGAAGCTGGGTGCTGGTGTTGAGATGGAGATCTCTGGGAGATTTTTGCCGTTTGATATTATGTGGAGCTGGGAGGTCTCTTGTGGACCAGTGTCCTGAAGTTGGCTTTCCCACCTCAGGGGCACAGCACTGACTCCTGGCTGCAGCACCAAGAGCCTTTCATCCACACGGCTCAGAATAAAAGGGAGAAAATGTAGAAAGAAAGAATTAGTAGAATTAGAAAGAAAGAAAGAAAAAGAAAGCAAAAGAAAGAAAGGAGGGAGGGAAGCAGGGAGGGAGGGAAGGAGCGAGGAAGGAAGGAAGGAGGGAAGGAAGGAAAAAAGAAGAAAGAAGATAAAGTAAAATAAAATAAAGTAAGATAAAATATAATAAATTTATTATAATAGAAAAATAATTATTAAGAGAAAAAAAAACGGACGGATAGAGCCCTAGGACAAATAGTGGAAGCAAAGCTATACAGACAAACTCTCACACAGATGCATACACATACACACTCACAAAAAGAGGAAAAGGGGAAAAAATCATAAATCTTGCTTTCAAAGTACACCTCAATTTGCGATGATTCATTGTCTAAAGCAGGGAAGGAAGGAAAGAAAGAACGAAGATACAGTAAAATAAAATAAAGCTATTAAAATAAGTAATTATTAAGAAAAAAAATTTAAAAAAAAAAACGGACGGATAGAATCCTCGGACAAATGGTGGAGGCAAAGCTATACAGACGAAATCTCACACAGAAGCATACACATACACACTCACAAAAAAAGGAAAAGGGGAAAAAATCATAAATCTTGCTCAAAGTCCACATCCTTAATTTGGGATGATTCTTTGTCTATTCATGTATTCCACAGATGCAGGGTACATCGAGTTGATTGTGGAGCTTTAATCCGCTGCTTCTGAGACTGCTGGGAGAGATTTCCCTTTCTCTTCTTTGCTCTCACAGCTCCCAGGGGCTCAGCTTTGGATTTGGCCCCGCCTCTGCGTGTAGGTCGCTGGAGGGCGTCTGGTCCTCGCTCAGACTGGACGGGGTTAAAGGAGCCGCTGATTCGGGAGCTCTGGCTCACTCAGGCCGGAGGGGGGAGGGGCACGGAGTGCGGGGCGAGCCTGCTGCGTCAGAGGCCGGCGTGACGTTGCACCAGCCTGAGGCGCGCCGTGCGTTCTCTCGGGGGAGTTGACCCTGGATCCCGGGACCCTGGCTGTGGCGGGCTGCACAGGCTCCCCGGAAGTGGGGTGTGGATAGTGACCTGTGCTCGCACACAGGCTTCTTGGTGGCGGCAGCAGCAGCCTTAGCGTCTCATGCCCGTCTCTGGGGTCCGCGCTTTTAGCCGCGGCTCGCGCCCGTCTCTGTAGCTCCTGTAAGCGGCGCTCTTAATCCCCTCTCCTCGCGCACCAGGAAAGAAAGAGGGAAGGAGAAGTCTCTTGCCTCTTGGGCAGGTCCAGACTTTTCCCCGGACTCCCTCCCGGCCAGCCGTGGCGCACTAACCCCCTGCAGGCTGTGTTCACACCGCCAGTCGTCTCCCTGCGATCCGACCGAAGCCCAAGCCTCAGCTCGCAGCCCCGCCCGCCCCGGCAGGTGAGCAGACAAGCTTCTCGGGCTGGTGAGTGCTGGTCGGCACCGATCTTCTGTGCGGGAATCTCTCCGCTTTGCACCCCTGTTACTGCGCTCTCTTCCGCGGCTCCGAAGCTTTCCCTCTCCGCCGCCTGCAGTCTCTGCCAGCGAAGGGGCTTCCTAGTGTGTGTAAACCTTTCCTCCTTCACAGCTCCCTCCCACTGGTGCAGGTCCCGTCCCTATTCTTCTGTCTCTGTTTATTCTTTTTTCTTTTGCCCTACCCAGGTACGTGGGGGGTTTCTTGCCTTTTGGGAGGTCTGAGGTTTTCTGCCAGCGTTCAGTAGGTGTTCTGTAGGAGTTGTTCCACGTGTAGATGTATTTCTGGTGTATCTGTGGGGAGGAAGGTGATCTCCGCGTCTTACTCTTCCGCCATCTTCCCGGAAGCCCTCGCAATAGCCATCTTGCCTTCTTGTGGTAACCTCATGGCAATCTCACCAAGAGAAAGCTCTTGGTATGTGAAAGAATGGACTTGTGAAGAGTCGTTTCCATTCTTGCCTGCCTTCTTGATTCTCTAATAGGCTGTGGGCTGAGGTCCGGGCATGGCAAATAAGCAGGTTAACAATAAATGTTAGGCAAAACCTTCTAGAGAAGGCTGCTGATTGTTTTATAGCATCTATACTATCTCATGATAAAAGAAAGAGGCATGGTGCCACCTTGTAATGTGGGTGCTTGGATGATTTAATAGCCATTGAATGGATTTAATTTCTAAATAAGATATTTGCTTTTTCACTCTATAAGTCCACTGAGCCTTCATCTTAAAAGGTTCTGTGTTACTTGTGTCTTATTTCTTCCCACTAACTGTAGCTTGGGATTTGGATGAGTGAAATATGTTTTTGGGGAAGGATAAGGTATGTACTAAGCTGTGTTAGTTCCTTTTGTTCTAACCTTTGTGGGTGCAGGGCTTGGCTTTGCTCACTGTAGTCAGAGTCTAAGTGAAGGATATCCGGTATCCTCTCCCACGTGGCAGCCTGGCTGGGAGGAGGAGGGGAACAGAGAGAGAAAGTGGAGGAAGGTGGGGACTTATGTGGGAGGAATAGGCTGCGGTGGCAGAAGGTCTGCAGTGAAGTGAGGCAAGGGGCCTTGGGAGAGGGTGGCCTCTCGTGACAGAGTGGTTTCTTCTTTTTCCCTTGTGTCCAGGTCTGCATAAGCCAGATCATTTCCTTATCCTCGCAGGGAAAAAAAATCCCTCTGAGAGAGAAAATAAGCTCTTCTTGGAGCTCCGTTTTTATAAGGGAAGAAGCTGAGTTTCTTTAAACACAAGCCATATGGCTGTGCCTCACGATAAATAATTTTATTGTATTTCTCTCCGCTCACCTCATAAAGATGGTTTTAAGTCTGTGCAGAAGTGACACTTGTGAAAAAGAGGTGAAGGAATTGTTCTGAGAAGCGTATGGCAGCATCCAAGTTCCGTGAGGCCAGTGGGGAGGGAGAGCAGCCGGAGGAGTCAGCATCCGTCAGGGTTTTCCCTTGTCATGGTCTTTGTTTTCCATTACTCCAGAGGCCTCAGAGAAGAGGATCCTTTTGGGGTGCATTTTTCAGCACTGACTAGAAAGCAAATACCATAAAAATCCATTAAATTTTGTTAATTCATTAATGCATTAATTCATTTTCAATAATGTAATATTCTTACACTATCCAGAGAGAGGTATAAATATAAATGTAAACTGTGTTAAGTTAA
The DNA here is from genome assembly GCF_000442215.2 of Lipotes vexillifer. NCBI lineage: Eukaryota > Metazoa > Chordata > Mammalia > Artiodactyla > Lipotidae > Lipotes > Lipotes vexillifer. Next base: position 5,278,093 of record NW_006798707.1, on the reverse strand, counting down.
AGATGTATATTGTACAAACTCTAGGGCAACAATTTAAAAAAGAGATATAAATAATAAACTAATAGTGGAAAAGAAAAACAATCACAAAAAACGACTCAATCCCAAAATAGTGCAGTAAAAGCAGAAGAAATTAAAAAACAAAACAAAACAAAACCCAGAAGGGGAGAATAGAAAATAATGAGATGGTATTTGTGAGGAGTCTGGGAAGGGTTCACAGGGGCAGTCACATAAACTGGGCCCTCATTATGTCCATTATGAAACTAAAGATGAATTTTAAATATGGACAAAACTCTCAATATATTTTATTGAAAATTTGAGATAGAAAAATTTAAGGGATGAAAATGAGCCCTGTAGCCTTTTATACAGTAGTCATTTGGACTCTGGGGGCTCTATCTAATCCTTATCTGGTCTTCTCAATGCAACTGAAGTTTACTGTTCCCTGACATATGAGGCATTACTCTTCCCAAATTTATAGGTGCTAGGAATGCTCTAACCCTCTCCATCCCCCACTTGGCAACTAGCAAAATTATTAGCAGAGCCTCATGTAGCTGAAACACCACCACACTTTATCAACAGTTCTAATGCACTCTCCACCCTAAAAGGCATAGAAATATGTTAGGTAAAAGCAGATTTGTTCTGCCCCGTACTGGTTTGATAGATTCATCATTTTCCTTTAGCCTATAAGAACAACCCAGATGCCTGGTGATTGCTGAAGACACGTCATATCAAATTTTTCATTCATTAAGCTAAGTTATATTGAGATAATTGTATATCCACATGCAGGAGAATGGATTTGAGTCCCTATCTTACACAATGAACAAAAATTAACTCACAGTGAGTCATAAAGCTAAATGTAAGAGCTTAAGTTATAAAACCCAATGGAGCAAACATAGGAATAAATCTTTATGATGTTGGATTAGGCAATGATTTCTTAGGCATGATGCCAAAAGCACAAGCAATAAAAGAGAAGATTGGCAAGTTGAACTTTATCAAAATTAAAACCTTTTTTTTTTTTTTTTTTTTTTTTTTTTTGCGGTACGCGGGCCTCTCACTGTTGTGGCCTCTCCCGTTGCGGAGCACAGGCTCCAGACGCGCAGGCTCAGCGGCCATGGCTCACGGGCCCAG
>NW_006798707.1:5235047-5276819 GCF_000442215.2 Lipotes vexillifer | reverse complement strand
CTTCCCGGACCGGGGCACGAACTCGTGTCCCCTGCATCGGCAGGCGGACTCTCAACCACTGCGCCACCAGGGAAGCCCACGGTTTTATTTTTTAGAAAAAGAAGAAACTGTCAAACTGTTTTTCCAAAGTGGCTGCATTATTACTTTTTTTCTAGATGTTTTGTAGTTTTATGTTTTTCATGTAGGTCTATAATCCATTTTGAGTTAATTTTTTGTAAGATGCGAGATGTGAATTGAGATGAACTCTTTCACATATGAATATCAAATTGCTCAGACCCCATTTGTTGAAAAGGCTCTCTTCTCCATTGATTTGTTTTGTATATTTGCCAAGAGCCTGTTGACTGTATTTGTGGGTTCTGTTTCTGCACTTTCTATTGTTTCACTGTTCTGTGTGTCTGTCTTTTTACCAATACCACACTGTCTTGATAACTTTACATTTATAAGTTTCAATATCAAGCAGTGGGATACTCCAACTTTGTTTTCTTTTTCAAAATTATTCTGGCTATTGTAAATCACTTGCCTTTCCATATAAATTTTAGCATCAGCTTATTATTCTCTACAAGAAACCCTTTTTTATATTTTTATTTGTATTTCACTGTAACTAGAGCTCAATCTGGAGAGAATTGATATCTTAATAAGATTGAGTCTTCCAATCCATAAATATTTATTTAGATCTTACTTGATTTCTTTTATCAGTGTTTTGTAGTTTCCTGCATACAAATCCTGTACATATTTTGTAGAATTTATATCAAAGTAGTCCATTTTTGGATGCTATTGTAAATGGCACTGTTTTATAAATTCTGGATTCTGTTTTGAACTCTAATTTACTTTTCCTAATTTAAAAAAGTAGAATTTTAGATTTCTTATTTTCTAAGTATTTAATGCTATAAGCTTCCCTGTAAGCACTGCTTTACTGTATCCCCACAAATTTTGGTATGTTGTATATCCATTATCATTCAGTTCAAATATCTTATTTCCTTTATGTTTTCTTCTTTGGCCTTGGACTGCTTAGAAATGTTTTATTTAGTTATTGATTTCTAATTTGCTTCCATTGTGGTAAGAACATACTTTGTATGGATTGAATCCTTTTAAATTTATTAAAACTGTTGTGACCTAACATGTTCTATGCTTGTAAATGATCGTGTTTACTTGAAAAGAATGTGTATTCTGCCATTGTTGGCTATAGTGTTTTACGAGTACAAATTAAACGAAAATGATCAATAACAGGTTCTACTTTTTTAAGTGATTTTTTGGACTAGTTATTCCATAAATTACTGAGAGAATGTTGTTAAATTCTCCTTTTATAATTATGAGGTTGTTTATTTCTAAGTCCATCAGTTTCTGCTTCTTGTATTTTGAGGCACTTGTGTGTGTTTGTGTGTGTGTGTGTGTGTGTGTATACATATGTGTGTTTTATTGTTATATCTTCTCAGTTAATTAAGCTAAAAAGCTAATAGATAACATTAACATTATGAAATGCATCTCTTTATATTTGACAATACTCTACTCTTTATCTGAGAGTCTGTTTTATCTGATTTAAATATATCCATTCCAGCTTTCTTAAGCTGGCTTTTACATGCTATAGCTTTTCCCATGTATTGCTTTCAGTCTTTCTGTGTCTTTATATTTAAAATATGCCTCTTGCACAGTGGTTGAGAGTCTGCCTGCCGATGCAGGGGACACGGGTTTGTGCCCCGGTCCGGGAAGATCCCACGTGCCGCGGAGCGGCTGGGCCCGTGAGCCATGGCCGCTGAGCCTGCGCGTCCGAAGCCTGTGCTCTGCAATGGGAGAGGCCACAACAGTGAGAGGCCCGCGTACCGCAAAAAAAAAAAAAAAAAAAAAAAAAAAAAAAAAGCCTCTTGTAGGCAACATAGGTTTAATCTTGCCTTTAAAAAAATCTAGTCTGATAATTTTTGGTATGTTTAGTCCATTAGCATTTAATGAAATTATTATGATGATTGGATTTAGGTCTACCAATTTATTATTTATTTGACTTGTTCCCTCTGTTCACTGTTCCTCTATTATCCTTTTTTTGCCTTGTTTGTATACATTTTAGAAATCCATTTTAATGTTATATATTGGATTTTTAGCTATATTTCTTTGTGTTATATTTTTAGTTAATGTTTTAGGGATTACATATCCCTCCTTAGCTTTTTATGGTCCTAGAATTAATCTTAGACTTAGTAACTTAGAGTTAACCTTATATCACTTCATCTATCTATCTATATTCCTTGCAATTGTAAGGGTCCATTCATTTATGCCCACACCATGCTTTATGTTGTAGTTGTCATATGTATTACATCTACATTCATAGTAAACTCTGTAAGGCAATGTTAAAATGTTTTCTTTAAATAGCCATCTGTATTATAAAGGACTTAAGAGAAGAAACAGTCTTGTACCTCCATCGCTATGTTTACTCTTTCCTGAGTTTTCTTGTGGTATTATTTTCCTTCAGCCTAAAGAACTCACTGCAACATTTCTTACAGTGCAAGTGTGGTAGTACCCTTAGTTTTCCACTATTTGAAAGTATCTTTATTTCACCTTCATTCTTGCAAAGTATTTTTTGTGGGGTACAAAATTCATAGTCAACAGTTTTTTTTAACCTGTCAGTGCTGTAAAGATGTTTCACTGTATGCTGGCCTCCTTGGTTTCCGATGAGAAGTTGTGATCATTCAAATAATTGTTGAATGTTATGTGTCATTTTTTTCCAAAATCATACTTCATGATTTTCTCTTTATCTTTGTTTTTCAACTGTTTGAACCTCATGTGCCTCTTCAAATTTATCCTGTTTGGGGTTCATGAAACTACAGAATTTGTAAATTTAAATCCTTTACCAAATTTTGGAAGTTTTTGGACATTATTTCTTCAAATATTTTTCCTGCTCCCTTTTCTCTCTCTTCTTTGTCTTTAATTACATTTACACATATGTTAGACCTTTTGAAATTGTTCCATATATCCAAGAGGTTGTGTTGACTTTTTTTCCTGTTGTTTACACTGTATACTTTCTATTGATCCATCTTCAAGTTACTGCTTTCAGAAGAGAGTCACAAGAAAGGGATGTTATTGTTTTCCATGCAGCAGATTTCAACTCGCCTCCAAAAACTGCCTGCTTTTGTTCCATCTCTAGAGTCTCAGGTAGTTGTTTTTATATTTTGTCCAGATTTTATAGCTCTTACTTGCAGCAAGATCAGGTTTTTAGGTGTTCATTTCCCAATACAGTAAGCAGAAACTAAAGGTACTATTTTACCTTGAAGTCAGCATGGGTTTAACCCAACCACTCACGATTTACACAGCTGTATTTCACAGATGGTTCTCAATGAATCAAGAGGTATAATGACTTAAAGTCTGTAAAAAATAAAGAAAAATTAAAAACTGTTCATTGTTAACACACTTATTAATGAAGAAAAGAACTCATACATCTATAACATTTTTCATTGATTTACTCCTAGTTAACTAGAAAGATCTTGCCGACTCTCAATGCCTCGGTTTCATTACCAGTTTTTAAAAAAGTTAGACTATACTGGCCTTCCCTGAAAAATATTCTACAGTGATAAGAGATGTTGCTTGCAAAATTGTTGTGTGGTTAAATATGTTCGGAATCTGTAGGATTAAGCAAAGTTTAATAGGGTTCTTTTCTGCAGTATTTTTCAAAGCCTTTAATATGCTAATACATGTTCTGAGTTTCCAAAAAGAGGACAAGATATTACTTATTTTTGCTTTTGTCTCAGGCTTTAATATGGCTCAATGTGCCACTGTTACTGATTCTGCCTTTATTTAAAACCTTGAGGGCTTCCCCGGTGGCACAGTGGTTGAGAATCTGCCTGCCAATGCAGGGGACACGGGTTCGAACCCTGGTCTGGGAGGATCCCGCATGATGCGGAGCAACTGGGCCCGTGAGCCACAATCCTGCGCGTCTGGAGCCTGTGCTCCACAACAAGAGAGGCCGCGATAGTGAGAGGCCTGCACACCGCGATGAAGAGTGGCCCCTGCTCGCCACAACTAGAGAAAGCCCTCGCACAGAAACGAAGACCCAACACAGCCATAAATAAGTAAATAAAACAAAAAAACCCTTGCTATTTTGCTTATCGTGGACTTTTTGTACATTGATTTGTCTTTTAAAAAAAAAAAAAAAAAAAAAAAAAAAAAAAAAAAGCCTCTTGTAGGCAACATAGGTTTAATCTTGCCTTTAAAAAAATCTAGTCTGATAATTTTTGGTATGTTTAGTCCATTAGCATTTAATGAAATTATTATGATGATTGGATTTAGGTCTACCAATTTATTATTTATTTGACTTGTTCCCTCTGTTCACTGTTCCTCTATTATCCTTTTTTTGCCTTGTTTGTATACATTTTAGAAATCCATTTTAATGTTATATATTGGATTTTTAGCTATATTTCTTTGTGTTATATTTTTAGTTAATGTTTTAGGGATTACATATCCCTCCTTAGCTTTTTATGGTCCTAGAATTAATCTTAGACTTAGTAACTTAGAGTTAACCTTATATCACTTCATCTATCTATCTATATTCCTTGCAATTGTAAGGGTCCATTCATTTATGCCCACACCATGCTTTATGTTGTAGTTGTCATATGTATTACATCTACATTCATAGTAAACTCTGTAAGGCAATGTTAAAATGTTTTCTTTAAATAGCCATCTGTATTATAAAGGACTTAAGAGAAGAAACAGTCTTGTACCTCCATCGCTATGTTTACTCTTTCCTGAGTTTTCTTGTGGTATTATTTTCCTTCAGCCTAAAGAACTCACTGCAACATTTCTTACAGTGCAAGTGTGGTAGTACCCTTAGTTTTCCACTATTTGAAAGTATCTTTATTTCACCTTCATTCTTGCAAAGTATTTTTTGTGGGGTACAAAATTCATAGTCAACAGTTTTTTTTAACCTGTCAGTGCTGTAAAGATGTTTCACTGTATGCTGGCCTCCTTGGTTTCCGATGAGAAGTTGTGATCATTCAAATAATTGTTGAATGTTATGTGTCATTTTTTTCCAAAATCATACTTCATGATTTTCTCTTTATCTTTGTTTTTCAACTGTTTGAACCTCATGTGCCTCTTCAAATTTATCCTGTTTGGGGTTCATGAAACTACAGAATTTGTAAATTTAAATCCTTTACCAAATTTTGGAAGTTTTTGGACATTATTTCTTCAAATATTTTTCCTGCTCCCTTTTCTCTCTCTTCTTTGTCTTTAATTACATTTACACATATGTTAGACCTTTTGAAATTGTTCCATATATCCAAGAGGTTGTGTTGACTTTTTTTCCTGTTGTTTACACTGTATACTTTCTATTGATCCATCTTCAAGTTACTGCTTTCAGAAGAGAGTCACAAGAAAGGGATGTTATTGTTTTCCATGCAGCAGATTTCAACTCGCCTCCAAAAACTGCCTGCTTTTGTTCCATCTCTAGAGTCTCAGGTAGTTGTTTTTATATTTTGTCCAGATTTTATAGCTCTTACTTGCAGCAAGATCAGGTTTTTAGGTGTTCATTTCCCAATACAGTAAGCAGAAACTAAAGGTACTATTTTACCTTGAAGTCAGCATGGGTTTAACCCAACCACTCACGATTTACACAGCTGTATTTCACAGATGGTTCTCAATGAATCAAGAGGTATAATGACTTAAAGTCTGTAAAAAATAAAGAAAAATTAAAAACTGTTCATTGTTAACACACTTATTAATGAAGAAAAGAACTCATACATCTATAACATTTTTCATTGATTTACTCCTAGTTAACTAGAAAGATCTTGCCGACTCTCAATGCCTCGGTTTCATTACCAGTTTTTAAAAAAGTTAGACTATACTGGCCTTCCCTGAAAAATATTCTACAGTGATAAGAGATGTTGCTTGCAAAATTGTTGTGTGGTTAAATATGTTCGGAATCTGTAGGATTAAGCAAAGTTTAATAGGGTTCTTTTCTGCAGTATTTTTCAAAGCCTTTAATATGCTAATACATGTTCTGAGTTTCCAAAAAGAGGACAAGATATTACTTATTTTTGCTTTTGTCTCAGGCTTTAATATGGCTCAATGTGCCACTGTTACTGATTCTGCCTTTATTTAAAACCTTGAGGGCTTCCCCGGTGGCACAGTGGTTGAGAATCTGCCTGCCAATGCAGGGGACACGGGTTCGAACCCTGGTCTGGGAGGATCCCGCATGATGCGGAGCAACTGGGCCCGTGAGCCACAATCCTGCGCGTCTGGAGCCTGTGCTCCACAACAAGAGAGGCCGCGATAGTGAGAGGCCTGCACACCGCGATGAAGAGTGGCCCCTGCTCGCCACAACTAGAGAAAGCCCTCGCACAGAAACGAAGACCCAACACAGCCATAAATAAGTAAATAAAACAAAAAAACCCTTGCTATTTTGCTTATCGTGGACTTTTTGTACATTGATTTGTCTTTTAAATGCTGCATTAGAATATTATTTGATTACTGAGTTTTTTGTGCCTTCTTAAATTTTGCAGTAGAGGCAAGTGCCTCTTTCACCTCACTTGCCTCATTCTAGTCCTGGCCCTTATAAGCAGCTAAATTGATAGATTTACTAATAAGGCTTTGTATTTCCCCAAACATGAAATCAAACAAACCTATCAGCTTACAGGATCTTCTATGGCTCGTCTCTTATGAACCCCTTATCCACTCTTTCTATACTTTATTTCCTTCTTGTCACATGAACATTCTGCACTCAATTACCCCTTCAAGTTTTTGTTCCTTTTCTACCCAAACTAGGAATGTCTCCCCCACTGCATTTCTTCTCCTCAGCTAATTCACATTCTTCTTCAGAATCCTGCTCAAGTGTCACTCCCTTCTTTCAAGTTCCCCAGACTCCCTCCCTCTGCTGATTTGTAGTTCATGAATTTCCCAGTGGTCCCACACAACTTGGTCATGATTTACATCCTGCCTAGGATGGTTTCTTGATCATTTTATGGATCCATGTCTAGTCACCTCTGAGTTCTAGAGCACATGTCTCACACTTCAGTATACTTTTAGCAGAAAGCATTGTGTGAAGGCATACAGGGCTCAGTAACTGCTGCTGATCTGATAGGTTGCTTCAGAATTCCCTCAACTCACTCTTCTTCCCTTGCCTCTCTGCTCTTCTCTTTTTCTTTTTCTAAATGTCAGGTGTTAGAGCATTATAATTTGACATCTGTGTATGCTGCAAAGTGGTCACCACCACAAGCCTAGCTGCCATCTGTCACCATACAGTTGACCCCCTTTACTCATTTGCCCACCCTCTAATGCCCTCACCCCCTGGTAACCACTAACCTGTTCTCTGTAGCTTTGTTTTTATTTTATTTTGTTTGTTCACTTGTTTGTTTTAGATTCCACATACGAGCGAAGTCATACAGTATTGTCTTTCTCTGTCTGATTTATTTTGCTTAGCATTGTACTTTCAAGGTCCATTCATGTTGTTGCAAATGGCAGAATTTCATTCTTTTTTATGGCTGAGTGGTAGTCCATTGTATATATATATATATATACACCACATTTTCTTTATCGGTTCATTCATTGGTGGACACTTAGGTTGTTTCCATATTTTGGCTACTGTAAATAATGCTGCAATGAACATAGAGGTTCATATATCTCTTCAAATTACTGGTTTCGTGTTCTTCAGACAAATACCTGAAAGTGGAATAGCTGGTAACTATATTCTTAATTTTTTGAGGAACCTCCATACTGTTGTGCATAGTGGCTACACCAATTTACAGTACAACCAACAGTTTATGAGGGTTCTGTTTTCTCCGTATCCTATCCAACATTGTTATTTCTTGTGTTTTTGATAATAGCTCCTCTGACAAGTGAGAGGTCACATATCATTGTGGTTTTGATTTGTATTTCCCTAATAATTAGTGATGTTGAACATAGTTTTATGTGCCTGTTGGCCATCTGTATGTCTTCTTTGCAAAAGTGTCTATTCAGATCCTCTGCTCATTTTTTAATCTGGTTGTTTGTTTTTATCCTGTTGAGTTGTATGAGTTCTTTATATATTTTGAATATTAACCCCTATTGGATATATGATTTGCAAATGTCTTCGCCCATTCAGTAAGTTACCTTTTCTTTTCTTGACAATGGTTTCCTTCTCTGTGCAGAAATTTTCAGTTGGATATAGTCCCATTTGTTTATTTCTGCTTTGTTTTCCTTGTCTTTAAAGTCAGATTCACAAAAGCATCACTGGGACCAATGTCACTGCTTATGTTTTCTTTTGAGAATTTGTAGTTTCAGGTCGTAGATTCATTATCCATTTTGAATTAATTTTTGTGTATAGTGTAATATAGTTGTCTTCTTTCATTCTTTTGCGTGTTGCTGTCCAGTTTTCTCAACACCATTTATTGAAGAGTTTATCCTTTTCCCATTATATGTTCTTTGCTCCTTTGTCATACATGAATTGTATATATGTATGGGTTTATTTATTGGCTCTCAATTCTGTTCCACTGATCTGTGTATCTGTTTTTGTGCCAGTACAATACTGTTTTGATTACTGTAGGTTTGTAGTATAGTTTGAAATCAGGGAATGATACCTCCAGATTTTTTCTTCTTTCTCAAGGTTGTTTTGGCTATTTGTGATCTTTTGTGATTCCATAAAATTTTAGAATTATTTGTTCTAGTTCTGTGAAATATGCCATTGGAATTTTGATAGGGATTCCACTGAATCTGTAGGTTGCTTTGGGTAATATGGATATTTTAATAATATTAATTATTCCAATTGATGAACACAGAATATCTTTCCATTTATTTGTGTCTTCTATTTTTTTCATCAGTGTCTTATAGTTTTCAGTACACAGGTCTTTCACCACCTTGGTTAACTTTATCCATAGGTATTTTATTCTTTTTGATGTTATTTTAAATGGGATTGTTTTCTCTTTCTGATAGTTCATTATTAGTGTATAAAAACACCATAAATTTCTGTATATTGATTTTTTATCCTGGATTTTAATGAACTCATTTATTAGTTCTAAGAAGTTTTTGGTGGAATCTTTTTTTTTTTTTTTTTTTTTGCGGTACGCGGGCCTCTCACTGTTGTGGCCTCTCCCATTGTGGAGCACAGGCTCCGGACGTGCAGGCTCGGCGGCCATGGCTCACAGGCCCAGCTGCTCTGCAGCATGTGGGATCTTCCCAGACCGGGGCACAAACCCGTGTCCCCTGCATCAGCAGGCGGACTCTCAACTACTGTGCCACCAGGGAAGCCCCTGGTGGAATCTTTAGGGTTTTCTATATATAGTTTCATCTCATCTGCAAATAGTGACAGTTTTACCTCTTCATTTCCAGTTTGGATTCCTTTTATTATTTTTCCTGCCTAATTGCTCTAGCTAGGACTTCCAATACTATGTTGCATGAAAGTGGTGAGAGAGGTCTTCCTTGCCTTGTTCCTGATCTTAAGGAAAAACTTTCAGCTTTTCACCTTTGAGTATAATGTTAGCTGTGGATTTATCATATATAGCCTTTATTATGTTGAGGTACCTCTAGACCCACTTTTTTGAGAAGTTTTATCATACATGGATGTTGAATTTTGTCAAAAGGCTTTTCTGCATCTATTGAGAAGATCATATGATTTTTATCCTTCGTGTTGTTAATGTGATGTATCATGTTGATTTATTCGTGGGGGTTGAATAGTCCTTACATCCCTGAAATAAATCCAATGTGATTGTGATGTATAATCCTTTTAATGCATTGTTTTATTTGTTTCCTAATATTTTGTTGAAGATTTTTTACCTATGTTCATCAAGGATATTGGCCTGTAACTTTCTTTTTTTGTGGTGTCCTTGTCTGGCTTTGGTACCAGGGTAATGTTGGCTTTGTAAAATGTGTTTGGAAGGATTCCCTCCTTTCAATTTTTTTGGAAAGTTTGAGAAGGATAAGTATTAAATCTTCTTTGAATGTTTTGTGGAATTTGCCAGTGAAGCCATTTGGTCCTGGGCTTTTGTTTATTGGGAGATTTTGGTAACTGTTTCAGTGTCCTTACTAGTAATTGGTCTGTTCAGATTTTCAGTTTCTTCATGATTCAGTCTTGGAAGATTGTGTTTCTAGGAATTTATGCATTTCTTCCAGGTTGTCCATTTTTTTGGCATATAATTGCTCATAATAATCTCTTATGGGACTTCCCTGGTGGCGCAGTGGTTGAGAGTCCACCTGCCGAGGCAGGGGACACGGGTTCGTGCCCCGGTCCGGGAGGATCCCACATGCCACAGAGCAGCTGGGCCCGTGGGCCATGGCCACCGAGCCTGCGCGTCCGGAGCCTGTGCTCCGCAACGGGAGAGGCCACAATGGTGAGAGGCCCACATACCGCAAAAAAACCCAAAAACAAACAAACAAAAAAACCTCTTATGATCCTTTGTATTTCTGTGTTATCAGTTGCTGCTTCTCCTCTTTCATCCCTGATTTTATTTATTTGAGTCCTTTCTTTTATTTCTTGGTTAATCAAAGGTTTGTTGATTATGTTTATCTTTTCAAAGAACCAGCTCTTAGTTTCATTGATTTAAAAAGTTTTTTCAGTCTCTCATTTATTCTTGCTCTGATCTTTATTATTTCCTTCCTTCTACTAATTTAGGCTTCATTTGTTCTTCTTTTTCTAGTTCCTTTAGATGTAAACTTAGATCATTTATTGGGGATTTTTCTTGTTTCTAGAGATAGGCCTGTATTGCTATAAACTGCCCTCTTAGAACCATTATTGCTGCATCCTGTAGATTTTGATATGTCGTATTTCATATGGTTTTTTATGTAGCTCCTCTCTGTTCCTTTCTTATTCTCTTTCTCTCATTCCTTGTGTTATGGTGGTTTTCTTCATTGTTATGTTTAGATTCCATTCTACTTTTCTTTTGTATATTTACTATATTTTTTCCCTTGTGATTACCATGAGGTTCACCTATGACATCCTATGTATGTAGCAGTCTGTTTTAAGTTGGCAGGCACTTAATTTGAATGCATTCTAATGCTTTATCATTTTATGCCACCCCCCACCTTTTATTCTTTTTTTTTTTTTTCTGTATGTGGGCCTCTCACTGCTGTGGCCCCTCCCTTTGCAGAGCACAGGCTCTGGATGCGCAGGCTCAGTGGCCATGGCTCACGGGCCCAGCTGCTCCGCGACACGTGGGATCCTCCCGGACTGGGGCATGAACCCGCGTCCCCTGCATCGGCAGGCGGACTCTCAACCGCTGCGCCACCAGGGAAGCCCCCTTTTATTCTTTTGATGACACATTTATATCTTTTTACTTTATGCATCCCTTAACTAATTATTGTAATTTTAGTTATTTTTTACTACTTTTGTCTTTTAACCTTCATGCTTGTTTTATAAGTGATTGGATCTACTACCTTTATTATATATTTACCTTTTCCCTCTGTGTTTGTTCCTGTGTATTAGGTAAATCAGCTCTCTCTCCCAGTCTTGAAGGAGTGGGCTTATTTAGGAGATGTCCTCTGGCACTCAGATGTCCTCTGGGGCTCCCTCGTCACCAAAGCCAAGTGTTTAAGGCATGTCCCCTATGTGGGCTGTGTGTGCCCTTCTGTTGTGGTGGGTCCATGGCTGCCACTGGGATATTGGTGGGTGGGACTGGCTCCTGGAATGGCTGCAGGGCCCAGTGGCAACTGCCATGGTGTGTTGGTGGGTGAGGCTATTGCTCAGTTGGCTGTGAGGCCTGGCCAATGTGCAGGAGTAGATGAGGCTCTTGATGGGGCAAACCCACTGGTGCTAACAGGTTAGATAGAGAATTCCAAAATGGTGTCCACCAGTGCTGGTATTATCAAGGTAGCCTGAGATCATATAAGTGGCTCCTATGAGAGACTCAGTCCCTGGGAAATGCCCTAACTGGTTCCTGCCTTTTTGGCAGGTGCTTCAAGATTAGTAAGTGGGTTCCCTTCACTTATAGTTCATGTGCTTTTCAATCTGGTATTTTTGCACTGGTTTTTGTTGAGTGAGCCTATGTGCAAGCCCTTTAGGGGTAATTTATTTGTTCCCTGGAATTCTTTAGATGTGTTGTGTTCTTGGAGTTTGAAGGAGTTTCCTGAAGGGATTTGCAAGTTTATGAACACTTTCCTGCAAACAATTCTCAGCTCACCAGGTGTAGATCTAATGCCTGTGGTAGAGCAAGTCCCAATCTGCCTCCCACCAGCATGAATAGTGGAACTTTTCCTTCCTTGGAAATTTAGGTATCTGACCAAAGATATACCTGATAGAGTAGTGGGGAGGGTGGTGTGTGTTCTCTTAACACGTTGTCTCTATTTTAAACTATCAGTTGTTTTATCTCTCCTTCATGGGGAACCTAAAATCTTGTTGGGTCTCCTGCCCCTCAAGCTTATCTCTGTACCAAGTAACTTGCCTGCTTCATCTGCTTAGAACATTGCAACGAAGAGGGAATTGATGTTTAAATGCCTCTTCATGGCTCACTGAAGCTTTTCTCCAGTAAACAAACATCTGAAGCTTAGATGCAGAGCAAAGTGCTCTGGAACCAAGAGATCTGGTAAAAGGAAATCTGATGTAATCCCTGTCAGCCATCTTTCTATTAAGTTAGTCTTCATTATCAGAAACAGAGCCCACAGTTTGTGCAAAAAAATTATAATCAATATGACAGCTAATTTATTCTCTGGGTCTTTCCTTTTATTCTATCCATTTTATTAATGGATATTAAATGTGACTCTATTTTATTAATGAGTGCCTTATACTGCTGCAGCCTGGAATAAAGGAGAATAGTCTAATGCTGGTTTGCTAATTGATCCTCTTCTAAAAGGGCCAATTCAGGGCCTTTTGAATGGCAAAAGGCTGCCTAAGCTGATGTCTCCTGGGGTGGGAAAAAGAAAGAAAGTGCTTTGGAAAAGAAGTTTGGATTGCAGAAAGATGCTTGCCATACTGTTTTTTTTAAATTTTAAAATTCATTATTTTATTTTAATTAATTAATTAATTTATTTTACCTCTTTATCGGAGTACAATTTCTTTACAATGGTGTGTTAGTTTCTGCTTTATAACAAAGTGAATCAGTTATACATATACATATGTTCCCATATCTCTTCCCTCTTGCGTCTCCCTCCCTCCCACCCTCCCCATCCCACTCCTCCAGGCGGTCACAAAGCACTGAGCTGACCTCCCTGTGCTATGCAGCTGCTTCCCACTAGCTATCTACCTTACGCTTGGTAGTGTATATATGTCCATGCCTCTCTCTCGCTTTGTTACAGCTTACCCTTCCCCCTCCCCATATCCTCAAGTCCATTCTCTAGTAGGTCTGTGTCTTTACTCCTGTCTTACCCCTAGGTTCTTCATGACATTTTTTTCCTTAAATTCCATATATATGTGTTAGCATATGGTATTTGTCTTTATCTTTCTGACTTACTTCACTCTGTATGACAGACTCTAGGTCTATCCACCTCATTACAAATAGCTCAATTTCGTTTCTTTTTATGGCTGAGTAATATTCCATTGTATATATGTGCCACATCTTCTTTATCCATCATCCGATGTTAGGGCACTTAGGTTGTTTCCATCTCCGGGCTATTGTAAATAGAGCTGCAATGAACATTTTGGTACATGACTCTTTCTGAATTCTGGTTTCCTCAGGGTATATACCTAGTAGTGGGATTGCTGGGTCATATGGTAGTTCTATTTGTAGTTTTTTAAGGAACCTCCATACTGTTCTCCATAGTGGCTGAACCAACTCACATTCCCACCAGCAGTGCAAGAGTGTTCCCTTTTCTCCACACCCTCTCCAGCATTTATTGTTTCTAGATTTTTTGATGATGGCCATTCTGACTGGTGTGAGATGATATCTCATTGTAGTTTTGATTTGCATTTCTCTAATGATTAATGATGTTGAGCATTCTTTCATGTGTTTGTTGGCAGTCTGTATATCTTCTTTGGAGAAATGTCTATTTAGGTCTTCTGCCCATTTTTGGATTGGGTTGTTTATTTTTTTGTTATTGAGCTGCATGAGCTGCCTGTAAATTTTAGAGATTAATCCTTTGTCAGTTGATTCATTTGCAAATATTTTCTCCCATTCTGAGGGCTGTCTTTTGGTCTTGTTTATGGTTTCCTTTGCTGTGCAAAAGCTTTGAAGTTTCATTAGGTCCCATTTGTTTATTTTTGTTTTTATCTCCATTACTCTAGGAGATGGGTCAAGAAGGATCTTGCTGTGATTTATGTCATAGAGTGTTCTGCCTATGTTTTCCTCTAAGAGTTTGATAGTTTCTGGCCTTACATTTAGGTCTTTAATCCATTTTGAGCTTATTTTTGTGTATGGTGTTAGGGAGTGATCTAATCTCATACTTTTACATGTACCTATCCAATTTTCCCAGCACCACTTATTGAAGAGGCTGTCCTTTCTCCACTGTATATTCCTGCCACCTTTATCAAAGATAAGGTGACCATATGTGCATGGGTTTATCTCTGGGCTTTCTATCCTATTCCATTGATCTATCTTTCTGTTTTTGTGCCAGTACCATACTGTCTTGATTACTGTAGCTTTGTAGTATAGTCTGAAGTCAGGCAGCCTGATTCCTCCAGCTCCATTTTTTGTTCTCAAGATTGCTTTGGCTATTCGGGGTCTTTTGTGTTTCCATACAAATTGTGAAATTTTTTGTTCTAGTTCTGTGAAAAATGCCAGTGGTAGTTTGATAGGGATTGCATTGAATCTATAGATTGCTTTGGGAAGTAGAGTCATTTTCACAATGTTGATTCTTCCAATCCAAGAACATGGTATATCTCTCCATCTGTTTGTATCATCTTTAATTTCTTTCATCAGTGTCTTATAATTTTCTGCATACAGGTCTTTTGTCTCCTTAGGTAGGTTTATTCCTAGATATTTTATTCTTTTTGTTGCAATGGTAAATGGGAGTGTTTTCTTGATTTCACTTTCAGATTTTTCATCATTAGTATATAGGAATGCCAGAGATTTCTGTGCATTAATTTTGTATCCTGCTACTTTACCAAATTCATTGATTAGCTCTAGTAGTTTTCTGGTAGCATCTTTAGGATTCTCTATGTATAGTATCATGTCATCTGCAAACAGTGACAGCTTTACTTCTTCTTTTCCGATTTGGATTCCTTTTATTTCCTTTTCTTCTCTGATTGCTGTGGCTAAAACTTCCAAAACTATGTTGAATAAGAGTGGTGAGAGTGGGCAACCTTGTCTTGTTCCTGACCTTAGTGGAAATGCTTTCAGTTTTTCGCCATTGAGGATGATGTTGGCTGTGGGCTTGTCATATACGGCCTTTATTATATTGAGGAAAGTTCCCTCTACACCTACTTTCTGCAGGGTTTTTATCATAAATGGGTGTTGAATTTTGTCAAAAGCTTTCTCTGCATCTATTGAGATGATCATATGGTTTTTCTCCTTCAATTTGTTAATATGGTTAATCACATTGATAGATTTGCGTATATTGAAGAATCCTTGCATTCCTGGAATAAACCCCACTTGATCATGGTGTATGATCCTTTTAATGTGCTGTTGGATTCTGTTTGCTAGTATTTTGTTGAGGATTTTTGCATCTATGTTCATCAGTGATATTGGCCTGTAGTTTTCTTTCTTTGTGACATCCTTGTCTGGTTTTGGTATCAAGGTGATGGTGGCCTCGTAGAATGAGTTTGGGAGTGTTCCTCCCTCTGCTATATTTTGGAAGAGTTTGAGAAGAATAGGTGTTAGCTCTTCTCTAAATGTTTGATAGAATTCGCCTGTGAAGCCATCTGGTCCTGGGCTTTTGTTTGTTGGAAGATTTTTAATCACAGTTTCAATTTCAGTGTTTGTGATTGGTCTGTTCATATTTTCTATTTCTTCCTGATTCAGTCTTGGCAGTTTGTGCATTTCTAAGAATTTGTCCATTTCTTCCAGATTGTCCATTTTATTGGCATAGAGTTGCTTGTAGTAATCCCTCATGATTTTTTGTATTTCTGCAGTGTCAGTTGTTACTTCTCCTTTTTCATTTCTGATTCTATTGATTTGAGTCTTCTCCCTTATTTTCTTGATGAGTCTGGCTAATGGTTTATCAATTTTGTTAATCTTCTCAAAGAACCAGCTTTTAGTTTTATTGATCTTTGCTATTGTTTCCTTCATTTCTTTTTCATTTATTTCTGATCTGATTTTTATGATTTCTTTCCTTCTGCTAACTCTGGGGTTTTTTTGTTCTTCTTTCTCTAATTGCTTGAGGTGCAAGGTTAGGTTGTTTATTCGAGATGTTTCCTGCTTCTTAAGGTGGGCTTGTATTGCTATAAACTTCCCTCTTAGAACTGCTTTTGCTGCATCCCATAGGTTTTGGGTCGTTGTATCTCCATTGTCATTTGTTTCTAGGTATTTTTTAATTTCCTCTTTGATTTCTTCAGTGATCACTTCGTTACTAAGTAGTGTATTGTTTAGCCTCCATGTGTTTGTATTTTTTACTGCTCTTTTCCTATAATTGATATCTAATCTCATGGCGTTGTGGTCGGAAAAGATACTTGATATAATTTCAATTTTCTTAAATTTACCAAGGCTTGATTTGTGACCCAAGATATGATCTATCCTGGAGAATGTTCCATGAGCACTTGAGAAAAATGTGTATTCTGTTGTTTTTGGATGGAGTGTCCTATAAATATCAATTAAGTCCATCCTGTTTAATGTATCATTTAAAGCTTGTGTTTCCTTATTTATTTTCATTTTGGATGATCTGTCCATTGGTGAAAGTGGGGTGTTGAAGTCCCCTACTATGAATGTGTTACTGTCGATTTCCCCTTTTATGGCTGCTAGTTTTTGCCTTATGTATTGAGGTGCTCCTATGTTGGGTGCATAAATATTTACAATTGTTATATCTTCTTCTTGGATCGATCCCTTAATCATTATGTAGTGTCCTTCTTTGTCTCTTCTGATAGTCCTTATTTTAAAGTCTATTTTGTCTGATATGAGAATTGCTACTCCAGCTTTCTTTTGGTTTCCATTTGCATGGAATATCTTTTTCCATCCCCTTACTTTCAGTCTGTATGTGTCTCTAGGTCTGAAGTGGGTCTCTTGTAGACAGCATATATATGGGTCTTGTTTTTGTATCCATTCAGCCAATCTGTGTCTTTTGGTGGGAGCATTTAGTCCATTTACATTTAAGGTAATTATCGATATGTATGTTCCTATTCCCATTTTCTAAATTGTTTTGGGTTCGTTATTATAGGACTTTTCCTTCTCTTGTGTTTTTGTCTAGAGAAGTTCCTTTAGCATTTGTTGTAAAGCTGGTTTGGTGGTGCTGAACTCTCTCAGCTTTTGCTTGTCTGTAAAGGTTTTAATTTCTCCATCAAATCTGAATGAGATCCTTGCTGGGTAGAGTAATCTTGGTTGCAGGTTTTTCTCCTTCATCACTTTCAGTATGTCCTGCCACTCCCTTCTGGCTTGTAGAGTTTCTGCTGAGAGATCAGCTGTTAACCTTATGGGGATTCCCTTGTGTGTTATTTGTTGTTTTTCCCTTGCTGCTTTTAATATGCTTTCTTTGTATTTAGTTTTTGACAGTTTGATTAATATGTGTCTTGGCGTATTTCTCCTTGAATTTATCCTGTATGGGACTCTCTGTGCTTCCTGGACTTGATTAACGATTTCCTTTCCCATATTAGGGAAGTTTTCAACTATAATCTCTTCAAATATTTTCTCAGTCCCTTTCTTTTTCTCTTCTTCTTCTGGAACCCCTATAATTCGAATGTTGGTGCGTTTAATGTTGTCCCAGAGGTCTCTGAGACTGTCCTCAGTTCTTTTCATTCTTTTTTCTTTATTCTGCTCTGCAGTAGTTATTTCCACTATTTTATCTTCCAGGTCACTTATCCGTTCTTCTGCCTCATTTATTCTGCTATTGATCCCATCTAGAGTATTTTTCATTTCATTTATTGTGTTGTTCATCATTGTCTGTTTCATCTTTATTTCTTCTAGGTCCTTGTTAACTGCTTCTTGCATTTTGTCCATTCTATTTCCAAGATTTTGGATCATCTTTACTATCATTATTCTGAACTCTTTTTCAGGTAGACTGCCTATTTCCTCTTCATTTGTTAGGTCTGGTGGGTTTTTATCCTGCTCCTTCATCTGCTGTGTGTTTTTCTGTCTTCTCATTTTGCTTATCTTACTGTGATTGGGTTCACCTTTTTGCAGGCTGCAAGTTCGTAGCTCATGGTTGTTAGTATTTGCCTTATGTATTGAGGTGCTCCTATGTTGGGGGCATAAGTATTTACAATTGTTATATCTTCTTCTTGGATCGATCCCTTAATCATTATGTAGTGTCCTTCTTTGTCTCTTCTGATAGTCCTTATTTTAAAGTCTATTTTGTCTGATATGAGAATTGCTACTCCAGCTTTCTTTTGGTTTCCATTTGCATGGAATATCTTTTTCCATCCCCTTACTTTCAGTCTGTATGTGTCTCTAGGTCTGAAGTGGGTCTCTTGTAGACAGCATATATATGGGTCTTGTTTTTGTATCCATTCAGCCAATCTGTGTCTTTTGGTGGGAGCATTTAGTCCATTTACATTTAAGGTAATTATCGATATGTATGTTCCTATTCCCATTTTCTAAATTGTTTTGGGTTCGTTATTATAGGACTTTTCCTTCTCTTGTGTTTTTGTCTAGAGAAGTTCCTTTAGCATTTGTTGTAAAGCTGGTTTGGTGGTGCTGAACTCTCTCAGCTTTTGCTTGTCTGTAAAGGTTTTAATTTCTCCATCAAATCTGAATGAGATCCTTGCTGGGTAGAGTAATCTTGGTTGCAGGTTTTTCTCCTTCATCACTTTCAGTATGTCCTGCCACTCCCTTCTGGCTTGTAGAGTTTCTGCTGAGAGATCAGCTGTTAACCTTATGGGGATTCCCTTGTGTGTTATTTGTTGTTTTTCCCTTGCTGCTTTTAATATGCTTTCTTTGTATTTAGTTTTTGACAGTTTGATTAATATGTGTCTTGGCGTATTTCTCCTTGAATTTATCCTGTATGGGACTCTCTGTGCTTCCTGGACTTGATTAACTATTTCCTTTCCCATATTAGGGAAGTTTTCAACTATAATCTCTTCAAATATTTTCTCAGTCCCTTTCTTTTTCTCTTCTTCTTCTGGAACCCCTATAATTCGAATGTTGGTGCGTTTAATGTTGTCCCAGAGGTCTCTGAGACTGTCCTCAGTTCTTTTCATTCTTTTTTCTTTATTCTGCTCTGCAGTAGTTATTTCCACTATTTTATCTTCCAGGTCACTTATCCGTTCTTCTGCCTCATTTATTCTGCTATTGATCCCATCTAGAGTATTTTTCATTTCATTTATTGTGTTGTTCATCATTGTCTGTTTCATCTTTATTTCTTCTAGGTCCTTGTTAACTGCTTCTTGCATTTTGTCCATTCTATTTCCAAGATTTTGGATCATCTTTACTATCATTATTCTGAACTCTTTTTCAGGTAGACTGCCTATTTCCTCTTCATTTGTTAGGTCTGGTGGGTTTTTATCCTGCTCCTTCATCTGCTGTGTGTTTTTCTGTCTTCTCATTTTGCTTATCTTACTGTGATTGGGTTCACCTTTTTGCAGGCTGCAAGTTCGTAGCTCCCGTTGTTTTTGATGTCTGTCTCCAGTGGCTAAGGTTGGTTCAGTGGGTTGTGTAGGCTTCCTGGTGGAGGGGACTAGTGGCTGTGTTGTGGTGTATGAGGCTAGATCTTGTCTCTCTAGTGGGCAGGTCCACGTCTGGTGGTGTGTTTTGGGGTGTCTGTGGACTTATTATGATTTTAGGCAGCCTCTCTGCTAGTGGGTGGGGTTGTGTTCCTGTTTTGCTATATGGTTGGCATAGGTTGTCCAGCACTGTAGCTTGCTGGTCGTTGAGTGAAGCTGGGTGCTGGTGTTGAGATGGAGATCTCTGGGAGATTTTCGCCGTTTGATATTATGTGGGGCTGGGAGGTCTCTTCTTGACGAGTGTTCTGAAGTTGGCTCTCCCACCTCAGAGGCAGAGTCCTGACTCCTGGCTGTAGCAGCAAGAGCCTTTCATCCACTCGGCTTGGACGAGCTCAACCGTAGACTGGTCACAGCTGAGTCAGTGAGCTTGAATACAGGTCAGAAGTTCCCAAACTGCAGAGAACCGATGGTAACAACTCTCCGACATCCAGCCCACTTCTCCCGGAAAGCAGCAAAAGCATTTATTGATTCCTTTTCCCCGAGGTCGCGGGCAGGCCCCGGATGGGGCTTGGCCTGGGCGTGCGGAGCGGGGTTCCCCAGGAGGGCAAACAGGGCACGGCTGGAGCTTTGCGGGGTGCTACGTGGCCTCGGGTGCGTGGGGAGTCGCCGGGAGAGGATGGGCTGGGGCTCTGCAAGCACCGCTGGCAGCTCACGGAACCGTGAACTCAGACCCGAGGCTCTGCCGCTACACCCTCTCTTCCCAGAGGAAGCCTGATCTCCCAAGTTGTCCATTTTATTGGCATAGAGTTGCTCGTAGTAATCTCTCATGATCCTTTGTATTTCTGCAGTGTCAGTTGTCACTTCTCCTTTTTCAATTCTAAGTCTATTGATTTGAGTCTTCTCCCTTTTTTCTTGATGAGTCTGGCTAATGGTTTATCAATTTTGTTTATCTTCTCAAAGAACCAGCTTTTAGTTTTATTGATCTTTGGTATTATTTCCTTCATTTCTTTTTCTTTATTTCTGATCTTTTTTTTAATGATTTCTTTCCCTCTGCTAACTTTGGGGTGTTTTTGTTCTTCTTTCTCTAATTGCTTTAGGTGCAAGGTTAGGTTGTTTATTCGAGATGTTCCTGTTTCTTAAGGTAGGATTGTATTGCTGTGAAATTCCCTCTTAGATCTCCTTTTGCTCCATCCCATAGATTTTGGGTCATCGTGTCTCCATTGTCATTTGTTTCTAGGTATTTTTTAATTTCCTCTTTGATATCTTCAGTGATCACTTCGTTATTAAGTAATGTATTGTTTAGCCGCCATGTGTTTGTATTTTTTACAGATCTTTTCCTGTAATTGATATCTAGTCTCATAGCGTTGTGGTCAGAAAAGATACTTGATACAATTTCAGTTTTCTTAAATTTACTAAGGCTTGATTTGTGACCCAAGATATGATCTATCCTGGAGAATGTTCCATGAGCACTTGAGAAAAATGTGTATTCTGTTGTTTTTGGATGGAATGTCCTATAAATATCAATTAAGTTCATCTTGTTTAATGTATCATATAAAGCTTGTGTTTCCTTATTTATTTTCATTTTGGAGGATCTGTCCATTGGTGAAAGTGGGGTGTTCAAGTCCCCTAGTATGAACGTGTTACTGTCGATTTCCCCTTTTATGGCTGTATTTGCCTTATGTATTGAGGTGCTCCTATGTTGGGTGCATAAATATTTACAATTGTTATATCTTCTTCTTGGATCGATCCCTTGATCATTATGTAGTGTCCTTCTTTGTCTCTTCTAATAGTCTTTATTTTAAAGTCTATTTTGTCTGATATGAGAATTGCTACTCCAGCTTTCTTTTGGTTTCCATTTGCATGGAATATCTTTTTCCATCCCTGTACTTGTCAGTCTGTATGTGTCTCTAGGTCTGAAGTGGGTCTCTTGTAGACAGCAAATATATGAGTCTGGTTTTTGTATCCATTCAGCCAATCTGTGTCTTTTGGTGGGAGCATTTAGTCCATTTACATGTAAGGTAATTATCGATATGTATGTTCCTATTCCCATTTTCTTAATTGTTTTGGGTTCGTTATTGTAGGTCTTTTCCTTCTCTTGTGTTTCTTGCCTAGAGAACTTCCTTTAGCAGTTGTTGTAAAGCTGGTTTGGTGGTGCTGAACTCTCTCAGCTTTTGCTTGTCTGTAAAGGTTTTAATTTCTCCATCAAATCTGAATGAGATCCTTGTTGGATAGAGTAATCTTGGTTGCAGGTTTTTCTCCTTCATCACTTTAAATATGTCCTTCCAGTCCCTTCTGGCTTGCAGAGTTTCTGCTGAAAGATCAGCTGTTAACCTAATGGGGATTCCCTTGTGTGTTATTGTTTTTCCCTTGCTGCTTTTAATATGTTTTCTTTGTATTTAATTTTTGACATCTTGATTAATATGTGTCTTGGCCTGTTTCTCCTTAGATTTATCCTGTATGGGACTCTCTGTGCTTCCTGGACTTGACTAACTATTTCCTTTCCCATCTTAGGATAGTTTTCAACTATAACCTCTTCAAATATTTTTTCAGTCCCTTTTTCTCTTCTTCTTCTGGAACCCCTATAATTCGAATGTTGGTGTGTTAAATGTTGTCCCAGATGTCTCTGAAACTGCCCTCAGTTCTTTTCATTATTTTTTCTTTATTCTGCTCTGCAGTAGTTATTTCCAGTATTTTATCTTCCAGGTCACTTATCCATTCTCCTGCCTCAGTTATTCTGCTAGTGATCCCATCTAGAGTATTTTTCATTTCATTTATTGTGTTGTTCATCGTTGTTTGTTTCATCTTTAGTTCTTCTAGGTCCTTGTTAAATGGTTCTTGCATTTTCTCTATTCTATTTCCAAGATTTTGGATCATCTTTACTATCATTTTCTGTATCCTTTTCCACGTAGACTGCCTATTTCCTCTTCATTTGTTAGGTCTGGTGGGTTTTTATCTTGCTCCTTCATCTGCTGTGTGTTTTTCTGTCTTCTCATTTTGCTTATCTTACTGTGTTTGGGGTCTCCTTTTTGCAGGCTGCAGGTTCGTAGTTCCTGTCGTTTTTGTTGTCTGTCCCTGTGGCTAAGGTTGGTTCAGTGGGTTGTATAGGTTTCCTGGTGGAGGGGACTAGTGCCTGTGTTCTGGTGTATGAGGCTGGATCTTGTGTTTCTGTTGGGCAGGTCCACGTCTGGTGATGTGTTTTGGGGTGTCTGTGGACTTATTATGCTTTTAGGCAGCCTCTCTGGTAATGGGTGGGGTTGTGTTCCTGTCTTGCTAGTTGTTTGGCATCGGATGTCCAGCACTGTAGCTTGCTGGTCGTTGAGTGAAGCTGGGTGCTGGTGTTGAGATGGAGATCTCTGGGAGATTTTTGCCGTTTGATATTATGTGGAGCTGGGAGGTCTCTTGTGGACCAGTGTCCTGAATTTGGCTCTCCTACCTCAGAGGCACAGCACTGACTCCTGGCTGCAGCACCAAGAGCCTTTCATCCACACGGCTCAAATAAAAGGGAGAAAAATTAGAACGAAAAAATTAGTAGAAGTAGAAAGAAAGAAAGAAAGGAGGGAGGGAGGAAGGAAGGAAGGAAGGAAAAAAGAGAGAAAGAAGATAAAGTGAAATAAAATAAAGTAAGATAAAATATAATAAAGTTATTAAAATAATAATTTTGAAAAAAGAAAAAAAATAAAAACAACAACAACAACAACAAGAAAAAAAACGGACGGATAGAACCCTAGAACAAACGGTGGAAGCAAAGCTATACAGACAAAATCTCACACAGAAGCATACACATACAAAAAGAGGAAAAGGGGAAAAAAAATCATAAATCTTGCTCTCAAATACCGCCTCCTTAATTTGGGATGATTCTTTGTCTATTCATGTATTCCTCAGATGCAGGGTACATCAAGTTGATTGTGGAGCTTTAATCCGCCGCTTCTGAGGCTGCTGGGAGAGATTTCCCTTTCTCTTCTTTGTTCGCACAGCTCCCAGGAGCTCAGCTTTGGATTTGGCCCCGCCTCTGTGTGTAGGTCGCTGGAGGGCTTCTGTTCTTCGCTCAGACAGGACGGGGTTAAAGGAGCCGCTGATGCTGGGGCTCTGGCTCACTCAGGCCGGGGGGAGGGAGGGTTGCGGATGTGGGGCGGGCCTGCGGCGGCAGAGGCCAGCGTGACGTTGCACCAGCCTGAGGCGCGCCGTGTGTTCTCCCGGGGAAGTTGTCCCTGTATCCCGGGACCCTGGCAGTGGCGGGCTGCACAGGCTCCCCGGAAGTGGGGTGTGGATAGTGACCTGTGCTCGCACACAGGCTTCTTGGTGGCGGCAGCAGCAGCCTTAGCGTCTCATGCCCGTCTCTGGGGTCTGCACTTTTAGCCGCGGCTCGCGCCCGTCTCTGGAGCTCCTGTAGACCCTGGCAGTGGCGTGCTGCACAGGCTCCCCGGAAGGGGGGTGTGGATAGTGACCTATGCTCGCACACAGGCTTCTTGGTGGTGGCAGCAGGAGCCTTAGCGTCTCATGCCCGTCTCTGGAGTCCGTGCTTTTAGCTGCGGGTCGTGCCCGTCTCTGGAGCTCCTTTAAGCAGCGCTCTTAATCCCCTCTCCTCGCGCACCAGGAAACAAAGAGGGAAGAAAAAGTCTCTTGCCTCTTCGGTAGGTCCAGACTTTTCCCCAGACTCCCTCCCGGCCAGCCGTGGTGCACTAACCCCTTGCAGGCTGTGTTCACGCCGCCAACCGCAGTCCTCTCCCTGCGATCTGACCGAAGCCCGAGCCTCAGCTCGCAGCCCCGCCCGCCCCGACAGGTGAGCACACAAGCCTCTTGGGCTGGTGAGTGCCGGTCGGCCCTGATCCTCTGTGCGGGAATCTCTCCGCTTTGCCCTCCGCATCCCTGTTGCTGCGCTCTCTTCCATGGCCCCGAAGCTTTCCCCTGCGCCACCCACAGTCTCCGCCCGCGAAGGGGCTTCCTAGTGTGTGTAAACCTTTCCTCCTTAACAGCTCCCTCCCGCTGGTCCAGGTCCCATCCCTATTCTTCTGTCTGTTTATTCTTTCTTCTTTTGCCCTACCCAGGTATGTGGGGGGTTTCTTGCCTTTTGGGAGGTCTGAGGTCTTCTTCCAGCATTCAGTAGGTGTTTTGTAGTTGTTGTTCCACGTGTAGATGTATTTCTGGTGTATCTGTGGGGAGGAAGGTGATCTCGGCGTCTTACTCTTTCACCATCTTCCCGGAAGCTCTGCCATGCTGTTTTTGTCCACATGGTGACTTTGCTGTAAAAGTGAACATGGGTTTGGGGAATGAGAATTAATTCTTATGTAGCTGTTCGTTCAACTGAGCTGACCGTTTGCCAACTCCCAGGATCCCCCAAGATTAGCCACACTGGCCAGCACAGGTTCTCCAGGGAGCTATACAGGGGAAAAGCTCCAGGCAATAACACTGTATTATTGCAGTTTTTCCTTCAAATACGTGGTGAGCTGGCTGACTACTCAGCTTCAGAATGGGTTAACACTGACATCAAAAGCAGGTAAGGGGGTCTTTTGATCCCTTGTCCTGGGACATTTCCTATTCTCAGCCTCCCCAGTGAGGAAAGTTTAAGACATGTAAAGTCAAGGAAAAGCCCATTAAAGGCTAAAGGAGGAAGAGGTTTTCCTGCTAAGGTCTGGTTCAGAGGTCACCTAAGTCAATTTATTTGTGCCTCCTTAGTGTCCAAATTTCTCAGCAGGTCAGAGGACAGAGTAAGGGGTTTCCAAACAAGAGGAAACAACAGATTGATCTTACCAGCCCAAACCACTCACAAGACAATGAATACTAAAACCCAAGAGAGATGGGTAGAAATAGAAGGATGGTATCCAAGGCTGGTGAACATGTGACCAACCATTTACACCCTGCTGACACAGATTCGCATAGGACACAGCTTATATATGCAGATTCACCTATAGTTTTGTGCGTATCATTAATTTATTATTTTTAATGACTATTATTTTATGGTATGAATATACTGCAATTTATTTTTCTTATTTCACTTACTGATGGACATGGGGGTTGTTTCCATTTTTGGCTATTGTGAAAAAAGCTGCTATGAGGAAAAGACCTTTTGTGGACATATATTTGCATTTCTCCTAGCTATATACATAGAAATGGAATGTTTGGATAAGGTGGGTGTATGTTTATCTTTATTAGAAACTACCAAAGAGTTTGGACCATTTTACACTCACACAATGAGTTTTAATTGTTTAAATTTAATTTAATGGGAGTTTTAGTTGCTCCACATCATTATAGCACTACTTTCTCAAATCTTTTTAATAGTAGCCATTCCAGTGTATCAAATGGAAAAGTTGTATCAAATGGAAAGCTACACAGCTCATTTTTTGAAGCTGGAGTAACCTTGCTATCAAAATTATAAATCATATCTATAAGTATAGATACAAAAATCTCAAATAAAATATTTGCATATCATATATTTATATATGTCGCACATCACAGTAAAAGGGATTTTTCTACATATACAAGGATGGTTCAACATCAAAAAACCTATTAGTGTAATTCTTCACATTAACAGATAAAAGGAAATGCTATATGATGATTCAAATAAGTGCATAAAAGGCATTTGATAAATCAATACTCATTCATGATTAAAAAGAAACTCTTAACCAACTAAGAATAAAAGAAACCTCTGTCTTAATTTGACAAACAATGCCTTTAAAATACTACAGAAAACAACACATTTAAGAGCTAAAATTCAGGAAGTATGCTTACTTTTACAATTCAATATAGTATTAGAGGTTATAGACAATAACATAAGATAGGAAAAAAAATAAGGTATAAGAATTGAAATGGAAAGCAAAAACCATCTTTATTTGCAGCTATATTATTGTTTACATAGAATTTAAAAGAATTTAAATACAGTTAGTAGAAATAAAAAGAGAATTAGGCAAATTTGTTGGTTAAAAGATTTACATACAGAAATTAATAGCCTTCCTTTACACTAGGAATAATCAATATTTAATAGAAAAAAATGCCATTCATAGTAGTAACAAAACCCAAAAGGCATTTAGGGATAACTCTCATTAAAAATGAAAGATGTATTAGCCCTTTATAGAGAATATTAAAAAACATATTGAAGGCCAAATTATACCTGAATAGACAGAAAGATATACTGTGTTCCTAGATGAGAAGACTAAAAAGTATGAACCTGTCAAATGTCCACATATCACTTCATAAATTCAGTTCATTTTTGGTAAAAAACACGGGGTGTTTCATGGAACTTGATGGGATGATTCTAAAATTCATAGGAAACAAAGGCCAATATGAGCAAAGACAATTTTGAAGAACAGGTTTAGGAGCCTTTTCTAAGCAGAAATAAAACTTATTTTGAAGGTACATATATTAAGGTAAGCATGCAATAGAGTTGGGGAGAAACAACTAGGCTACTGGAATAGAATGTGGACTCTGAAACAAATAAATTCACGATGATGATGATGATGATGATGGTGGTGGTGATGATGAGTGTTTTTATATATTTATTTATTTACTTTTATTTATATATATAAATAAAATCAGAGATGGCAGTTCCTATAAATGGGGGAAAGATGAGCTCTTTAAAATATATACTTTTCTGGGATAATTGACTAATTGTTCATTTGGGAGAATAATTAGATTCCTAACTCCATACAAAAAAAATTACAGATAGATTAAAGGTCTAAATGTGTGAAAGGTACTTTTTAAAAAAATTATAGAAGGATATATTTATGAATTTGAAATAGAAAAAAAATTATTTAAAAAAATCACCAAAAAAAAGTGCAAGAAAGAAAACAATTGATAACATCTTAACTTTTTAAAAAACCCCACAACTTCTGTGGAATAAAGATACCATAGAGAAGGTAAAAAGATAAGCCATAGCCTAAAAAAACATATTAGCAATGGCAAAGAACTTGAATAGGCAATTCATGGAGGAAGAAATCTGAATTGACAATTAACATGATTAGAAGTTCAACTTCATGACTGATCAGGGAAAAACAAACAGAAATGAGATATTTTGCACCCATCAAATTTCCCAAAATTAAAAAATCTTTCAATACTAAATTTTTGGCAGGGATGTGGAGAAACGGAAACTTCTGTACATTCCTGTTGAGAGTGAAACTGGGACAATCGCTTTGAAGAGCAATTTGCAATACTTGGTAAGGTCACTTTGCTTACATTACAATTCGACAATTCTACTTTTAGGCATGTGCCCTATAGCTGCACTCTCTGTTACAGTAATCTCTAGCCATATGTAGCTATTTGAGCACTTGAAAAATTAAGATGTAATATAAGTGTAAAATAAGCATCAGACTGAAAAGACTTAGTATAAGAAAAAGAATGTGTAGTATCTGATTCATAATTTTATATTGATTATTTATTGGAATGATAATACTTTGGATATATCGGTTAAATAAAATATAGTATTAGAATTAAAATTCAACCTATTAGTTTTAATTTTTAAAATGTGGCTACTGGAATATTTTAAATTACATGTGTGTCTTGCATTATATTTCTACTAGACAGCGCTGGTCTAGGGAAACTCTCACACATGTGCTCAAGAAGACACATACAAGAACGCTTGTAGCAGCATCGTTTGCAGTCACAAATTTAGAAACCACCTCTATGTTAATCAATAGGGCTATGAATAATTTGTCCCCATGAAATGAAATTCTATACAGAATTAAAATAAATAAATTAGAGTTACATATGTAAGCAAGGAGAAAACTCAGAAACATGGGTTATGGAATATTATGCAGAGTACATTAAGCAAAAAATACAGGTTATAGAATATTATATAAAGTGTTATACCATTCATTTAATGTTTTAAGAACTCCACAGAAAAATAACAAATGCTGTTTATGAATATACAGTGAAAGTATAAAAACACAGGAATGATACAAACCAATTTCAGAAAAATTATTGCCTCTGGGAATGGAAGGAGGAAAATGAGATTAGGAAGGGTTATATTAGAGACTTCAACTGTATTATTAATGTTTTATTTTCTTAAACAGATTGGGAGGAAAAATGGCAAATTGTTAGAATTTGTTAAAGTTGTCTGGGTACATAGATTAATCTTGTGCATTATTCTCTATGGTTTTCTCTATGTTAAAAATCGTTAATCATAAAAAGTAAATGAGAAAACTATATTTTGTGAGACAGTTTTTGAAGACTAAATTTCAAAGACTTGGTGAAGATATTGCAAAGTAATAAAAGTACAGGGAAGGGGGTTCTATTCACACCCATGAACTGGAAATACAGTAGCTTGATGTAGTGGCAAATGGTAAACCTTTGGAGAAAGACCATCCAGGTTCAAATCCTAACTGGGCTGTTTTTAAACTATGTAACGTTGAGCAATGTGGTTAAATTTTCATGTTTGTAAAGCAAGGATCACAATATTTGCCCTTCAGGGTTGTTATGAGGGTCAAAGTGACATACACATCAAGCGTCTGGCACGGTAGACATTCTATAAACTGTAGGCTCACGTACATTAGTGCAGATTTTCATTCCCTTCCTTTTTGTCTGAGACCTTCCATGTACCTCCTGCTTTTCCCCCAGCTTTAAAGCAGGGAGAAGCAGAACTCTGCTCAAATAAGAATAACAGCATAAGCACATGTGACTTGTGTCCCTGAAAAAAGTGAAAGGCTACTAACATAATGAATATACCTACAGTAAGTCCCATGCATACGGACGAGTTCCATTTGGAGAGCACGTTTGTAAGTCCAATTTGTTCTTAAGTCCAACAAAGTTAGCCTAGGTACCCAACTAACACAATCGGCTATATAGTACTGTACTGTAATATATTTATAATACTTTTCACACAAATAATACATAAAAAACAGAGAAACACAAAAAATAAAACATTTTTAATCTTAAAGTACAGTACCTTGAAAAGTACAGTGGTACAGTACAACAGCTAGCATACAAGGGTATGTTCACATCTTTGAAAGCTGGCAACTTGAAGGTTCATATGTAGAGGACTTACTGTAGTTTTGGCAGAATGGAATTAAGTCAGAGCTTTGTTGTGTAATGGGATTAACACTTGCCTAACTGATCTCACACAGTAGCTATGAAAACGAATTGTGATGACTAGGAAAGCCTTCTCTGAATGCTGACAGATTCTTGCCTCTTCTGCAGCTGTCGATTTGTGGGACTTGTTCTCATTTTGGCAGGTTTGAAGTGGAAAACACACAGCCATGGGGGCCTCTGAAACCAAGAACTGGAACTGCAGAGATATTAGATGCTTATTATCAGGATGACCTTCACCTAATTCCCAATGAGTGACAACTAGCTGTCAGAACTGAAAATGATCTTTAATGCCATTGTCTCATGTGTTCCCCACAGATATGCAAAAATGAAGTAAGATAATCCTAAGGGATACATTCTACTTATGGGGGTGCTCCAAGGATAGACAAAATTGCCAGAGTTCCTTTCTGTCAGTCAGTCCACACATACATTTATCCATTCAGAAATTCATCCTTCCATCTGACGCACAGACCAACCTGGCACAATGTGAGAGGGACCACACAGGGTGTGAATACCAGCAGGTGGGGTCAGTGGGTCCATCTTTCAGTCTGTTCACCACACTCACTAAGGTCACCACTAAGGACCTCTTACTGGCCCCATACAGCAGACATTTAACTATCCTTTACAAGTACTATGGACTGCATGTTTGCGTCCTTCCAAAATTCATATGTTGAAGCCCTAATCCCCATTGTAATAATATTAGGAGGTGGGACCTTTGGGAGGTAAATATATCGGGAGGATGGAGCCCTCATGATGGAATTAGTGCCCTTATAAGAAGAGACGTGAGAGAGCTTGCTTCCTCTCTCTCTCTGTTGTATGATGACATAATCAGGAAGAGTGTTCTCACCAGAAACTGAATTGGTTGGCACTTTCATCTTGGACTTCCTAGTCTCCAGAACTGTGAGAAATACATTTCTGTTGTTTAAGCCACCAAGACTATGACATTTTTGTTACAGAAGCTCAAACTGAGTAAGATACCAAATAAGGGATTCTACCCCATGTATGATTTCTCCCACCTGACCATTCCCTCCCTAACCCCCTCTTCTCTCTTGATGTTTGTCCCCTGCCTTGGTTTTCTTTCCACTTCTTGGGTGGTTAATTCTCAGTCTCCATTCCTCCTCCTCCTGCTTCCTAAGTCTTGGTGGGGTCCCAGGAAAATGCCCTCAGGTCCCTAATTTCCTCTCCCAAACTCGGTGGCCCCAAGCTGAACTCATAATCTTCCTTTCATACCTTGTCTTCCTGTGGTCACCATCAGTGACTGGTCTGGGACCTCAACTGCTCCCCAACATCAGGGGTCTCTGCAAAGTCAGAGTGTTTGGCTGAATCAGAGGTTGCAAATTATGGAGCCTCAGGAATATTTTGTTTAAATAGTGTTTACAATAAATGAAAAATCACAAAAATCCAGATTTTCATTTACCCTTTAAACCTGAATTTCCACATGAAAACAATAAGTGGGAGCTGATTGGCAGCTACTCCCTTTATTCTAAGTACACACTCTCCAATATGCTGTGCAGTTTGTCATGGTCCCCACTACTGCCTGTTGATCTCCAGCAAGATACCTGACATGTTTTGCTTTTTTAAAATTATTATTACGTGCATAGACCTTGTAGTAAGTTGTGTCATAGATTTGTGTGGAAACATGATGGTGCTTTTGCAGAATTATTCACTGCATGTGCAAAGAATATAGATACTATCGCACTAGTATAGGAAATGTGGAATTTACCATTGCTCCAGCTCAACCTCTAAATGAAGGAAAATGAAGCCAGGTTTCCTATGAATGAAGACTTGTTCCTTTTAGTATCTGTGGTAGCTGCTCTCTGCCCCTGCTGTTTTTAATTATGTTGTTCATTAAACATGGCAAATAAACTGCGTGATAGAGCATACTTAGTCCAAAGACTGTAGTTAAGATCCACCTGAGCTCAATGAACGAGCCACTCAGGTTTGCTCAGTGATTTCTGCTCTCTTAGTTGGACCCACTTATTTGAGTTGCTTGGGTTGTTGCTGAATACAGCTCTCCAGGTCATCTGTTTTGATAAGAGCTGTGTCATTTTTTTACACCACAGATTTATTCCAGTGGGTGTGGAGTCAAGTGCCCAGGAAGTGGGGCAGTTGCTCACATATTTTGGAGATTTAGCTCCTTCCTGAGCTGTGCTTTCAGGTAAGAGTTTGTGCCAGGCTTTGGAAACACTGGGTTATGGGTTAGTAGCCTCAGCTCCATGTAACAGGGTTTTCCAGCGCCCACACCTGAGCCCGAACAACTGTTTCTTTATAAATGAAACAGAAAATGATGCTTTTGAAAACTCCAAACAATAATTTATTATATTATTAAATCAGGGATAAATAACATGTAGGAATAGATTATAAACAAAGAAAACTGCTACTAAGTGGTAGATGGTCTGTTTAATCTGTTTCAGTCCCCTGATAACATTTTGCAGGTGTAATCAGGGTTCTGCTCTGCTAAACTGAGCCACAAATCACCTTAACTGCCTTCAGTTTGCTGTTTGTATTTACAATCATATTTTTTCCACATATAAACATCTTCAGGAACCTAATTTTTTCAGGGCCCTCCAGCAGTATATATACTGCTCCCCCATTTCCTGTCATAAAACGGGGGAAACATTTTAAGAATAGGTTTATTTGAGAGGGTGTGCCTATAATAGCTTTTTCTCTTTTTCACTATACTAAGCTATATTATATAAATAAAAATATGGTGTGAGCCAAATACATTCATATTTCAACAAAATAGAGTTTCTCGGCAGGCATTGAGATTTAAGTATCCTATCAAATGAAATCAACTCCACATTGACTTCCCCTCTCTGAGCCACCATATTTCTGAGATCTTACTACTTTTGGCAACAGAAGAAACTGGTCATTTTTACAGTAATTCAGGTTGAACAGGTTGGGGAGTAAAACCTGGTCTCCTCAAATCAAGTGAAGCCGAAGAATTAAGTTAGTCTCAAATGGCACCATTTGCTGCTTTAACCTGGGAGTCTTACTTCCCATCATTAAAAGTAGGGTTTGAGAATGTCAAAGCAACTTGGCCATCTGCTTCAATTTCCTTTTTATCTTGGCAGATCTCCTTTGGCTGAGTGTATACAAAGTTGACTCAATTCAAGAAGAAAGCAGGATAAAAAAAGAAGAAAGGGAGAGTAAGTAGATATTGGGGGAAGGGAGTGGGAAAGGAAACCTTTATTGAGAACTGACTATAGCTGGGCATTTTGTATATTTTATCCTATTTAATGTCATAAAACCCTGATAAGTAGGTATTATGTCCATAATATTGATGAAAGATATGAGATTTGAAAGACTGGCTAACTACCAAACCTGTATTCTTTCTGTTACTACCTGGAGAATAATAAAAGGTGAGAAGGATTATGACCCATTCACTTAAGGGATTTGTTGAGAAGATGGTGCAAGAGAGGTGTGGAGCTCAAAAGGCTAATGTGAGGATGAAAGACTAAGAAGTATCATTTTATTTAAAAGGCTGAGAATCAAATACAGGGAGATTTGGCAAGCCTCCTGATGCCTAGGCTTACGTTTTGATGGTTTGGGAGTGTTTGGAAGAATTTTATGGTTCCTTGACTTAGCCTCAAGTGAATGGTGAGCAATGGAGAACGCATTATGTTCTATCCATTAAGGCGCTCAAGTGGACAGGTGCCAGACATGAGCAAACCTAAGTGTTAAAAGAATGACTCTGATTGCGTTTTGGAGAATAGACAATAAGGACTCAAATATAAAACAAAGCAAACCAGCCAGGGGTTAGGGCAGTTGTCTAGGGGAGATAGGGTGGTGGCAAGAACCAGAGTGGTAGTGATGGAGAGAGTGAGGAGTGCTTGGATTTACATTATATTTTAAAGGTAGAGCCAATATCATGGCTGATGGATTGGATGTAATGTGTGAGACAAATAGAGAAGTTAAGGATAATGCTAAGATTTATGGGTTTTTTGACCTGAGCAACTGATTGAAACTGTGATGGGGGACTATCTGAGGAGAAACGTTTTTAAAAAGGTAGAAGAGGAATTGAGTCCAGTTTAGGGTAGAATAACTTTGATATATCTAGTAGTTATTCAAGTGAAATTATTGGGAAGACAGTTGGATGCACACGTCTGAAGATACTGTATATGAGTTGGATATCAGGGCTGGAGGTATATACAGAAATATATGGCATTTAAATCCATGAGATTGGGTGTGATCACTATGGGCGTGAGTGTAGAGGGGTCAGAGAAGAGGTCTGTGGATCAAGGGCACTCTGGCTTTTGTTGTAAAAATTGCCACTGAGCCATTGGAGCTATCCAGAACTTTTCTCTCTTATAAACTCCACGTCCAATTCATCAACAAATCCATGTTCTAACCACTGCCACAGCTATCACCCCAATCACAGCTGCCGTGATCACTCCCCTTGATGATTACAGTAGCTTTCTAACTTTATTATGGCAGCTGGAGCAGACTAATACAGATGGTAGTGACTTTTGTAGTGCCTGATCTCTGGGTGACAGAACCTCTCCCCACTTCTCCCCACCTCTCCCCACTTTGGTTCTCTAGCCCTTTTTAACACTTTTAAGCAATATCTCCTGCATTAAATACTTTGAGCTGAAAATACCTAAGGTGATTTCCATTTTTTTTCTGAATAAATCCTGATGGACACAGTATTTGCTACCAAGGATGATGGCATTCATATTGGATCAAACTGCCTCTATTGATATAGGTACAATTGCCAGAGATTTTGAAAACTGTGTTATTGTGAGCAGCTGGAGTGATTGCTATCAGCTTGCTTGTTTAGTTGACTGAAACCTGGACTCAACAGTGGCCTAATTCAATGAATCTGAGGTGCTATAACTTCTTTGATGAAACAGAAAGGAAGAAATCCTAAAGCTTAGGGAGAAGAAAGTTGGAATACATTTTTCAGGTGTGAACCTCCTATATTCCACTGTGTCTCGAGGAAGACCCAAAGCATTGAGAAACGCATTGATGAGGGAAACACCATAATTTTGTAAAGCTCTGTACTGTCTGTCTCTTGCTACCTGGGCATGAAAGTGATAGATGCCACTTTACAATACACCCCCAGAGTGGCTGAGACCACTCTGCCAGCACTTAACTGCCTGAGACAACATGGGCCCAGGTCCTGAAATGGTCAGTAGGGATGGGACAGCAATGTGAATATTGTGACCCATTGTGACAATTTGATCTGTGTCCTTAGGACTGATAGATGGGCATTCAATGAAAGTAATAAATATAATCAGAAACATTTGAGATCTGGACACAGATCTTGTAGAACTGTGTGCTCTCACCCTGATCCCAGACTCAAGCCAGTTCAGTGACTTGTAGCCTCTTGAATGAAGAAGGGCTGAGTCTCCTTGAGGAAAGAGCCCATGACAGGACCACAGTTATAGAGTGTAAATATTCCTCCAAGATTTCCCCCAAAGGACCTGCATCCATATAGCATGATGATAGTGAATTGAGGAAAGAAAAATAACAATATCTTTAGGAATTGTAGACAATAATTTGGAATGAATGTTAATCCCTGGGGACCTGAAATGCATCCGTAGTCTGCCAGAGTGGGGGCCTGTGGAGGTTGGGTAATAAGCAGAGTTTTAGTCTAAATTGACCTCACAGTGGGTCTAGAAAGTCTGAATTTACCTCAGGTTATTTCCTAAGTTCCCAAATGCATGATTGGAATAGACACACTGGTAACTGGCAGAATCACCAAGTTTGTTCCTTCACTTATGGGCTGAGGGTTATTAAAGTAGGGAGATCCAAGCAGAAGATGCTAGGGCTTCCTCTCCCTACTAATCCCGGAGTGAACTGCAATTGTTGGTACTACCATTAAAGGCTGGAAAGATGCAGAAATGATGATTGCTTCCATACCCTTACTTAATTTGCCCGTTGGTCTGGCCATAAGGCAGATACGTCTTGGAGAATGACTGTACATTTTTGGAAAGTTAATCAGATGTAATTCCAGTTGTAGCAGCAATACAGCTGGAATAGGTGCCATGTAAGACTGAGCCACCCATCATCAAACTTGCTTATGTTTTAGAACCATTTCTACTCAGTTACAGCTTGGTGTCATGCATGCCCAATGCTATAAACTGGGATTCAGATAATACCCAGCTCACATGTAAAAGAATGAAATTAGAACACTCCCTAAAACCATACACAAAAATAAACTCAAAATGGATTAAAGACCTAAATGTAAGGCCAGAAACTATAAAACTCTTAGAGGAAAACATAGACAAAACACTCTTTGACATAAATAACAGCAAGATCCTTTTTGACCCACCTCCTAGAGAAATGGAAATAAGAGCAAAAAATAAACAAATGGGACCTAATGAGACTTAAAAGCTTTTGCACATCAAAGGAAACCTTAAACAAGATGAAAAGACAATTCTTCTTGAGAGGTTGAACCAAGATGGTGGAGTAGAAGGATGTGATTTCACTCCCTCTTGTGAGAACACCAGAATCACAACTAGCTGCTGGACAATCATCAACAGGAAGACACTGGAACTCACCAAAAAAGATACCCCACATCCAAAGACAAAGGAGAAGCCACAATGGGATGGTAGGAGGGGTGCAATCACAGCAAAAACAAATCCCATAACTGCTGGGTGGGTGACTCACAAACTGGAGAACACTTATACCACAGAAGTCCACCCATTAGAGTGAAAGTTCTGAGCCCCACGTCAGGCTTCCCAACCTGGGGGTCTGGCAACAGGAGAAGGAATTCCTAGAGAATCAGACTTTAAAGGCTAGTGAGATTTGATTGCAGGACTTTGACAGCACTGGGGGAAACAGAGACTCTGCTCTTGGAGGGCACACACAAAGTAGTGTGCGCATCGGGACCCAGGGGAAAGAGCAGTGAACCCAGGGGAGACTGAACCAGACCTACCTGCTAGTGTTGGAGGGTCTCCTGCAGAGGCAGGGGGTGGCTGTGGCTCACCGTGGGGACAAGGACACTGACAGCAGAAGTTCTGGGAAGTACTCCTTGGTGTGAGCCCTCCCAGAGTCTGCCATTAGCCCCAACAAAGAGCCCAGGTAGGCTCCAGTGTTGGGTTGCCTCAGGCCAAACAACCAACAGGGAGGAAACCCAGCCCAACCCATCAGCAGTCAAGCAGATTAAAGTTTTACTGAGCTCTGCCCACCAGAGCAACACTCAGCTCTACCCACCACCAGTCCCACCCATCAGAAACCTGTACAAGCCTCTTAGATAGCCTCATCCACCAGAGGACAGACAGAAGAAGCAAGAAGAACTACAATCCTACAGCCTGTGGAACAAAAACAACATTCACAGAAAGATAGACAAGATGAAAAGGCAGAGGGCTATGTTCCACATGAAGGAACAAGATAAAACCCCAGAAAAACAACTAAATGAAGTAGAGATACGCAACCTTCCAGAAAAAGAATTCAGAATAATGACAGTGAAGATGATCCAGGACCTCGGAAAAACAATAGAAGCAAAGATGGAGAAGATGCAAGAAATGTTTAACAAAGACCTAGAAGAATTAAAAACCAAAGAAACAGAGATGAACAATAAAATACCTGAAATGAAAACTACACTAGAAGGGATCAATAACAGAATAACTGAGGTAGAAGAACGGATAAGTGACCGGAAGACAGAATGGTGGCATTCACTGCTGCAGAATAGAATAAAGAAAAAAGAATGAAAAGAAATGAAGACAGCCTAAGAGACCTCTGGGACAACATTAAATGCAACAACATTAGCATTATAGGGGAGCCAGAAGGAGAAGAGAGAGTGAAAGGAGCTGAGAAAATATTTGAAGAGATTATAGTGGAAAACTTCCCTAACATGGGAAATAGCCACCCAAGTACAGGAAGCACAGCGAGTACCATACAGGATAAACCCGAGGAGAAACACGCTGAGACACATACTTCTCAAACTGGCAAAAATTAAAGACAAAGAAAAATTATTGAAAGCAGCAAGGGAAAAATGGCAAATAACATAAAAGGGAACTCCCTTAAGATTAAAAGCTGATTTCTCAGCAGAAACTCTACAAGCCAGAGGGAGTGGCATGGTACACTTAAAGTGATGAAAGAGAAGAACCTACAACCAAGATTACTCTACCGGGCAAGCATCTCATTCAGATTCCATGGAGAAATCAAAAGCTTTACAGGCGAGCAAAAACTAAGAGAATTCACCACCACCAAACCTGCTCTACAACAAATGCTAAAGGAACTTCTCTAAGTGGGAAACACAAGAGAAGAAAAGGACCTACAAAAACAAACCCAAAACAATTAAGAAAATGGTCATAGGAACATACATATCGATAATTACCTTAAACGTGAATGGAATAGTGCTCCAACCAAACGACACAGTCTTGCTGAATGGATACAAAAACGAGACCCATATATAATCTGTCTACAAAAGACCCACTTCAGACCTGGGGACACATACAGACTGAAAGTGAGGGGATGGAAAAAGATATTCCATGCAAATGGAAATCAAAAGAAAGCTGGAGTAGCAATACTCATATCAGATAAAATAGACTTTAAAAGAAAGAATGTTACATGAGGCAAGGAAGTACACTAAATAATGATCAAGGGATCAATCCAAGCAGAAGATATAACAATTCGAAATATTTATGCACCCAACACAGGAGCACCTCAATACATAAGGCAAGTGCTAACAGCTGTAAAAGAGGAAATCGACAGTGACACAATAATAGTGGGGGACTGTAACACCTCACTTACACCAATGGACAGATCATCCAAAATGAAAATAAATAAGGAAACAGAAGCTTTAAATGACACAATAGACCAGATAGATTTAATTGATATTTATAGGACATTCTATTCAAAAACAGCAGATTACACTTACTTCTTAGTGCGCACAGAACATTCTCCAGGATTGATCACTTCTTCGGTCACAAAGCAAGCCTCAGTAAATTTAAGAAAATTGAAATCATATCAAGCATCTTTTCTGACCACAACACTATGAGATTAGAAATGAATTACAGGGGCAAAAACGTAAAAAACAGAAACACATGGAGGCTAAACAATATGTTACTAAATAACCAAGAAATCACTACAGAAATCAACGAGGAAATCAAAAAATACCTAGAGACAATTGACAATGAAAACACGAAAATCCAAAACCTATGGGATGCAGCAAAAGCACTTCTACAAGCCTACCTCAAGAAACAAGAAAAATCTCAAATAAATAATCTAACCTTACATGTAAAGGAACTAGAGAAAGAAGAACAAACAACACCCAAAGTTAGCAGAAGGAAAGAAATCATAAAGAGCAGAGCAGAAATAAATGATATAGAAA
Organism: Lipotes vexillifer; assembly: GCF_000442215.2. Lineage (NCBI taxonomy): Eukaryota > Metazoa > Chordata > Mammalia > Artiodactyla > Lipotidae > Lipotes > Lipotes vexillifer. Next base: position 5,237,967 of record NW_006798707.1, on the reverse strand, counting down.
CAAAGAAAACAATAGCAAAGATCAATAAAACTAAAAGCTGGTTCTTTGAGAAGATAAACAAAATTGATAAACCATTAGCCAGACTCATCAAGAAAAAGAGGGAGAACACTCAAATCAATAAAATTAGAAATTAAAAAGAAGTTACAACAGACACCACAGAAATACAAAGCATCCTAAGAGACTAATACAAGCAATTCTATGCCAATAAAATCGACAACTTGAAAGGAATGGAGAAATTCTGGGCTTCCCTGGTGGTGCAGTGGTTGAGAGTCCGCCTGTTGCTGCAGGGGACACGGGTTTGTGCCCCGGTCCGGGAAGGTCCCACATGCCGCGGAGCAGCTGGGCCCATGAGCCATGGCCGCTGAGCCTGTGCTCCGCAATGGGAGAGGCCACAACGGTGAGAGGCCTGCGTACCGCAAAAAAAAAACAAAAACAAAAAAACAACGAGAAATTCTTAGAAAGGTATAACCTTCCAAGACTGAATCAGGAAGAAATAGAAAATATCAGCAGACTAATCACAAGTAATGAAATTGAAAGTGTGATTAAAAATCTTCCAACAAACAAAGTCCAGGGCCAGATGGCTTCACAGGTGAATTCTATCATACATTTAGAGAAGAGCCAACACCCATCCTTCTCAAACATTTACAAAAATTTGTGGAGGAAGGAATACTCCCAAACTCATTCTATGAGGCCACCATCACCCTGACACCAAAACCAGACAAAGATACTATAAAAAATGAAAATTACAGACCAATATCACTGATGAATATGGATGCAAAAATCCTCAACAAAATACTAGCAAACAGAATCCCACAACACATTAAAAGGATCATACACCATGATTAAGTGGGATTTATCCCAGGGATGCAAGGATTCTTCAATATACACAAATCAATCAGTGTGATACACCACATTAACAAATTGAAGAAGAGAACCCATAAGATCATGTCAATAGATGCAGAAAAAGCTTTTGACAAAATTCAACACCCATTTATGATAAAAACTCTCCAGAAGGTGGGCAGAGAGGAACCTACCTCAACGTAATAAAGACCATATATGACAAACCCACAGGCAACATCATTCTCAATGGTGAGAAACTGAAAGCATTTCCACTAAGATCAGGAACAAGACAAGGATGTCCACTCTCACTGCTATTATTCAACATAGTTTTGGAAGTCATAACCATGGCAACAAGAGAAGAAAACGAAATAAAAGGAATACAAATTGGAAAAGAAGAAGTAAAACTGTCATTTTTTGCAGATGACATAATACTATACATAGAGAATCCTAAAGATGCCACCAGAGAACTACTAGAGCTAATCAATGAATTAGGTAAAGTTGCAGGATACAAAATTAATGCACAGAAATCTCTTGCATTCTTATACACTAATGATGAAATATCTGAAAGAGAAATTAAGGAAACACTCCCATTTACCATTGCAACAAAAAGAATAAAATACCTAGGAATAAACCTACCTTGGGAGACAAAAGACCTGTATGCAGAAAACTATAAGATACTGATGAAAGTAATTAAATATAATACCAACAGATGGAGAGATATACCGTGTTCTTGGATTGGAAGAATCAACATTGTGAAAATGACTCTACTACCCAAAGCAATCTACAGATTCAGTGCAATCCCTATCAAAATACCAATGGCATTTTTTACAGAACTAGAACAAAAAATCTTAAAATTTGTATGGAGACACAAAAGACCCCGAATAGCCAAAGCAGTCTTGAGGGAAAAAAACGGAGCTGGAGCAATCAGACTCCCTGACTTCAGACTATACTACAAAGCTACAGTAATCAAGACAATATGGTACTGGCACAAAAACAGAAACATAGATCAATGGAACAAGATAGAAAGCCCAGAGATAAACCCAAGCACCTATGGTCAACTAATCTATGACAAAGGAGGCAAGAATTTACAATGGAGAAAAGACAGTCTCTTCAATAAGTGGTGCTGGGAAAACTGGACAGCTACATGTAAAAGAGTGAAATTAGAACACTCCCTAACACCATACACAAAAATAAACTCAAAATGGATTAGAGACCTAAATGTAAGACTGGACACTATAAAATTCTTAGAGGAAAACATAGGAAGAGCACTCTTTGACATAAAGCACAGCAAGATCTGTTTTGATCCACCTCCTAGGGTAATGGAAATAAAAACAAAAATAAACATATGCGACCTAATGAAACTCAAAAGCTTTTGCACAGCAAAGGAAGCCATAAAGAAGATGAAAAGACAACCCACAGAATGGGAGAAGATATTTGCAAACGAATCAGTGGACAAAGGATTAATCTCCAAAATATATAAACAGCTCATGAAGCTCAATATTAAAAAAAACAAACAACCCAATCCAAAAATGGGCAGAAGACCTAAATAGACATTTCTCCAAAGAAGACATACAGATGGCCAAGAAGCATGTGAAAAGCTGCTCAACATCACTAATCAGTAGAGAAATGCAAATGAAAACTACAATGAGATATCACCTCACACCAGTCAGAATTGGCTTCATCAGAAAATCTACAAACAACAAATGCTGGAGCGGGTGTGGAGAAAAGGGAACCCTCTTGCACTGGTGGTGGGAATGTTAACTGATACAGGCACTATGGAGAACAGTATGGAGGTTCCTAAAAAAAGTAAAAATAGAACTACCATACGACCCAGCAATCCCACTTCTGGGCATATACCCTGAGAAAACCATAATTCAAAAAGAATCATTCGGGGGCTTCCCTGGTGGCGCAGTGGTTGAGAGTTCACCTGCCGATGCAGGGGATACGGGTTCGTGCCCCGGTCCGGGAGGAACCCACATGCCGCAGAGCGGCTGGGCCCGTGAGCCATGGCCGCTGAGCCTGCGCGTCTGGAGCCTGTGCTCCGCAATGGGAGAGGCCACAACAGTGAGAGGCCCGCGTA
>NW_006798707.1:5205307-5234898 GCF_000442215.2 Lipotes vexillifer | reverse complement strand
AGAAGATGTGGCACATATATACAATGGAATATTACTCAGCCATAGAAAGAAACAAAATTGAGTTATTTGTAGTGAGATGGATGGACCTAGAGTCTGTCATACACAGTGAAGTAAGTCAGAAAGGGAAAAACAAATACCATATGCTAACACATATATATGGAATCTAAAAAAAAAATGGTTTGAAGAACCTAGGGGCAGGACAGGAATAAAGATGCAGACATAGAAAATGGACTTGAGGACACAGGGAGGGGGAAGGGTAAGCTGGGACGAAGTGAGAGAGTGGCATGGACATATATACACTACTAAAAGTAAAATAGCTAGTGGGAAGCAGCCACATAGCACAGGGAGATCAGCTTGTTGCTTTGTGTCCACCTAGAGGGGTTGGATAGGGAGTGTGGGAGGGAGACGAAAGAGGGAGGAGCTATGGGGGTGTATGTATATGTATAGCTGATTCACTTTGTTATACAGCAGAAACAAACACACCGTTGTAAAGCAATTATACTCCAATAAAGATGTTAAAAAAAAGAAAAAGATAATACCCAGCTCATAATGAATAGCCATGATGGAATTGTACCTTGAGCTCCATGGTCAGGTATTCAGTCTCAACTAGGGCTCAGTAGTAAGCCAGAAGCTGTTTCTCAAAGGAGAAGAGACATTTGAAGAGGAGGACATGGCCTTGCTTCAAAACCTTAGGGTTCTGTACCTCTACTGGTGCTGGACATAAATTCCATTCAGTATCCTTACCTGCTGCAGACACTGATCATCGCAGGATCTTCTGGGTTACCAGACCCAAGTGGCCAAGCAGCTTTCATTAATCGGACTAATTGCAGAGGCTTCTCTTGCTCTTGGCTGAATTTGAATGAGGCAACCTTGTGGGTTTCTCAATGAGTCAGAGTAACTAATGCAATTAAATGTGGCATATGTGTAGCATGACCTTCCATTCCAATCTGCCCAGGCCAGTCCCAGTTGATTCTAAAAGATAAAATCTCAACCACCACAGCGTCTTTAATGTTTTATTCTCTTGGATGCTTTTACTTTTATATAGGTCTTCACCATTTTACTCTCCTGGTAAAATACTTTGACTCTTTTATAGAGTTTGAATACTTTACTCCCTTGGACAAATGCCATAGACCTTCATAGATGTTTATTATTTATTGGGCAAATACATGTCTTCTTTTGAATGTTTGCTATCAGCACCAATTTCAAATAGCTTATTTGGAAATTATCTAATTTATGATGGCAAAATCTAATCCCACCCTCCTGCTGAGGTCTTATCTCCCCTTTCTGGGGCCTCCTCCTCTGTTGACCTCAAGGAAATTCTCAGAGGATTCTTGGATTATATTCAAGTAGGAAGGAAACATGAATGTGTTAAGGGTGTGGTAGTTAATGCCCCAAGCTGGTAAAAACTCACCACCTTTTTTCCTGCAGACAGTTTTTACAAACACGAGTCTTATTTTTTAACATCTTTATTGGAGTATAATTGCTTTATAATGGTGTGTTAGTTTCTGCTTTATAACGAAGTGAATCAGTTATACATATACATATGTTCCCGTATCTCCTCCCTCTTGTGTCTCCCTCCCTCCCACCCTCCCTATCCCACCCATCCAGGTGGTCACAAAGCACAGAGCTGATCTCCCTGTGCTATGCGGCTGCTTCCCACTAGCTATCTATTTTACGTTTGGTAGTGTATACAAGTCTTATTTTTAAATTTGAAGTCTGAAGATTATCTGTAACAGTTGCTACCTGCCATTCCTATGCAAATGCTTTTCTAAGCCTACATGGAAAGTCTTGGTTAGGAAATTAAATTTTTTTTTTTTTGCACTTTGCCAAACGATTGTACTTTAGGCCTTGGAAAAAAATGCTTTGCATTTAAGGTTAAATATAAAAGCCTGTAACCATCAATGACTCAGAGCAGTAGAGTAGATCTCTAAATAACAGCCTTTCTGTTTAGGAAAAATAGTGCTTTCTCTCTGCAGGTTTAGAAAAGTCCCATGTCAGATGTGTAAGGCATCATTTTATACATGCATTAAAAATGCTGGTTTATAGTACTTTTAATAAGAAAATGAAAAGAAGTGTTCATAATGTAAGGTTTATTTAAAGTGTAGCTGAATTCCTTCATTACAAACAGTACTCCTAAAAGCATGCTTACCATATCCTTCAAATTTTACTACATATATATATTTATCCACAAACTTTCAAGAGAATCTTTAAATAGTACATTTCCCATTTTAAGACATTATTTTGTGGATCGAAAAACAGTTTTCTTTTTCTTAGCTCTGTTCAGAAAGCATTTCCTTTAGTTTTCCCCTCAATTTCTCAGTAAGTCATATTGTCACAGATGTATCACTGACACTGACATAGACTGATGAGTACTTTCTTTTTTTTAAAATAGTGTCATTCTTTTATTTATATATTTATTTTTTAACATCTTTATTGGAGTATAATTGCTTCACAATGTTGTGCTAGTTTCTGTTGATCAACAAAGTGAATCAGACATATGCAAACATATATCCCCATATCCCTTCCCTCTTGCATCTCCCTCTCACCCTCCCTAGCCCACCCTTCTAGGTGGTCACAAAGCACTGAGCTGATCTCCCTGTGCTATGTGGCTGCTTCCCACTACCTATCTATTTCATATTTGGTAGTGTGTATGTCACTGCTACTCTCTCACTTCATCACAGCTTACCCTTCCCTCTCTCCATGTCCTCAAGTCCACTCTCTACATCTGCATCTATATTCCTGTCCTGCCCATAGGTTCATCAGAACCATTTTTTTTTTTTTAGTTTCCATATATATGTGTTAGCATATGGTATTTGTTTTCCTCTTTCTGACTTACTTCACTCTGTATGACATACTCTAGGTCCACCCACCTCACTACAAATAACTCAATTTCATTTCTTTTTATGGCTGAGTAATGTTCCATTGTATATATGTGCCACATCTTCTTTATCCATTCATCTGTCAACGGATACTTAGGTTGTTTCCATGTCTTGGCTATTGTAAATAGTGCTGCAATGAACATTGTGGTACATGACTCTTTTTGAATTATGGTTTTCCCAGGGTATATGCCCAGCAGTGGGATTGCTGGGTCATATGGTAGTTCTATTTTTAGTGTTTTAAGGAACCTCCATACTGTTCTCCGTAGTGGCTGTATCAGTTAACATTCCCACCACCAGTGCAAGAGGGTTCCCTTTTCTCCACACCTTCTCCAGCATTTGTTGTTTGTAGATTTTCTGATGAAGCCCATTCTAACTGGTGTGAGGTGATATCTCATTGTAGTTTTGATTTGCATTTCTCTAATAATTAGTGATGTTGAGCAGCTGTTCATGTGCTTCTTGGCCATCTGTATGTCTTTTTTGGAGAAATGTCTCTTTAGGTCTTCTGCCCATTTTTGGATTGGGTTGTTTGTTTTTTTGATATTGAGCTGCACAAGCTGCTTGTATATTTGGTATTAATCCTTTGTCAGTTGTGTCATTTGCAAATATTTTCTCCCATTCTGAGGGTTGTCTTTTTGTCTTATTTACGGTTTCCTTTGCTGTGCAAAAATTTCTGTTTCATTGGGTCCCATTTATTTATTTTTCTTTTTATTTCCATTTCTTTGGGAGGTGGGTCAAAATGGATCTTGCTGTGATTTATGTCCTAGAGTGTTTTGTCTATGTTTTTCTCTAAAGGTTTTATAGTGTCTAGTCTTACATTTAGGTCTTAATCCATTTTGAGTTTTTTTTTGTGTATGGTGTTAGGAAGTGTTCTAATTTCATTCTTTTACATGTAGCTGTCCAGTTTACCCAGTCCCACTTATTGAAGAGGCTGTCCTTTTCTTCATTGTATATTCTTGCCTCCTTTATCAAACATAAGGTGACCATATGTTCATGGGTTTATCTCTGGGCTTTCTATCCTGTTCCATTGATCTACATTTTTGTTTTTGTGCCAGTACCATACTATCTTGATTACTGTAGCTTTGTAGTATAGTCTGAAGTCCAGGAGCCTGATTCCTCCAGCTCCATTTTTCTTTCTCAAGATTGCTTTGGCTATTCGGGGTCTTTTATGTTTCCATACAAATTGTGAAATTTTTTTCTAGTTCTGTGAAAAATGCCATTGGTAGTTTGATAGGGATTGCATTGAATCTGTAGATTGCTTTGGGTAGTAGAATCATTTTCACAATGTTGATTCTTCCAATCTAAGAACTTGGTCTATCTCTCCATCTGTTTGTATCATCTTTAATTTCTTTCATCAATATCTTATAGTTTTCTGCGTGTATGTCTTTTGTCTCCTTAGGTAGGTTTATTCCTAGGTATTTTATTCTTTTTGTTGCAATGGTAAATGGGAGTGTTTCCTTAATTTCTCTTTCAGATTTTTCATCATTAGTGTATAGGAATGGAAGAGATTTCTGTGCATTAATTTTGTATCCTGCTACTCTACCAAATTCATTGATTAGCTCTAGTATTTTTCTGGTAGCATCTTTAGGATTCTCTATGTACAGTATCATGTTATCTGTAAACAAGTGACAGTTTTACTTCTTCTTTTCTGATTTGGATTCCTTTTATTTCTTTTTCTTCTCTGATTGCTGTGGCTAAAACTTCCAAAACTATGTTGAATGATAATGGTGAGAGTGGGCAACCTTGTCTTGTTCTTGATCTTAGAGGAAATGCTTTCAATTTTTCACCATTGAGAACAGTGTTTGCTGTGGGTTTGTCATATATGGCCTTTATTATGTTGAAGTAGGTTCCCTCTGTGCCTACTTTCTAGAGAGTTTTTTATCATAAATTGGTGTTGAATTTTTTTATTTTTTGGTATGCGGGCCTCTCACTGCTGTGGCCTCTTCCGTTGCAGAGCACAGGCTCCCGACACGCAGGCTCAGCAGCCATGGCTCACAGGCCCAGCTGCTCTGCATCATGTGGGATCTTCCCGGACTGGGGCATGAACCTGTGTCCCCTGCATCGGCAGGCGAACTCTCAACCACTGCGCTACTAGGGAAGCCCAGAATTTTTTCAAAAGCTTTTTCTGCCTCTATCGAGAGTATCATATGTTTTTTATCCCTCAGTTTGTTAATATGGTGTATCACATTGATTGATTTGCATATAATGAAGAATCCTTGCATTCCTGAGATAAACCCCACTTGATGATGGTGTATGATCCTTTTAATGTGCTGTTGGATTCTGTTTGCTAGTATTTTGTTGAGGATTTTTGCATATATGTTCATCAGTGATATTGGCCTGTAGTTTTCTTTCTTTGTGACATCTTTGTCTGGTTTTGGTATCAGGGTGATGGTGGCCTCATGCAATGAGTTTGGGAGTGTTCCTCCCTCTGCTGTGTTTTGGAAGAGTTTGAAAAGGTTAGGTGTTAGCTCTTCTCTAAACGTTTGATTGAATTCACCTGTGAAGCCATCTGGTCCTGGGCTTTTGTTTGTTGGAAGATATTTAATCACAGTTTCAATTTCAGTGCTTGTGATTGGTCTTTTTGTATTTTTTTTTTTTTTTCTTGCGTTATGCGGGCCTCTCACTGTCGTGGCCTCTCCCATTTGCGGAGCACAGGCTCCGGACGCGCAGGCTCAGTGGCCATGGCTCACGGGCCCAGCTGCTCCGCGGCATGTGGGATCTTCCCGAAACGGGGCACGAACCCGCGTCTCCTGCATCGGCAGGCGGACTCTCAAGCACTGCGCCACCAGGGAAGCCCTGTATTTTCTTTTTCTTCCTAGTTCAGTCCTGGAAGGTGGCGCTTTTCTACGAATTTGTCCATTTCTTCCAGATTGTCCATTTTATTGGCATATAGCTGCTTGTAGTAATCTCTCATGCTCCTTTGTATTTCCAGACTCAGTTGTTACTTCTCCTTTTTCATTTCTAATTCTGTTGATTTGAGTCTTCTATTTTCTTTTCTTGTTGAGTCTGGCTAATGGTTTATTAATTTTGTTTATCTTCTCAGAGAACCAGCTTTTAGTTTTATTGATCTTTGCTACTCTTCCTTTCATTTCTTTTTCATTTATTTCTGATCTGATCTTTATAATTTCTTTCCTTCTGCTAACTTTGGGTTTCTTTTGTTCTTCTTTCTCCAGTTGCTTTAGGTGTAAGGTTAGCTTGTTTATTTGAGATTTTTCTTGTTTCTTGAGGTAGGCTTGTATTGCTGTAAACTTCCCTCTTAGGACTGCTTTTGCTGCATCCCATAGGTTTTGGGTTGTTGTGTTTTCATTGCCATTTATTTCTGGGTATTGTTTGATTTCCTCTTTGATTTCTTCAGTGATCTCTTGGTTATTTAGTAGCGTATTTTTTAGTTTCCATGTGTTTGTATTTTTTACAGTTTTTTTCCTGTAATTGATATCTAGTGTCATAGCATTGTGGTCGGAAAAGATACCTGATACGATTTCAATTTTGTTAAACTTACCAAGATGCGGTTTGTGACCCAAGATATGGTCTGTCCTGGAGAATGTTCCATGAGCACTTGAGAAGAAAGTGTATTCTGGTGCTTTTGGATGGAATGTTGCATAAATATCAATTAATTCCACATTGTTTAATATGTCATTTAAAGCTTGTGTTTCTTTATTTTCATTTTGGATGATCTGTCCATTGGTGAAAGTGCGGTATTAAAGCCCCCTACTATGATTGTGTTACTGTCGATTTCCCCTTTTAATGGCTGTTAGCATTTGCCTTATGTATTGAGGTGCTCCTATGTTGTGTGCATAAGTATTTACAATTGTTATATCTTCTTATTGGTTTGATCCCTTGATGATTATGTCATGTCCTCTTCATCTCTTGTAATAGTCTTCATTTTAAAGTCTGTTTTGTCTGATGTGAGAATTGCTACCCAAGCTTTCTTTTGATTTTAATTTGCATGGAATATCTTTTTCCATCCCCTCACTTTCAGTTTGTATGTGTCCCTAGGTCTGAAGTGGGTCTCTTGTAGACAGCATATATATGGGTTTTTGTTTTGTATCCATTCAGCTAGTCTATGTCTTTTGTTTGTAGCATTTATTCCATTTACATTTAAGTAATTATCGATTTGTATTTTCCTATTACCATTTTCTAATTGTTTGGGGTTTGTTATTGTAGGTCTTTTCCTTTTCTTGTGTTTCCTGCCCAGAGGAGTTCCTTTAGCATTTGTTGTAAAGCTGGTTTTGTGGTGCTGTATTCTCTTAACTTTTGATTGTCTGTAAAGGTTTTAATTTCTCTGTTGTATTTGAATGAGATCCTTGCTGAGTAGAGTAATCTTTTTTTTTTTTTCAGTACATGGGCCTCTCACTGCTCTGGCGTCTCCCATTGCGGAGCACAGGCTACGAATGCGCAGGCTCAGTAGCCATGGCCCACGGGCCCAGCCGCTCTGCGGCATGTGGGATTCTCCCAGACCAGGGCATGAACCCGTGTCCCCTGCATCGGCAGGCAGACTCTCAACCATTTTGCCACCAGGGAAGCCCGATAGAGTAATCTTGGTTGTAGGTTTTTCCCTTTCATCGCTTTAAATATGTCCTGCCACTCCCTTCTGGCTTGCAGAGTTTCTGCTGAAAGATCAGCTGTTAACCTTATGGGAATTCTCTTGTATATTAGTTGTTGCTTTTCCCTTGCTGCTTTTAATATTTTTTCTTTGTATTTAATTTTTGATAGTTTGATTAATATGTGTCTTGGCATGTTTTTCTTTGGGTCTATCCTATATGGGAGCCTCTGCACTTCCTGGACTTGATTGACTATTTCCTTTCCCATGTTAGGTAAGTTTTCAACTATAATCTCTTTAAATATTTTCTCAAACCCTTTCTTTTTTTCTTCTTCTTCTGGAACCCCTAAAATTCAAATGTTGGTGCATTTAATGTTGTCACAGAGGTCTCTGAGACTGTCCTCAATTCTTTTCATTTTTTTTTCTTTATTCTGCTCCCTGGCAGTTATTTCCACCATTTTATCTCCCAGCTCACTTATCCATTCTTCTGCCTCAGTTATTGTGCTATTGATTCCTTCTAGAGTACTTTTAATTTCAGTTATTGTGTTGTTCATCACTGTTTGTTTGCTCTTTAGTCCTTCTAGATCCTTATTAAATGTTTTATTTTCTCCTTTCTGTTTCCAAGATTTTGGATCATCTTTACTATCATTACTCTGAATTCTTTTTGAGGTAGTTTGCTTATTTCATCTTCATTTATTTGGTCTTGTAGGTTTTTACCTTGCTCCTTCATCTATTTTTTTTTTTTTTTTTTTTTTTTTTTTTTTTTTTGCTGGGTGGGGCTGTATTCCTGTCTTACTGGTTGTTTGGCCTGAGGCGTGCAGCACTGTAGTTTGAAGCCAGTTGGATAGAGCCTGGTGTTGGTGCTGAGGTTTTGACCTCCAGGAGGCCTCACTCTGATTAATATTCCCTGGGGTCTGAGGTTTTCTGTTAGTCCAGCGGTTTGGACTCAGAGCTCCCATCACAGGAACTCAGGCCTGACCTCCAGCCTGGGAACCAAGATCCCACAAGTTGGTGGCTTGGGGTTCCTCCTGTCCCTTTAGGTGTCCATGGTCCCTGGTCCCCCACTGGTGCCTGGTAGGTGCCCTAGTTGTGCAGAGACATGAATTCTGCATCCTCCTAGTCAGCCATCTTGTCTCCGCCCTCTGCCAAGTACTTTCTTGCTTCAGTTTCTGACATATCAGTTGCCCTGTCCGCATAGAGGCCGCTCTTATGCCATACTGTCTCCTCGAATGTGCATCCACTGTGTGCAGGCAACTACGCTAAGTCCTGTAAGAGCTACCAAATAATGAGATCCTACCAGGTGCTAGGCTTCAAGCCATCAGGCAGGCTGCCTCTTAACTGGCAAGCACACTCTGTGCTGGTAGTTGCCAAGTCTGGAATTCCGCACCTGGAGAAATTTTTCGGCCAGCGGGGCAGCTGCAGGGAGGTGGACGGGGGAGGAAATTAATTTTAAGGATCCAGTTTGAGGGCATTTTTGTTAAGGTTAAGTAATGGGAGCATACACTGGCCCCCACTCTATTGCCATTTTCCCCATGGATAGAATAAAAGATGTAGATGTGGACGCTGGAGAAGAGTTATGATGAAAGAAGGGAAGGAATCGGGGGTGGTGGAAATTTGTAGGCAGAAGAAGTGACAAAGAAAGGGCTGGGAGGAAAAGCTGCTGAGGCTAAACCGTCCTGTTCCTTTTCCACCTGCAGAACAGGACATTTGAGAGGAAGATGATCTGTTTTGAAGGTAACACACCACCTACGTTTGGCAGGAAACCAGACCCTGGCTAGGTGGTTGTGGGCCTGTCCTACTTGGGGTCCTATATGGAAAATTGATTCTCCCATCGCTGTGAAACCTGGTGTTGCTGGCTCTTGCTCTCATTTCCAACACTGGACTATCAGCCTCCTGAAAAACCCCCTCTCCACCTCTGGTGTCCAGTCCATTCAGTTACTCTGTAATTTTCATCTTTCTCCCTCTCCTCTTCTGCTTCTACTCAGTGCTGTATGAAGAGGTAACTGTGACTTTGGGGACCTCTTGAGTGTCTCCCTCTGTCTCTGCTCCAGGGGTCCTGGGGGCCAAAGCTGAGTCACATTCTTCCTCCTTAACCAAAGCCAGCACCATGCTGAGCCACATCAGTGCCTGGGCCCAAAGGAAAAATGTGCACCCCTATAAATAGGTTTTTACCACTCTTTTAACTTTTTTTTTTCCTGGAACATTCAAGAAGTTGAACCAATATTGAAAAATTAACCTCTCTGTGCCTCAGTTCACTCATCTGTAAAATGGGAGTTAATTACAGTCCCTGTCTCATAGCGTTGCTGCGAGGTTAAAGGCCTCTGGCTGACTGAGGCTGCTGCCTTTCTGCAATTGACTCGTAAGGCGCTGGAGAGGCAGTGATGAGCTGACCAGGTGCAGTCCTACTCTCCTGGAGCTGACAGTCTGGAAGGGAAGAGATAATTAAGCAATAATAGAGTAACTCATGGGGTAAATGGCTTCATTTTTCTGACAGAGAACAAGCCTCCACAAGCCCTCTGGGGTCAGAAAACTTAGAAGATCTACCACACTGTCTTTCTCACCTATCTTTCTTCAGTAGATCCTGATACTGTAGTGAGCAGATCTTTGTAGAAAAGCTTAGGGCTGTGCTGTAAAGTTTTACAGGGTGGGGCTGCTGGTGGTGGTGGCAGGAAACCAGGCACTGTGTCATGGGTTCTGCTCTCATGCTTCCCTGTTTTATCCTGAGCAAGAGGTTAGTTTTCTTGCCAGGTCTATGAAATATTGGGTGGTGGAGTTCCACGTGAGGGGGGTTCTTAACTCTCCTCTTCCCATTTCTTTTTTTTTTTTTTTTTTTTTTTTCCAGTCCGCGGGCCTCTCACTGTTGTGGCCTCTCCCGTTGCGGAGCACAGGCTCCGGACGCGCAGGGTCAGCGGCCATGGCTCACGGGCCCAGCCGCTCCGCGGCATGCGGGATCTTCCCGGACCGGGGCACGAACCCGTGTCCCCTGCATCAGCAGGCGGACTCTCAACCACTGCGCCACCAGGGAAGCCCTCCTCTTCCCATTTCTTGCTGCCCTTTCCCTTAATCCCTTTTACACGACACATGCACACACCCTGCATATATACATACCTTTGCCATAAGACATGCCACATTTCCCTAGAGTAGTAGTCAAGCCTAAGTTCTCATCAGCCCCCTCTGGGTCTTGAAAAGTCCTAGTCTCAGGCGGTCCCTGTGTGTTTGCAGCTTTTCCCTTTCCTTCAGTCATGGCTGTTTCAAGGAGGGGGCTTGTAGCTACATCATTCCAACCTCTGCCTCCATCTTCACATGACAGTATTCTCTGTCTCTATGTCTTTTCTTCGGTCTCTTATAGGAACATTTGTCATTAGATTTAGGGCCCATTTGAATAATCCAGGATGATCTCATCTCGAGATTCTTCACTTAATTATGTGTGCAAATATCTTTTTTTTTTTTTTCCAAATAAGTTCACATTCACAAGTTCCAAGGGTTAGAATGTAGACATATCTTTTGCGGGGGTGGGAGGATGCCATTCAACCCACTATATACACAGTTATTTCTTACCAGGATCAGTGCAATAGCTTTTTTACTGGTCTCCATGTTTTAATTTTTGTATTCCCCTAAACACACACACAGAATTTATTTTAGAATAAAATGTAACTTCTTACCATGGCCCACAGAGTAGGTAAATCTAATCTCTGACCTCATTTATCAGATACTACTGATATTATCCAGGCTAGTAGGTAACCCTCAGACAGGGAAAAACAGGGGCCAATCAGATTCTCATGAGCATGGGAGGTCAGCCATTCTAAGGAGAGGTATGTAAATAACACACACACAAAGCCTTAAGCTGAAATCAATATGTAAATTTCATGGAGGAGAAAGGGAACAGGCAGGGAGTGAGATGGCTGGGAACACTTCCAGAGGTTGGGACTCAGAAGGAGGTGGGCAGAGTAGACATCAGAGGGCGAAGTCAGAGACACACATACGGGGTTTAGCATTAGGTGGGTGAGTCCATGAAGAGGCACAGCATTGTTACAGCAACTGAGGTCAGTCTATTCATTCCTCCTCTGCATTCCTGGGTCCTGCACAAGTGTAGTACCACCAAGGGGCAAGACTCCATTAGAGGATGGTAACTGAACTGCAGCAGTCACCTTGTGTTCAGGGAATAAAGCCTTTGCAAAAGTGAATTATCCAGATATGTGAATATCACAGCGGTGGAGTAAAAAGAATATGAATTAGACACCTGTTTTTAAGTTCCAGTTCTTCCGCTTACTAGACTTGTTTAAGTTACTTTCCCTCTTTGGAAAATTCATCTGTAAAATGGGCATAAAAGCATCTGTGCTGAATGCTCTGGATTGGGTCACCCAGTCTCCATTTTAGCATTCTTCTCACTGGAGAGGCTGGAAGACTAAAAACTACATTTCTCAGTTCAAAATATGAATTTGATTTTACCAATTTGATACACTTGTATGATTTTTAGAAAGTTAGAGGTAAAAGGAGGCCATTATCTGGGAAAAAAATTGTAGAAACACATGACATCCCTACAGATGGTTCCAGGGTCAAGTCTCCAGTTTCCTGGGGATAGAGATAGAGTGGTAGTGTCCACAGCTTCTTGGTATGACTTCTAATCCTGGTCACAGATTGGGCTGTCCATTCTCCAATTTTCTGAGCATGAGAAGTAGTTGGCAGGGCAGTGGCTTTTTGCTTCTATAGCTACAGTGACAGTCTCAGAGGAATAGCTCCCATGGTGGATCAGTTCTCTCTTTCTGGGGATTATTCCAAGAGGACCAGTCTGGAGCCTGATCCTTAAGCCCTTCTGATGATTTTGAAAAAAGCCTAATCTTAGGAACCAAATCCTTTCTTGCTTAAAATTCTCAAAGTAGTTTCTATTTCCTGAATTGGAGAAAGGGACCCTTAGAAAGGCATGAGGGGTGTTGCCTGGGAAAGACCAGTTCAGCACTGGCATTTACCTTGCAGAGTACACTGAGGTGCAGGTCTGGCCTTTGGCTTACCATCTTAGGACCTGATATATTAGGATTGATGGGGCTTGGACACTGACTCATGCTAACAAATCTCTCAAGATGAGAATTTATGAAATCAGAATGCTGATTTAATCACTTATAATGAGAAAGGCACTGCCAAGAAGACCAGATGCAAGTTTTAGCCTGACTAGAAACTCTGTCAGTTGTGGTCAAGCCACATGGGAATTTAAATTATCAAAGACTGCTCAGTGAACAGGCTATAGAAACAAAGAAAGAGCCACAGAGAGACGGAGTTGCCTCCTGTGCCAGACTAACCATGGGTCTTGGGCACCTGGACGGTGCTTGGAGGGGACTCTCCAAAATGGTGTCCCTGAGGTCCTCCTTTCCATGCTTTTAAGGCAGACCAGAATTCCTTCTGATTCTAAACATCACAAATCCTAAGACCTAGGAGGAATTCTGCTCCTTAGGTAATGCCTACGAATATCTCTATTCTATTTCATAATTAGTGGATTCTCAAGTTTTACAACTCATAAGATAAACTTACTTCTCCAATTTCCAAGGTCTTAGAGAAAAACTACCCAAAGCACATACTTGTCAAGGTTGTTGTGAGGATTAAATTAAGTAAAATCAGTGTATGTATTCAAAATACCTACCATAATATCTGGCATATAGCTGCATATTTAATAAAATTAATTTTCTTTTATGATCTTTTTTCCCTCTCCCAGATTTGAGTATAACTTTAATAATATTAAATATCTTAATATAAATCTTTGGAGAGTACATTGTTTACTTATCTGCCTTCCTAAAGAAAGAATACCAAACTTAACTTGGCTTTTTCTTATTGACTTTTGGATATCAATATAAACAGCCATTACTTTTACTCTGGGGTTCATTTGGATATAGATTAACTTGTTTCAAAGCCAGATGGCTCTCCCTTCCTTTGTTTTTCTTGTTCCATGTCTCCTACTTAGGATTTATAGTGTCCTCCATTAGAGATAATTGGTACTTTGTTACTTCTAGGTACTGACAATTTGCCTGTCTTTGTCAACCATGACCTACCTGTAGGTTACAACAGGAGATCATACTGACTCATGCTTCTCAGGCTTTAAAAAGCCCATAGCACCTAATAGTACTATCTCTTTTTTCTCTAAGTCTTAAAAGACCTTTGATGGAGCTCAGTAAACTTCTGTCCCACTAAATATGTTAACTGCAGGGTTTTAACTACTTGATGAAAGGCCCTTTCCCTTGAGAAGAAAATATCTTCTTCCAATTAGAAACAACTGATCCTCAAGGGTAAGTCACACAGCTCACTGCCTGGCGCCCACATGAGGCTTCTAAGGACTTGCATTTGGGTTTGAAGTCACTTTGTATAAGGGACTTCTCGTTATGGAAGGGGACAAAGCTGAGTGGAGGAGTAGGAACATGAGCTCTCTGGAAGGTTCTATGCTGCTGCCAAATGCTTCCCCTGAAAGAGTGGAACAGAGTGTCTGTGAGACATTTTGACACCAGATTACCCAAAGCTTTTAAGAGCCTTAGTCAGGGCCAGAAACCCTTACTCATGATTAAGGATCTTGTGGGTGAGAGGAATGTTTTGGCCTAAGTTTTTTCAACTTCATAAATAGTACCAGAGTGAAATCTGAGGTAAATAAAACTTAATGAGTTATAGCAGTGATATTCACAATAGCCAAAAGGCAGAAGTAGCCTAAGCGTCCATCGACAGATGCATGGATAAACAAATGTAGTATCGTTTGGCCTTAAAAAGGAAGGAGACTCTGATACAGGCTACAACATGGATGAAACTTGAAGACATTATGCTAAGTGAAATAGCCAGTCACAAACATGCTGCATGATTCCATATGTATGAGGCGCCTAGAGTAGTCAAATTCACAGATACAGAAAGTAGAGTGGTGGTTGCCAGCGTCTCGGGGGAGGGGAGAATGAGAAGCTATTATTTAATGGGTGCAGAGTTTCAGTATGAAAAGATGAAAATAGATCTGGAGATGGAGGTTGGTGATGGTTGCACAACTATGTGAGTGTACTTAATGACACTGAACTGTATATTTAAAAATGGTTACAATGGTAAAAATGATAAAATTTATGTTACATATATTCTACCACAATAAAAAAAAAGTTTAGTGAGAAAGATATTGTGCTGTTTGCAAAATTTTGCATTTCTGTTTTTTTTCGCGGTATGCGGGCCTCTCACTGTTGTGGCCTCTCCCGCCGCGGAGCACAGGCTCCAGACGCGTAGGCTCAGCGGCCATGGCTCACGGGCCCAGCCGCTCCGCGGCATGTGGGATCCTCCCGGACCAGGGCACGAACCCGTGTCCCCTGCATCGGCAGGCGGACTCTCAACCCCTGCGCCACCAGGGAAGCCCTTGCATTTCTTTTAATCGTATTTTTCCACGTGTGTTCCATGAAAGCACTCATGAGAAAAAGATTCTGTTGTTTGAATCAGCTAGGGAACTCTCCATACACAAAGCACCTTAAGTACGGAAAAGTCGCTGACAGGACCTGCATTGAAATTTTTAAAGCTTTGTTTAAGCTAACTTTTCACATATGTATTTGACCCCAGAACACCTTTTTCTCAGAGATCCCTTAAATACCTGTTACAACTGGTATTCCATAAAACATCAGCTTGGAAAGCACAATTTATTTATTTTTAAAATATTATTTATTTTTTCATACAGCAGGTTATTATTAGTTATCCATTTTATACATATTATTGTATACATGTCAATCCCAATCTCCCAATTGATCACACCACCCCCGACCTCCCCACCGCTTTCCCCCCTTGGTGTCCATATGTTTGTCCTCTACATCTGTGTCTCAATTTCTGCCCTGCAAACCAGTCCATCTATACCATTTTTCTGGGTTTCACATATATGTGTTAATATACGATATTTGTTTTTCTCTATCTGACTTACTTCACTCTGTATGACAGTCTCTAGATTCATCCACATCTCTACAAATGAGGCAATTTCATTCCTTTTCATGGCTGAGTAATATTCCATTGTATATATATACCACATCTTCTTTATCCATTCGTCTGTTGATGTGCATTTAGGTTGCTTCCATGACCTGGCTATTGTAAATGGTGCTGCAGTGAATATTGGTGTGCAGGTGTCTTTTTGAATTATGGTTTTCTCTGGGTATATGCCCAGTAGTAGGATTGTGGGGTCATATGGTAATGCTATTATTAGTGTTTTAAGGAAGCTCCATACTGTTCTCCATAGTGTCTATATCAATTTACATTCCCAGCACCAGTGCAAGAGAGTTCCCTTTTCTCCACACCCTCTCCAGCATTTGTTGTTTGTAAATTTTCTGATGATGCCAATTCTAACTGGTGAGAGGTGATACCTCATTGTAGTTTTGATTTGCATTTCTCTAATAATTAGTGATGGTGAAAAGCTTTTCATGTGCTTCTTGGCCTTCTGTATGTCTTCTTTGGAGAAATGTCTATTTATGTCTTCTGCCCATTTTTGGATTGTGTTGTTTGTTTTTTTAATATTGAGCTGCATGAGCTGTTTATGTATTTTGGAGATTAATCCTTTGTCCGTGGATTCATTTGCAAATATTTTCTCCCATTCTGAGTGTTGTCTTTTCATCTTGTTTGTAGTTTCCTTTGCTTTGCAAAAGATTTTAAGTTTCCTTAGGTCCCATTTTTTTATTTTTGTTTTTTTTCCGTTACTCTAGGAGGTGGAGCAAAAAGGATCTTAATGTGATTTATGTCAAAAGGTGTTCTTCCTATATTTTGCTCTAAGAGTTTAATAGTGTCTGGTCTTACATTTAGGTCTCTAATCCATTTTGAGTTTATTTTTGTGTATGGTGTTAGGGAGTGTTTTAATTTCATTCTTTTAGATGTAGCTGTCTGGTTTTCCCAGCACCACTTGTTGAAGAGACTGTCTATTCTCCATTGTATATCCTTGCCTCCTTTGCCATAGATTAGTTGACCATAGGTGCGTGGGTTTATTTCTGGGCTTTCTATCCTGTTCCACTGATCTTTATTTCTGTTTTTGTGCTAGTACCATATTGTCTTGATTACTGTAGCTTTGTAGTATAGTCTGAAGTCAGGGAGCCTGATTCCTCCAGCTCCGTTTTTTTCCCTCAAGACTGCTTTGGAAATTCAGAGTCTTTTGTGTCTCCATGCAAATTTTAAGATTTTTTGTTCTAGTTCTGAAAAAAATGCCATTGGCAATTTAATAGGGATTGCATTGAATCTGTAGATTGCTTTGGATAGTTTAGTTATTTTCAAAATATTGATTCTTCCAATCCAAAAACATGGTATATCTCTCCATCTGTTTGTATCATCTTTAATTTCTTTCATCAGTGTCTTATACTTTTCTGCATACAGGTCTTTTGTCTCACTAGGTAGGTTTATTCACAGGTATTTTATTCCTTTTGTTGCAGTGGTAAATGGGAATGTTTCCTTAATTTCACATTCAGATTTTTCATCATTAGTGTATAGGAATGCAAGAGATTTCTGTACATTAATTTTGTATCCTGCTACTCTACCAAATTCATTGATTAGCTCTAGTATTTTTCTGGTAGCATCTTTAGGATTCTCTATTTATAATATCATGTCATATTCAAACAGTGACAACTTTACTTCTTTTTTTCCAATTTGTATTCCTTTTATTTCTTTTTCTTCTCTGAGTGCTGTGGCTAAAACTTCCAAAACTATGTTGAATAGTAGTGGTGAGAGTGGGCATCCTTGTCTTGTTCCTGATCTTAGAGGAAATGAATTCAGTTTTTCACCATTGAGAAAAATGCTGCCTGTGGGTTTGTCATATATGGTCTTTAATATGTTGAGGTAGGTTCCCTCTATACCCACTTTCTGGAGAGTTTTAATCATAAATGTGTATTAAATTTTGTGAAAAGCTTTTTCTGCATCTATTCAGATTATCATACAGGTTTTATCCTTCAGGTTTTTAATATGGTGTGTCACACTGATTGATTTGTGTATAATGAAGAATCCTTACATTCCTGGGATAAACCTCACTTGATCATGGTGTATGATCCTTTTAATGTGCTGTTGGATTCTGTTTGCTAGTATTTTGTTGAGGATTTTTGCATCTATGTTCATCAGTGATATTGGTCTGTAGTTTTCTTATTTTGTGACATCTCTGTCTGGTTTTGGTATCAGGGTGATGGAGACCTCATAGAATGAGTTTGGGCGTGTTCCTTCCTCTGCAATCTTCTGGAAGACTTTGAGAAGGATGGGTGTTAATTCTTCTCTAAACGTTTGATAGAAGTCACCTGTGAAGCCATCTGATCCTGGACTTTTGTTTGTTGGAAGATTTTTTTTTTTTTTTTTTTGTGGTACGCGGGCCTCTCGCTGTTGTGGCCTCTCCTGTTGCGGAGCACAGGCTCTGGATGCGCAGGCTCAGCGGCCATGGCTCACGGGCCCAGCCATTCTGCGGCATGTGGGATCCTCCTGGACCGGGGCACGAACCCATGTACCCTGAATCGGCAGGCGGAATCTCAACCCCTGCGCCACCAGGGAAGCCCTGTTGGAAGATTTTTAATCACAGTTCCAATTTCATTACTTGTGATTGGTCTGTTCATATTTTCTATTTCTTTCTGGTTCAGTGTTGGAAGGTTATACCTTTCTAAGAATTTTCCATATCTTCCAGGTTGTCCATTTTATTGGCATAGAGTTGCTTGTAGTAGTCACTTAGGATGCTTTGTATTTCTGCAGTGTTGTAACTTCTCTCCTTTTTCATTTCTAATTTTATTGATTTGAGTCCTCTCCCTCTTTTTCCTGATGAGTCTGGCTAATGGTTTATCAATTTTGTTTATCTTCTCAAAGAACCAGCTTTTAGGTTTATTCATCTTGGCTATTGTTTTCATTGTTTCTATTTCATTTATTTCTGCTCTGATCTTACGATTTCTTTCCTTCTGCTAGTTTTGGGTGTTGTTTGTTCTTCTTTCTCTAGTTCCTTTAGGTGTAAGGTTAGATTGTTTATTTGAGATTTTTCTTGTTTCCTGAGGTAGGCTTGTATAGCTATAAACTTCGCTCTTAGAAGTGCTTTTGCTGCATCCCATAGGTTTGGATCATCATGTTTTCATTGTCATTTGTCTCTAGGTATGTTTTTATATCCTCTTTGATTTCTTCAGTGATCTCTTGGTTATTTAGAACGTATTGTTTAGCCTCCATGTGTTTGTGTTTTTTAGATTTTTTCCCCTGTAATTTATTTCTAATCTCATAGCATTGTGGTCAGAAATGATACTTGATATGATTTCACTTTTTTTAAATTTACTGAGGCTTGATTTGTGACCCAAGACGTGAGCTATCCTGGAGAATGTTCCATACGCACTTGAGAAGAAAGTGTAATCTGCTGTTTGGGGATGGAATGTCCTATAAATATCAATTAAATCTATCTGGTCTATTTTGTCATTTAAAGCTTATGTTTCCTATTAAATTTTTGTTTGGATGATCTGTCCATTGGTGTAAGTGAGGTGTTAATGTCCCCCACTCTTACTGTGTTACTGTCGATTTCCTCTTTTATAACTGTTAGCATTTGCCTTATGTATTGAGGTGCTCCTATGTTGGGTTCATATGTATTTATAATTGTTATATCTTCTCCTTGGATTGATCACTTGATCATTATGTAGTGTCCTTCCTTCCTTGTCTCACATAACATTTTTTATTTTAAAGGCTATTTTTTTCTGATATGAGTATTGCTACTCTAGCTTTCTTTTGATTTGCATTTGCATGGAATATCTTTTTCCATCCCCTCACTTTCAGTCTGTATGTGTCCCTAGGTCTGAAGTGGGTCTCTTGTTGACAGCATATATATGGGTCTTGTTTTTGTATCCATTCAGGCAGCCTGTGTCATTTGGTCGGAGCATTTAATCCATTCACGTTTAAGGTAATTATCTATATGTATGTTCCTATTACCATCTTTTTAATTGCTTTGGGATTGCTTTTGTAGGTCCTTTTCTTCTCTTCTGTTTTCCACTTAGAGAAGTTCCTTTAGTATTTGTTGTAGAGCTGGTTTGGTGGTGCAGAATCCTCTTTGCTTTTGCTTGTCTGTAAAGCTTTTGATTTCTCCATGAAATCTGAATGAGATGCTTGCCTGGTAGAGTAATCTTGGTTGTAGGTTCTTCCCTTTCATCACTTTAAATATATCATGCCACTCCCATCTGGCTTGTAGGGTTTCTGCTGAGAAATCAGCTGTTAACCTTATGGGAGTTCCCTTGTATGTTATTTGTCGTTTTTCCCTTGCTGCTTTCAATAATTTTTCTTTCTCTTTAATTTTTGCCAGTTTGAGAAGTATGTGTCTCACATTGTGTATGTATTGTGTAGTATGTATCTCTGTGTGTTTCTTCTTGTGTTTATTCAGTATGGGACTCTCTGCGCCTCCTGGGCTTGAGCGGCTATTTCCTTTACCACGTTAGGGAAGTTTTCGACTATAATCTCTTCAAATATTTTCTCAGGTCCTTTCACTCTCTCTTCTCCTTCTGGATCCCCTATAATGCTAATGTGGTTGCATTTAATGTTGTCCCAGAGGTCTCTTAGGCTGCCTTCATTTCTTTTTATTCATTTTTCTTTATTCTTTTCCGCAACAGTGAATTCCACCATTCTGTCTTCCAGGTCTCTTACCTGTTCTTCTGCCTCAGTTATTCTGCTATTGATTCCTTCTAGTGTAGTTTTCATTTCAGTTATTGTATTGTTCATCTCTGATTGTTTGTTCTTTAATTCTTCTAGGTCTATTTTAAACATTTCTTGCATCTTCTCGATCTTTGCTTCCATTCTTTCTCTGAGGTCCTGGATCAACTTCACTATCATTATTCTGAATTCTTTTTCTGGAAGGTTGCCTATCCCCACTTCATTTAGTTGTTTTCCTGTGGTTTTATCTCGTTCCTTCATCTGGTACATAGCGCTCTGTCTTTTCATCTTGTCTATATTTCTGTGAATGTGATTTTTGTTCCACAGGCTGCAGGATTGTAGTTCTTCTTGCTTCTGCTCTCTGCCCTCTGGTGGATGAGACTATGAAAGAGGCTTGTGCAAGCTTTCTGATGGGAGGGACTGGTGGTGGGTAGAGCTGGGTGTTGCTCTGGTGAGCAGAGGTCAGTAAAACTTTAATCTACTTGTCTGCTGATGGGTGGGGCTGGGTTCCCTCTCTGCTCCTTGTTTGTCCTGAGTGACCCAACTCTGGAGCCTACCTGGGCTCTTTGTTTGGGCTAATGAGGACTCTGGGAGGGCTCATGCCAAGGAGTACTTCCCAGAACTTCTGTTGCCAGTGTCCTTGTCCTCACTGTGAGCCACAGCCACCCCAAATCTCTGCAGGAGACCCTCCAACACTAGCAGGTAGGTCTGGTTCAGTCTCCTGTGGGGTCACTGCTCCTTTCTTTGGGTCCTGATACACACAATACTTTGTGTTCCCTCCAAGAATGGAGCCTCTGTTTCCCCCAGTCCTGTCGAAGTCATGCAATCAAACCACTCTAGCCTTCAAAGTCTGATTCTCTAGGAATTCCTCCTCCTGTGCTGGACCCCCAGGTTGAGAAGCCAGACGTGGGGCTCAGTACCTTCACTCTAGTGGGTGGACTTCTGTGGTATAAGTGCTCTCCAGTTTGTGAGTCACCCACCCAGCCATTATGGAATTTGATTTTATTATGATTGCACCCCTCGTACCCTCTCATTGTGGCTTCTGTGTCTTTGGATGTGGGGTATCTTTTTTGGTGAGTTCCAGTGTCTTCCTGTCGATGATTGTTCAGCAGTTAGTTGTGATTCCGGTGCTCTCACAAGAGGGAGTGAGAGCATGTCCTTCTACTCTTCCATCTTGAACCAATCCCAAAATAAGTTGATTTTTGGAAAGCACAATTTAAATCTTCCTCCAACCTGTAGAGGTGATGTGTCTGGAAAGTAATGGATTGTTTTCTTTGGAAACTCAGTTCTTTATAAATATATCTGGTGGACCTTGTGATTAGCAGTTAGAGATTAATTTGTTATGCTTTGTTAGTTCAGTAAAGAGACCATAAATAAAAAGCTCTCAGTGGATATGTCCTCCGACCCACCTACTGGAAAACTAGTAGGATTTTTGGGTTTTGCCAATAATGGAGGCAACCTCTGTCACTCTGATGGTAGCTACCTGTATTGCAGGCATGTGATTTGCAAATAAAATAAAAATCAGTCAGTTGACCGTAACTGTCCCACAACCAACTTTTTCTTTCTTTTAATCTGCCAAGGGCTTCCCTTTTCCCTGATTGATGTAAGTGGTCTGCTAGGCCTGTATGGATGGAGAAGCTAATGTAAGACATGATCTTGCTTTTTCAGTTACTATTTTATGCTTGGATTTTTTTTTTTTTTTTTTTGAGGTACGTGGGCCTCTCACTGTTGTGGCCTCTCCTGTTGCGGAGCACAGGCTCCGGACACGCAGGCTCAGCAGCCATGGCTCATGGGCCCAGCCGCTCCACGCGGCACGTGGGATCTTCCAGACCGGGGCACGAATCTGCATCCCCTGAGTCGGCAGGTAGACTCTCAACCACTGCGCCACCAGGGAAGCCCTATGCTTGGGTTTCTGAACTACATCTCCATCCAGGAGCATTATTTCACAGTGTATCTCATGCCCGCAGATTAACATTTTGAGCAGATTATTTCCACATTCTGGATTTCATACTCCCCATCTCTAAAATAAAGAGCTTGGATTGGATTGCAAAAGTTCCTTCCTGTTTATAAAAACGCCTTTTTTTCCAGATAAAAAGGAGTCATTTTCCCTTTCCTTGCAAGTCAACATTTTTGTCCTTAGCTTATGAAGATTTGAGGTCTAGATACTTCCTGTTTTATAAGCATTTGCAATTTGCATACAATATTTTTTATGTTTCATACCTACCAAAGACTTTTCTTAACAGTTCTGTTGTTCTTCTGACACATTTATTGCCATGTTTTTGACCAATTGTTCTTACAGAAGTTGGAAGGTATGAAACTACAGCTATTTTAGAAAAGAATAGAACATTTAAAGTGAAACAAAGCAAAGTTTTAGAAACACCTACAAACATTCACAGAAAGATAGACAAGATGAAAAGACAGAGGGCTATGTACCAGATGAAGGAACACGATAAAACCCCAGAAAAACAACTAAATGAAATGGGGATAGGTAACCTTCCAGAAAAAGAATTCAGAATAATGATAGTGAAGATGATCCAGGACCTCAGAAAAAGAATGGAGGCAAAGATCGAGAAGATGAAAGAAATGTTTAACAAAGACCTAGAAGAATTAAAGAACAAACAAACAGAGATAAACAATACAATAACTGAAATGAAAACTACACTAGAAGGAATCAATAGCAGAATAACTGAGGCAGAAGAAAGGATAAGTGACCTGGAAGACAGAATGGTGGAATTCACTGCTGCAGAGCAGAATAACGAAAAAAGAATGAAAAGAAATGAAGGCAGCCTAAGAGACCTCTGGGACAACATTAAATGCAAAAACATTCACATTATAGGGGATCCAGAAGGAGAAGAGAGAGTGAAAGGACCTGAGAAAATATTTGAAGAGATTATAGTCGAAAACTTCCCTAACATGGGAAAGGAAATAGCCACCCAAGTACAGGAAGCACAGCGAGTACCATACAGGATAAACCCGAGGAGAAACATGCTGAGACACATAGTAATCAAATTGGCAAAAATGAAAGAGAAAGAAAAATTATTGAAAGCAGCAAGGGAAAAACAACAAATAACATACAAGGGAACTTCCATAAGGTTAACAGCTGATTTCTCAGCAGAAACTCTACAAGCTAGAAGGCAGTGGCATGATATACATAAAGTGATGAAAGGGAAGAACCTACAAACAAGATTACACTACCCAGAAAGATCTCATTCAGATTCAATGGAGAAATCAACACTTTACAGACAAGCAAAAGCTAAGAGAAATCAGCACCACCAAACCAGCTCTACAACAAATGCTAAAGGAACTTCTCTAAGTGGGAAACACAAGAGAAGAAAAGGACCTACAAAAACAAACCCAAATCAATTGAGAAAATGGTCATTGGAACATACATATTGATAATTACCTTAAACGTGAGTGGAATAATGCTCCAACCAAAAGACACAGTCTTGCTGAATGGATACAAAAACAAAACCCATATATATGCTGTCTATAAGAGACCCACTTCAGACCTGGGGACACATACAGACTGAAAGTGAGGGGATGGAAAAAGATATTCCATGCAAATGGAAATCAAAAGAAAGCTGGAGTAGCAATACTCATATCAGATAAAATAGACTTTAAAAGAAAGAATGTTACATGAGGCAAGGAAGTACACTAAATAATGATCAAGGGATCAATCCAAGCAGAAGATATAACAATTCGAAATATTTATGCGCCCAACACAGGAGCACCTCAATACATAAGGCAAGTGCTAACAGCTGTAAAAGAGGAAATCGACAGTAACACAATAATAGTGGGGGACTGTAACACCTCACTTACACCAATGGACAGATCATCCAAAATGAAAATAAATAAGGAAACAGAAGCTTTAAATTACAGAATAGACCAGATAGATTTAATTGATATTTATAGGACATTCCATCCCCAAACAGCAGATTTCACTTTCTTCTTAAGTGCTCATGGAACATTCTCCAGGATAGATCACATCTTGTGTCACAAATCAAGCCTCAGTAAATTTAAGAAAAGTGAAATCATATCACGCATCTTTTCTGACCACAATGCTATGAGTTTAGAAATGAATTCCAGGGGAAAAAACGTACAAAACACAAACACATGGAGGCTAAACAATACGTTACTAAATAAATAAGAGATCACTGCAGAAATCAAAGAGGAAATCAAAAAATACCTAGAGACAAATGACAATGAATACATGACAATCCAAAACCTATGGGATGCAGCAATAGCAGTTCTAAGAGGGAAGTTTATAGCTATACAAGCCTACCTCAGGAAACAAGAAAAATCTCAAACAATCTAACCTTACACGTAAAGGAGCTAGAGAAAGAAGAACAAACAACACCCAAAGTTAGCAGAAGGAAAGAAATCATAAAGATCAGAGCAGAAATAAATGAAATAGAAACAAAGAAAACAATAGCAAAGATCAATAAAACTAAAAGCTGGTTCTTTGAGTAGATAAACAAAATTGATAAACCGTTAGCCAGACTCATCAGGAAAAAGAGGGAGAGGACTCAAATCAATAAAATTAGAAATGAAAAAGGAGAAGTTACAACAGACACCGCAGAAATACAAAGCATCCTAAGAGACTACTACTAACAACTCTATGCCAATAAAATGGACACCTGGAAGAAATGAACAAATTCTTAGAAAGGTATAATCTTCCAAGACTGATCCAGGAAGAAATAGAAAATATGAACAGACCAATCACAAGTAATGAAATTGAAACTGTGATTTAAAATCTTCCAACAAACGAAAATCCAGGATTATGTGGCTTCACAGGTGAATTCTATCAAGCACTTACAGAAGAGCTAATATCCATCCTTTTCAAACTCTTCCAAAAAATTGCAGAGGAAGGAACACTCCCAAACTCATTCTGTGAGGCCACCATCACCCTGATACCAAATTCAGACAAGGATACTACAAAAAAAGAAAATGACAGACCAATATCACTGATCAATATAGATGCAAAAATCTTCAAAAAAATACTAGCAAACAGAATCCAACAACACATTAAAAAGGATCATACATCATGATCAAGTGGGATTTATCCCAGGGATGCAAGGATTCTTCACTATACACAAATTAATCAACATGCTACACCATATTAAGAAATTGAAGAATAAAAGCATATGATCATCTCAATAGATGTAGAAAACTTTTGACAATATTAAACACCGATTTATGATAAAAACTCTCCAGAAAGTGGGCACAGAGGGAACATACCTCAACATAATAAAGGCCATATATGACAAACCCACAGCAAACGTCATTCTCAGTGGTGAAAAACTGAAAGCATTTCCACTAAGATCAGGAACAAGACAAGGATGTCCACTCTCACCACTATTATTCAACATAGTTTTGGAAGTCCTAGCCATGGCAATTAGAGAAGAAAAAGAAATAAAAGGAATACAAATTGGAAAAGAAGAAGTAAAACAGTTGTTTGCAGATGACATGGTACAATACATAGAGAATCCTAAGAATGCCACCAGAAAACTACTAGTGCTAATCAATGAATTTGGTAAAGTTGCAGGATACAAAATTAATGTACAGAAATCTCTTCCATTCCTATACACTAACGATGAAATATCTGAAAGAGGAATTAAGGAAACACTCCCATTTACCACTGCAACAAAAAGAATAAAATACCTAGGAATAAACTTACCTAGGGAGACAAAAGACCTGTATGCAGAAAACTTTAAGACACGGATGAAAGCAATTAAAGATGATACCAACAGATGGAGAGACATACCATGTTCTTGGACTGGAAGAATCAATATTGTGAAAATGACTATACTACCCAAAGTAGTCTACAGATTCAATGCAATCCCTATCAAATTGCCAATGGCATTTTCTATGGAAGTAGAACAAAAAATCTTAAAATTTGTATGGAGACACAAAAGACCCTGAATAGCCAAAGCAGTCTTGAAGGAAAAAAACGGAGCTGGAGAAATCAGACTCCCTGACTTCAGAATATACTACGAAGCTACAGTAATCAGGACAATATGGGACTGGCACAAAAACAAGAAACATAGATCAATGGAACAAGATGGAAAGCCCAGAGATAAACCCACGCACCTATGGTCAACTAATCTATGACAAAGGAGGCAAGGATATACAATGGAGAAAAGAGAGTCTTTTCAATAAGTGGTGCTGGGAAAACTGTACAGCTACATGTAAAAGAATGAAATTAGAATACTCCCTAACATCATACACAAAAATAAACTCAAAATGGATTAGAGACCTAAATATAAGTCTGGACACTATAAAACTCTTAGAGGAAAACATAGGAAGAGCACTCTTTGACATAAATCACAGCAAGATCTTTTTTGATCCACCTCCTAGAGTAATGGAAATAAAAATATAAATAAATAAATGGGACCTAATGAAACTCAAAAGCTTTTGCACAGCAAAGGAAACCATAAACAAGACGAAAAGACAGCCCTCAGAATGGGAAAAAATATTTGCAAATGAATCAACGGACAAAATATTATTGTCCAAAATATATAAGCCGCTCATGCAGCTCATGCAGCTCAATATTAAAGAAACAAAAAACCCAATTCAAAAATAGGCAGAAGACCTAATAGACATTTCTCCAAAGAAGACATACAGAAGGCGAAGAAGCACATGAAAAGCTGCTCAACATCACTAATTATTAGAGAAATGCAAATCAAAACACAATGAGATATCACCTCACACCAGTTAGAATGGG
The DNA here is from genome assembly GCF_000442215.2 of Lipotes vexillifer. Lineage (NCBI taxonomy): Eukaryota > Metazoa > Chordata > Mammalia > Artiodactyla > Lipotidae > Lipotes > Lipotes vexillifer. The sequence continues at coordinate 5,208,164 of NW_006798707.1, read as the reverse complement.
CATCATCAGAAAATCTACAGTCAACAAATGCTGGAGAGGGTGTGGAGAAAAGGGGACCCTCTTGCACTGTTGGTGGGAATGTAAATTGATACAGCCACTATGGAGAACAGTATGGAGTTTCCTTAAAAAACTAAAAATAGAATTACCATATGACCCAACAATCCCACTACTGGGCATATACCCAGAGAAAACAATAATTCAAAAAGATACATGCGGGCTTCCCTGGTGGCGCAGTGGTTGGGAGTCCCCCTGCTGATGCAGGGGACACGGGTTCGTGCCCCGGTCCGGGAAGATCCCACATGCCGCGGAGCGGCTAGGCCCGTGAGCCATGGCCGCTGAGCCTGCGTGTCTGGAACCTCTGCTCCGCAATGGGAGAGGCCACAACAGTGAGAGGCCTGTGTACCGCAAAAAAAAAAAAAAAAAAAGACACATGCACTCCAATGTTCATTGCAGCACTCGTTACAATAGCCAGGTCATGGAAGCAACCTAAATGCCCATCAACAGACGAATGGATAAAGAAGATGTGGTACATATATACAATGGAATATTATTCAGCCATAGAAAGGAACAAAACTGGCCATTTGTTGAGAGGTGGATGGATCTAGGGACTTTCATACAGAGTGAAGTAAGTCAGAAAGAGAAAAACAAATATTGTATATTAACACATGTATGTGGAATATAGAATGATGGTACAGATGAACCGGTTTGCAGGGCAGAAGTTGAGACACAGATGTAGAGAGCAAACATATGGACACCAAGTGGGGAAAGCTGTGGGGTGGTGGGGATGGTGGTGTGATGAATTGGGCAATTGGGGTTGACATGCATACACTGATGTGTATAAAATTGATTACTAATAAGAACCTGCTGTATAAAAATATAAATAAAATAAAATTTTAAAAAAATCATGTGACTGTGGTCACAGGAGAAATGGGAAATCCTCAGATGCTTAAAATGAAGGGGTAACTGGAAAAAAGCAGTGAGCTTTGGAAGCTGATGAGCACCTTTCCAGATAGATTAGTGGTCCTGGAAGCCTTGCTTGGAGATTTTTCTTTTAACACCAAAACATTGGGCTGGGCCCTTGAGCAACTGAAACTGATAGCACTACATAAATTTGAAACCTTTAAAAGATTTGCATGGTGGTCCAGTGGGTAAGACTCTGCAATCCCTGTGCAAGGGGCCCAGGTTCATTACCTGGTCAGGGAACTAGATCCCACATGCTGCAACTTAAGATTCCACATGCCACAACAAAGATCCTGCATGCTGCAATTAAGACTCAATGCAGCCAAATAAATAAATAAATACTAAAAAAAAAAAAAGATTTGCCTCCTAAGTAAAAGGGCAGAGTACTAAAAATCAAAAACCCAAACCCATGCATCAGCACTAAGAGAAGATAATAAATAAATAAATAAAATAAAAAAATAAAAACATCTATAAATGGCAACGTTCAAGGACAACCATTATAAGAACTGAAATGGAGTGTAAATCTTCCAAACCAGAAAAGAGAAAGAAATGGAATAAGAAAATAAATATCTCACAGGGCTTCCCTGGTGGCGCAGTGGTTAAGAATCCACCTGCCAATGCAGGAGACACAGGTTTGAGCCCTGGTCTGGGAAGATCCCACATGCCACAGAGCAACTAAGCCTGTGCACCACAACTACTGAGCCTTCGCTCTAGAGCCTGTGAGCCACAACTGTTGAGCCCGTGTAATGCAACTACTGAAGCCCACATGCCTAGAGCCCATGTTCCACAACAAGAGAAGCCACCACAATGAGAAGCCAGTGTACTGCAACTAAGAGTAGCCCCCTCTCGCCACAATTAGAGAAAGCCCGCACACAGCAATGAAGACCCAACACAGCCAAAAATAAATAAATAAATAAAAAGAAGGAAAATAAATATGCCACAAATTCAATATTTTAAAAAAAGAAAAGAGAAAAATATCCTACAAAAGATAACACAAAGTAAAACGGTAGGAACAAGCCCAAACATTTAATCAACAAAATGTAAATGACTTAAATATGTTAGTTAAAATAGGCTTAGAATGATTTTGAGAACAGTAATACAAAATTTACAAAAGACGTATTGAAACCTTACAGACATGGGAAGGTTAAAAATAAAAAGAATAGAAAAAGATGAAACACATAAATCCTAAACAAAAGAAAGCTGGTGAAAAGATATTAATTTCAGATAAAATGGACTTTAAGACAAAAAACATCTTTAGGAGCAATGTAGTCTCTACATAATATTTTGAAACCTTTAACACTAGAAAGATGCTTCAACATAGTTTCAAAAACAAAGTAAAAATTGATAAAATTACCTAGAATTACCAAGAGGAATAGGAGAATTCAGCATCAGAGTGAAATATTTCAATAAAAAATGTGCAATTATTGGGAGGTGAAACAGACAAATGTTAGGGTTGTGGTGAGGGTTACCTGATAAGGTGTATCATTTCACGTATAAAATTTTGGCTGAGCGCCTATTTAGTGTGAGGGCACTATTCTGGACTTTGGGTTAGAGGCGTGACACACAGATGTGGTCCCTAATCTCGAGTCAGAGTCCAGGACCTGGGGTAGTGTGGAGAAGGTGGCCAGGATACCCCCTCTCCATGGTATGAAATTTGGAGGTATAGTTCACATACTTGGGACTTAGGTCTTCTTTGGGTCTCGTCTGTAGCACCTAGGAACTGCACGTATTGCGACAGTAATTTAATGTCAATCTATATATAAAATGGGATGCAGTGCGCCCCTCCAAGTGTAGGCGGGTGACATGACATAAGGTATTTGAAAGTCTTAACATGATGCTGGCATAAATTCTCAGTAATTGATAGCATTTACTGTTACTCATTATTTTCAAAAAGCTC
>NW_006798707.1:5172808-5205124 GCF_000442215.2 Lipotes vexillifer | reverse complement strand
CTGAACCTGATGATAAAGTTTTAATAACACTGTTTGAAAGCAGTGGTACTTTGTGGATGAATATCAGATGGATGGATCTATTTTCCCACAAATCCTAGTTTTACAGTTATTTATTCTTTTTATCTTACTTTATAGTTCTGCATATTTGAGGCCCACAGTAGGCAAACCTGAATGCTATGTTTACTTTTGGCAGTTCTTAGTGTGCTTAGAATTTTAGAGTCAGGGTAATGCAATGTGTCTTTCCTAGCATCCTGGTCAGAATGGTCAATGTCTCCTGGCCATGCCTAGACCGTCTAACATGATATTTGCTTAAAACTCAGAATCTGAAACCATTAACTCTTTAAAAAAAATTCTTTCATCAGTAGTTGCCTGTTTATATGAGCTGCCATTTCATTTTAAGAGATTAGCACCAAATGTGGCAAGGATTCACAACAGAACAGGTCCCAGTGCATTTCTGCTATCTGTCATTTTTTAAATACATCAATAAATACTTACTAAATTCTTCTTAGATGACAGACACTTTTCTGTGTCAGGCATAGCAGAGAGCACAATCATGAATAAGTCATGATTCCTACTCTGGAGGATCTCACTGTTTAGTGGGAGAAATAAGACAGATTAAAAAAAATTTCTCTCCCTACGATCAGGAAAAAGGCAAGGATGTCTACTCTCACCACTTCTATACAACACTGGTCTGGAGATAATAACCAGTGTAATAGGCAAAAATTTACAAAGAGAAATAATAACATAAATAATGGAGATGAATAATTAAAACTCTTTATTCTCAGACAACTAAAATCTTCTTTGTATTTTGTCACAGTCTTTGTTTTAAAGTCTAGTTCATCTGATACAAATATTGCTACCTCAGCTTTCATTTCATTTCCATTTGCATGAAATACCTTTTCCCATCTCCTCACTTTCAGTCTCTGTGTGTCTAGATCTGAAGTGAGTCTCTTATAGGCAGCATGTACATGGGTCTTGTTTTTGTATCCTTTTGGCCACTCTACATCTTTGATTGGGACATTTAGTCCACCTATATTTAAAGTAATTATTGATAGGTATGCAATATTGCCATTTTGTTAATTGTTTTGAGGTTGTTTTGTAGTTCTTTCTTGTTCCTTTTTTCTTCTTTTTCTCTCTTCCCTTGTGATTTAATGACTATCTTTAGTATTATGTTTGGATTCCTTTCTTTTTGTGTGTGTGTGTGTGTGTGTATCGTAGATTTTTGACTTGTGGTTTCTATAAGGTTTATATATAGCAGTCGCTCTCTCTTCCCATTTATATATATATATATATATATATATATATATATATACACACACTTATATATATATGTATATATGATTATTTTAAGTTGATGACTTCAAGTTCAAATGCATTTTAACAGCCTTGAATTTTTACCACCTCCCAACGTTTAATGTTTTTGAAATCATATTTTACATCTTTTTGTTTTGTGTATCCCTTAACTACTTATTGTAGATATAGATACAATATCTTTTATCCTTCCTACCAGCTTTATAAATGGTTGATCTACTACTACCTTTAATCTATGTTTGCCTTACCAATGAGACTTTCCTTTTGTAATTTTTGTATTTCTAGTGTGGCTTTTCTTTTCTGCTTAGAGAAGTCCCTTTAACATGTCTTGTAAAGCTGGTTTCTTGTTGATGAACTCTTTTAGCTTTTGCTTGTCTGTAAAACTCTTGGTCTCTTCTTCAAATCTGAATGATTGCCCTGCTGGGTAGAGTATTCTTGGTTGTAGGTTTTTTCCTTTCTTCACTTTAAATATATTGTGCCACTCTTTTCTGGCCTGTAGAGTTTCTGATGAAACTTAAGCCAATAGTCTTATGGGAGTTCCCGTGTATGTAATTAGTTACTTTTCCCTTTCTGCTTTTAGTATTCTCTCTTTATCTTTTGTCTCTGCCATTTTAACTACAGTGTGTCTTGGTGTGATCCTGTTTGGTTTGATCTTGTTTTGGACTCTCTGAGCCTCCTAGACCTGTTGCCTTTTTCTTTTCTCAGGTTACAGAAGTCTTCAGCTATTATGTCTTCAAATATGTTCACTGTCCCTTTCTCTCTCTCTTCTCTTTCTGGGACTCCTATGATGCAAAAGTTAGTATGCTTGATATTGTACCAGAGGTACCGTAAACTGTCCTCATTAAAAAAAAATTTTTTTTGCTGTTCAGCTTGAGTAATTTCCACTACTCTGACTTCCAATTTACTGATCTGCTCCTTTGTATCATCTAATCTACTCTTGACTTCTTTAGTGTATTTTTAATTTTAGTTATGGTATTCTTCAGCTCTGTTTGGTTCCTCTTTATATTTTCTAATTCTGTTAGAAACTTCTAACTTCTTACTGTGCTCATCCATTCAACTCCCGAGTTCTTTGAGAATCTTTATAATCTTTATAATCATTACCTTTATAATCATTATCTTTATAATCATTACTTTATTGGTAGATTGCTTATTGGTAGATTACTTTATTACCAGGTCCTGGCATAGCTGGTTACAAGGCCTGAGGAGTCCCATCTTGGTGCTGGCCCACTAGAAGGAGGATCCAGGTATTTAGGTAGCTGCTTGCAATACTGGGATTTCCAGGGCTCATGCCCATCCACTGGGTGGCAGAGCCAAGTCCTGGGGCTAGGGCTGGCCCACTAGTGGTTGAGGCATCATCCTTAAGTGGCTGGCTGAAAGGCCTAAAATGTTCTGGAGCTTGTGTCTGCCTGCTGATGGGTTGGTGGGTTCAGGGCCCAGGGGTTCCAGGAACTAGCACTGGCCCACTTGTGGGTAGAGCTGGGTCCTGGGGTTTCTGGCTGCAGGGTCCTGGAGGTTCTAGAGCTGGTGTTGGCCTGCTCTTGGGTGGGTCTGTGTCCCAACAGTGGATAGCTCAGCCCTGAGGGTCCCAGGGCTAGTGCTGGCCCAGTGGTGGGTGGAGCTGGGTTCTGGTCCCTCTGATGGGTGGGGCCATATCCTGGGGCGGTTGGGGAGCTAATGGGGGCCCATGGTGGCCAGCCTCCTCTTAGGTAGGGCTGTGTCCCCATGCAGCCAGTAGCTCATCCTGGGGTGTCCCAGGACTGGTGCTGACTAGCTGGTGGATGGGTCTGGGTCCCAAGGCTAATAAACTAGAGAGAGGATTCCAAAATGGTGCTTACCAGCACTAGTGTCCTCCTGATAAGATGAACTCCGCAAAATGGCTGCCTCCAGTGTCTGTGTACCCAGGGTGAGTCCCAGTTGCCTCCTGCCTCTCCTCTCTGGGAGGCTCTTCAAGATCAGCAAGTGGGTCTGACCCAGGCTCCTTTCAAATTGCTACTTCTGCTCTGGGTCTCAGCGTGTGTGAGATTCTGTGTGCATCCTTTAAGAGGAGAGTCTCTGTTTCCTATAGCCCTCTGGTTTTCTGCAAAGCAAGCCCCTCTGGCCTTTAAAGCCAAACATTTGGGAGGATCATATTCCCAGGGCAGGAGCCCTGGGCTGGGGAGTCCAATGTGGGGCTCTGACTCCTCACTCCTTGGGGAGAATCTCTGAAACTGTGATTATCCTCCCATTTGTGGGTCACACACCAGGGGGTGTGGGTCTTGACTATACTGCATCTCCCCCCAGCGCCTACCCGTTTTGTTGTGGTTCCTTCTTTATATCTTAAGTTGTAGAAGATCTTTTGTGCTAGTCTTCAGGTCATTCATATTCATAGTTGTTCTGTAAATAGTTGTGATTTTGGTGTGACTTTGTTAGGAGATGAGCTCAGGGTCTTCCTACTCTGCCATCTTGGCCACTCTCTCCCATGTATTAACTTTTTAAGAACCCCAAAGTAGAGTATAATACAGAAGCTCTACCTGTTTCTCCCTACTACTAAATCCGAACACCTGGTGGCATTACCACCCAGTTTTCTTCCTCTTCTGTGTCTGGGAAGAAGTGTCCCTTCCCTCGTTCTGCAAAGCTAGGCTCCCTATTTGTGCTCTGGATCCCACCCCTTTTTTTTGCCTTATAAGGCTGTTCGTTCCTTTATTAGGGATTCTGCCTCCACCTCTCTTAACCCTTCACTCTCCATTGGATCCACCCAATAAATATTCAACGTTTGTATACTATCCTTGTTATCCTCATCTCCTCCAAGTATTGCCCCAATTTTCTGCTTCCTTACTTAACTACGCTTCATTCAAGAGCTGTCTGTGTCATGTCCTCACCTCTTATTAATCCTTCAGTGTATTCATTTTCAGCTTCTGCACCCTCCACTCTATAGAAACCCATTTTCCTAGGTCACTACATGGTGCCAAAGCCAACGGTGATTTCGCTGTCCTTGTTTTACTGGGCCTTTTTGTGGCATTCTAAGCTGTTGGCCACTTCTTTCTTGAAATATATGCTTCCTCTCTTGGCTTCCATGACACAATACTACCCTGGCTTTCTCCTAACTCCCTGGTCTTCTCAGACTTCTTTGCCAGCACCCCTGTTCTTCCTCCCCTCATCTGAACTCTAACACTTAGAGCTCTTCAGGGAGCAGCCCATGGACCTCTTCTCTTCTCCCTTTAAATCCTCATCCCATCTGTTCCCATGACTTTTGACATTACTTTATATACTATGACCCTTAAATGAGTATCTGTAGCCCAGACCTTTCTTCTGGGCCTCAGACTCTTATATTTAATGACTTATTTGATATTTCTAATATCAAATGAACTGGCTCACAGGAATCTCAAAATTAACATGTACCAAAGAAACTTTTCATTCCCCTATTCCTGGCCCTTCATCATTCTTCATCTGGGTAAATTTCATTCAGGCAAAACCAGATCTATCTTTCCTGCTACCTTTCCTCATTCACTGCTCCTCTTCTCCCAACAGACATTCTAATTCATCACAAAATTCTATTGATTCTATATCTAAATCCATAGTCTTGGAATCATTACGGATATGTCCATATCCATCTCCAGAGGGCTACCTCAGGCCACCACCATCTTTTGTTTGATTCCTGCCTAACCTCCAACCTGGTTTTACTGTTTCAACTCTTGCCCCACTTCAATCCACTCTCCCTGTAGCAGTAAAAATGATTTATAAATGGGTGTAGGATAATGTCTCACACTTAAACATAAATTACACCCACCCCCCATGATGGAAAACTATCAATGGCTTATTTCAGTTAAAACACAATAAAACCCTTACCGTGGTCTCAAGGCCCTGCATGATCTATCTTCTCACTAACCTCCCCTTGAACTGCTTTTCCACACTCACTACACTGATTTCCCTCCTCCCATCCATACTTCAAGTAACCAATCCCTTTTTCCATCTCAGGGAGTTTTTACAACCTGTGTGCTCTGCCTAGAACATTCTTTCCACCACTCTTTGCCTGGCTAACTCAGTCAACACTCAGTTCTCTCATCGCTTCCTCAGTATGGCCTTCTGTCTGCTTTTCTGTCCCTGACAGCCCAGTGTTTTCCATTGTAACAGCCCAATTTGTAAGTATATATTTATTTGTGTGTTTATTGGTTTAATTTCAGTTCTTTTCTAAATATATTTAATCTCTGTGAGGGTAGAGACCAGGCCAGTTTTGTTTGCCACTGTACATCAGTGGGTTCAGTTCCTGGTCCATAGTAGATACTCAAGTATTTGTTGAATGAATGTATTGTTGAATATAACATACATAATGATAAGTTCTCCAACTCTAGGTCAGGATCAATTGTCTGTTTTTCTGTGTAACTGTCCCTACTCCCTTAATCTCTAGTACAGGCAGGATGTACCATTTCTTCCTACAAAGTTCTGTTTTAAAGCCCTCTGTATTTGCATTTACAATGCTACTAATGTCACATGAATGAGAAATAAATCACTGTTCCTCTAAATTATTGAGATTTGGGGGGCTGCTCATTGCCACCATTTAGCCCGAACTAGACTGACTGATGGACTCACTTCCTTGAAGTTAGATGTAACCAGTGTTACTAGTTCTGCCAAGAAAATGTGGGCAGGAGTCACATGTATTACATGTATCACTTGGTCACATCTCCCCAGGCTTCAGAAGTCATACTTCTGGGTCCAAGTGCAGTGGGGCAGTAAGGAATCAGGAACAAAATGCAGAGGTTAGGTATTTATGACTTGGTAAAGAGAGAATGAGATTGCCTGGAAGAAGATCTTTTACATCTAATATAAGTGAGCCTTGACTCTCTCATCCAAATCCTTACTTCTGCCTTTGGGCCACCCAGCATTTTCTTGGATAGAAACAGACCTGAGGGTCCTGAAGAACTGGATGTCAGAGACTTAGTCCCATCTCTGCTTGGCTCCCCACATGTGAAGTGAAGGGACGTTGTGTACTTACTGCAGCCGTGTGGCCTAAGGCAGGCTCTCAGGGGGGGTTCATTCTCCTCATGCCTCCTGGTGGTTGCTGGTGTGTCCCAGTGTGAGATTCAGGAACTCTCCCCTAGGAAGATATCACCAGTTTATTGACAGATGCATCTGGCTGGTAGGTTCTTGGGAGAGTGGCTAAAATACAGTATAAAATACTGCCAAGCTCCAACTTCTGCTTCAGGAAACATTTCCTGAATACCTGCTCTATTTCTGGAAATTAACAAACACTTCTTGCAACCACCACATAAGGAAAGTATTATCTCCATTAGACAGACGGGGATGTTGGTTCAGAGACCATAGGGATCTTATCCACAGGTGCAGAGCTAGTGAGTGAAGAACAAAGGATTTGAACACAAATATTTGAATTTCTCTTTCTCTGTCTCTCTCTGTCTCTACCTCTCTCTGTACGTTAGTGATGTTGTACATACAACTAAATGTACAACTAGGCTCTTAACATTCACTTCTCTAAATCTCATCCCTGGAATCTTTTTCTTGAAAGCTCTTCCTACTGGCCTGGTGTTAAAGGACATTTTTCAGTCTCCTGGAAATTATTGCTTTGTGATAAAAATTAGTTCATAGAAGTTTGATGGAAGAGCCCAGAGGGGCAAGCCTTGGGAATCAAAATAGTAAAACCTTCTTTCCTGATTCCTGTTGGTTACTCCAGCACAAGCTGTGCTGGGCTGATGTAGGGAACCCGAGGTTCATAGAGCTCCCAGCAGGAGCCACTGGCCCGAGACAGTCCTCTCTGGGTTACTTCGTACACCTGAGCCGTCACTGTTGTCCAACTGAATACGGTAACATAATCCTGGAAAAGACCAGCTGTGGGGTCCGTCACCCCAGAACACTTCTCAGAACTAATTGTGGGCTTCCCAGGTTGGAGGGCATGCCATAATTAAGGGGATCTGCTGGGGCAGCCACAGGCACCCACAGTTCAGACAGTGCCTCCCATCCCTCCCACCTGCTGCTGCCATACCTGTCCTCAAGGTGCTCTGCCAGCTCTCTTTTTTTTTTTTCCCTTGTGGTACGCGGGCCTCTCACTGCTGTGGCCTCTCCCATTGTGGAGCACAGGCTCCGGACGCGCAGGCTCAGCGGCCATGGCTCACGGGCCCAGCCGCTCCGCGGCATGTGGGATCCTCCTGGACCGGGGCACGAACCCGCGTCCCCTGCATCGGCAGGCAGACTCCCAACCACTGCGCCACCAGGGAAGCCCTCTACCAGCTCTTGAAGGTGACAAATTATTATGTGGTGGCTCTCCTGGGCATTTCAGGGCCTGTGGTCACTTGGGCCTTCAGAGAATTCCTGGTGGGAATTTGAATGTGTTATGTTAATCTTTGTACAGAACAGTGTCTTCCCACTCTCTTCCCTGACATTTCCCTTTCTTTCAGTGGGTGCTGGTAGGAGAGGGCTGGATCCCCAGGCCCTTACTGAAGGAGAAGGCAGGTACTAGGTGTATGAAAGTGGATGCAAAGTTGGGCTCTTTAATTTAGGTAGTGTCAGTTACCGCTTCTTGGAGTTTATATCTGCTTACATAGCCTATTCTTTTTTTTTTTTATTTGAAGCAAAATTTATTTTTATTTATTTATTTTTTAAATTTATTTTTTATTGAAGTATAATTGAATTACCATGTTGTGTTAACTACTGCTGTACAGCAAAGTGACTCAGTTATACATATATATATATACATTCTTTTTTATATTCTTTGCCATTATGGTTTATCACAGGATATTGAATACAGTTCCCTGTGCTATAGAGTAAAAGCTTGTTGTTTATCCATTCTATATATACCAGTTTTCATCTGCTAATCCCAAAACTCCCAATCCAACCCTCTCCCACCCTCCTCCCCCTCAGCAACCACCAGTCTATTCTCTGTGTCCCTGAGTCTGTTTCTGTTTCATAGACAGGTTCATTTGTGTCATATTTTAGATTCCACATATAAGTGATATCACATACCCTATTCTTACACTCTGGAAAACTGGCCTTTACTGACAGGCGCTGGGCTTTAACTTATTCCTTATCTCATCTACAAAGTCCAGTACAGCACTATGCTGCTTCCTACACAATATAAAACTGAATAACATCTTCCCTACCCCATGTCCAAACAGAAAGGGACTGAATGTGAGAGGGCACAGAGGGAACCTGGGGAGACCTTCTGGAGGAAAGGGGAGGCTCTGCTCTGACAGCCCAGCAGGGCAGTTGTTCCTTTCCAGAAGTGGAGTAAGAAGAGATTGTTTTAGCTTTCCAGGGATTTTTGTAGGGTAGGAGCAGTCAAGCCTATGGTCTACCCCTTCCAGTCCGAGCTGACTTAGTTGGGTGCAATTAGGTTTACATCATACCACTGGAAACCATGAGGCCATGGGAGTGGGCAGATGTTCCTGGCTCATCCTCCCTCTTCCTGGGGTTGGCTTTCTTTGAGCTACTTCCTGGTTTCCTTCCTCATCCTCTGCCCAAACCAGTTTCCCCACTTTTCCTTTCTCACGTTCCTTATAATCTTTACTTGTCCATTTCTGGACCACTTCCATCCCTTTAGCAAACACTGTTTCCAAACCCCTTTCAAAATGTTTCTTATAAGGGAGCACCCAGCATTGCCCATGACAGATTTCCAGACCATGAGTAACTCCCATTTGACCTGCTGTTTCCTGGAAAGTCCTATTTCACTTAAGCTAGCATTTCTGGTGACTGGGGTTTACTTAAGCCAAACTCACTTCCCAATCCCTGGATTTTCATTGTTGGTTGTTGCTATTTTGTTTTATAAATGTTGAGGGTTTCCTCCCCGACTCCTTATTTGTCCAAATCCAATGTTGATTAGATCTCTGCACTGGTCAGTTACCAGGGTCTACATGAGCTTGTCAGTCATAAGAACAAGGTGGGTGCTCAAGTCGTAATCTCGGGGATCCAGTAGAGAGGAAGGAGCACTGAAACTGGAATTAAAACCTGGGGTTCAAGTTCAAACTCTGCTGTTCGCTCACTCTCAGATCTATTTCTTCAGATGAAGACGGGGCTTATAACATTATGTAATACTTATGAGGATACCATGAATTGATGTACATGAAAGAGCTGTCGTGCTGTACAAACCGTAGGGCATGATGACGAGTGCCGAGAAGTATCACGATAAGAATAAGTGTGAGATTAAGATGATTTTCTCTCTGGATGGGAGGGAAGCAGACTTAGGTAAAACATGTGAGAAGAATCAGTGCCTTTCCTCCAGCCCTTTATAGCTGAGCAGAGGTCATTGAACAAATACTGATTGACCACTACTAGGGATACAAAAAAAGTAACATCTAGTCTCTGTGTTTTATGCCGTACTAGAGGTAGACATAAAATACACTGGAAATAGATGAGAGAGCAATGAATTTTCCTAGGTGTGGTTGTGTGTGGAAGTCTGAGGCTATGGCCTTTGGGAAGCTGATTGCATTTAAGCTGAGCTTTCAAGCGTTTCATTATGGGGAGAAATGGGGGAAAGGGGTTCTAAGCTGAGGGAGTAAACTGGGAAAAGGCATTGAGGTTTGGTGGTGAGTTTAGGGATTGGGGAATAGCCTATTGGCCAAAAGATGGGTTGTGTGGGCTGGGTCCAGATGGGTCCTAATGGCACAACCCTGTATGCTAAGGCAAAGTGGTCTGTGCTGTGGACTCTTGGTCCTTCTCACTGCACTTGGAATCTTTCTCTTTGCATTGGTTTGAGTTTTAGGAGAGGTTTTCCCTTAAAGCTGTGAGTCTTTGCCACTGCTCACCTACTTTCCCTCCTCTTTAATATTTATACAAGCTGTTGGAAGTACACCACTTTCCAGGCTCACTCCCTGGAGAAGGTACAAATGGAAGCCCATTTGCTATATGTTTACGTATTTCAAAGTTGTAAACCACCTTAACAAATGTTAAATCAAGAGGTTCTATGCTCCTCGCTTTACAAATGCACCTTCATAATCACCTTGAAGGCTAGGTTTTAATTTATAGTTTACAGACTCTCCAGCGAACTGCTCTCCCCAGCATCATAGTGCATCTCCCCTTTCCACCTTGACTTCCCATCCTCAGCTCTATCCCACCCTGTGATGGTCTTCTCTCAGGCAGATGAGTGGATAAGGCAGCTCACAAATCCAAGCTATGCCCACTGTCCCCAGGAGTCACCCTCTGGGGACCTCAGGTTGTACATATCAGGAGCCAAGGAGTGGTCCTACTAAGAGCACAGCTCTCATTTGCAGGAATAGACCAAGGAAAATGGCCAGATTGGGCCTTGAAGTGAGCTGGGGCCATTTGGTAGGAACCCAGGTACTTGGGATATACTATAAAAGGGGGAGTGATATAGGCTATGAGTGGTTACTTTCTTAGGCCTAAAGGACCTCTCAACCCATGGGGAGGGGAATAACCACAGGAAAAATGGAGAAGTGTCCTTTAAAGGGCAGGCCCAGGGCAGGGCCACATCTTGCTTGGGCCTCAGGGTGGGGCTGTGATGAGCAGCTCCTAGCCTTGGTGAGTCCTACTTTCAGGGTTACTGGGCTGACTTTGTAGGTGCACCCAACCTTGATGGTAGGAAGACTTCTTGTCACCTCCATCCCCCAATAGATCTTTTAAGGGAGTCAGCTCTATGCATTGGTGGACAAGAGTCTGACAACATATTTCATAATGCCATACAATGTTATGACTATTTCAGAGGCTTACTAAAGAGAGGATTACTCAAGGATACTTATATTAGGAAATACTGGTCCAAACAGTTATATGAAAATGATAAGCATAAAATAAACTAAAGCACTTCTATCATCTGATATTATTTTCTTTTCCTTAACACCCTGGCTACACTGATGTTGCACAAGAGCTGGGAGTGTCCTGATAGCAATGCACAACTTGCTCAGAGACGAGTGAGGCTCAGAGGACATGAATATAGAGTACCGTTGCACACTTGAGCAGGCCATGCCATTGGAAAGAAGGATGCAAAAAAAAAAAAAAAAAGTCCAAGTATTATCCCACACCATAATACCCTAGTATGACAGAGGTGGAAGAATACGTGGAGTTTTATAGATAGGAAAAGGTCTTGCCGAAAGTGTCAAGGAGGAACAGATCTTTGGTTGCACCTGAGTCTCTTGTCTCTTAGACTGAGACTCTTTCCATGGCTTCATCTCAACACAATGTTTGGTTGCCAAAATTTTCTAGATCAGTTGAATGAGGGCTCTGTTTCATAACAAAGGAATGGGAAGCTAGAAGATTTTGCCTTGGAAGAAGATATTCTTTTTCTTATTTGGAACAAGTTCACAAACTCTGCTCACAGACCCACCATTGAGGCGCTCTGATTTAGCCTCCAGGCAAGGTGCTTCATGCATTTTGGGAGCTGCTACTTCCCTGGCCCCCAGACATGGCCACTGGGGCTGTGTGATTCATTCACAAGATCCTTGTCACCGTAGTTCCTACTTCCATATGAGATTCTCAGAATAATGGTGATAATTAGATACAGGTGATGAATAGGGGACATTTAATATCACTGATAGTGATCAAGACTGAAAAATTATAGTTGCCAGGTCACTAAGGACTGTTAACTATTCTGGTCTGGCTACTCACCTGGTTCTAGAAGACATCTGAGAATCACAGAGGTAGGAAATTAGATTAAGAGGCCATGGAGTGGTCCCTGAGGTAACTTCATCATCCTTGGGAACCACTCTATTTTTTCTCCCTTTGGGTGTTCTGTCTTCCTTCTTGTCTCCTTATGTCCTAAATCTATCAGGCCTACAAGTATCATCTATGGGGGGTTAAAACCTTTCCCATCCAGATTCATGTTCCCTTCATGCTCCAGGAAGCAACCAAACCACCAAAGGGTACTGTTTTCCAGAAGCTTCCTTGTTCTCCTAGAGAAAAATGGCCAAGTCCAAGTGTCGGGTAGACCCTGCAAGAATGCTCCTGGCTTTGCCCTTCTCTGCACATCCTGGGCCTAGGATTCTGGAGGAGTGGTGACAGTAGGCACATGTCCTGTTTCATCTGCTTCTCTCCTGGTAGAGTGAGGCTGGGACCTGGGACCTTTTTCTTGGTCCCCAGGGAGTCAATTGTCAGATGGGTGACAGCTAAGATTGCACTGACTTCCTACTGTCTGTTTCTTCTCTCTCCCTAGAACTTTTTTACACTTTACATTTCCTTTGGGATTATAGAATCCCTTAAGATTCTTGTAGTCTGACATCTTGTAGTCTGACAATTTCTGTTCACTGAGTGATCTCTGTCTATGAAGCACTTTATGGGGACTGTAAGAGTAAAGACAGAGATATAAACTATCTCTGTGTATTTTCAGAAGACAGACCTGAACGGCCCTGAGCCTGCTTCTGCCGTACTGCGCACCATTCTCCTTGTTGTTTCATCCCCTACTCTACTCCTCTGATTCTCTCAAGGTCAAAGTTTCTCACTACTGATACCTCTTCAGTGTTAAGTGAGACCTTTATCAATGAAGCACTTTCTCCCCTGCCTCCAGCCCCTATAATAGGTGGTGTTGAGCTAGGAAAGCCTAGTCTCTGCCTCTATTGCTTTCAGAAGATTCTAGAATCAGAGGAACTTGGGTTCAAATCCTGGTTCCCCCTTACCAGCCATGTGAATTACATAACCTCTCTGACTCCAGACAGCTTTTTCATATAGAAAAGAAGAAATGATATCTATCTTATAGGGATATTGTAGAAAGTAAATGAGATCCATATAGAATGCCTAATTTAGGACTTGGCGTATATTAGCGGCTTCATAAATCTTTGTCCTCTTCAAAATGTCTCCTACTAGGGAGGTGATTTAACTTTGACCAGTAGACTAGCCTTAGGACTGGAGGCCTTCCATTGCAGCATTTATAGCAAGGACTATATACTCTCCTAAAAGACCTTAAGGTTACTTGCTAGATCAGTGAGGAGATGTGGTTGTCTTAATTTCTCCAGTTGTCACAAAATGTACTAAAGTAAAACTAACAGTGTAAGAAATCTCCTTAAATCACCCAATGAGAATTGCTCAGCGTGCTGTGACGTGGATGCAGCATTATAGCTCATGAGATTACAATTCACGCTTCAGAAAAATGGAAAATATTATGCCATGAAACTTTGGGATTACCCACAAATGGCTAAAAGCTCAGATATTAATCCACAAATGCCAAGGATCAACTAGCTTTCAAGACTCTGGAGAGAAGGGTAGACTTCTTCCAAATGTGCAAGAAAGGATGGAAGGGAAGGTCCCATCAGCAGTGGACAGCATCGGCCAGGCATGGATAAGGCCACCAGGAAGGACTCGTGCAGAAGGGAAGACTCTATGCAGAAGGTTGCTCCAGTTTTCTTTTCCTCTCCTTGAGCACTGGGAAAACTGAACTTAGTCTAGAGAGCAGGTCTGAGGTGGCTGGCTTGCTGTCTGTCCCTGATTGCTTTGGGGACTATGCTCCCTTTTTGGGCTTTATGCCTTGGGATGTAAACAGTAGTTTAATGGATTTTTTTTTAAAAGCAGGAGAGATGGTGTTCGTTCTTTTTTAAAAGAAACACAAAGCAAATAGCATCATTAGCAACACTATGTTACTGTGGAGAGTTCTGGTTCAAGGACAGAATGGGAACAGCAGGTGATCTTCCTATACACTCTTGCACCCTGACTTGACTTCCCAGAGGCTACTGTATTAAAACTAGGGAGGCAGCCCTGGGAGGTCTGAAGGAAGCTCTCAAGTTTTCAGATCATAAGTATTTAAAAAATATCAATATATGTACGGGACTCCCCCTGGTGGTGCAGTGGTTAAGAATCCACCTGCCAATGCAGGGGACACAGGTTCGAGCCCCGGTCCGGGAAGATCCCACATGTAGCGCAGCAGCTAAGCCCGTGCACCACAACTGCTGAGCCTGCGCTCTAGAGCCTGTGAGCCACAACTACTGAGCCTGCATGCCACAACTACTGAAGCCCGCGTGCCTAGAGCCCATGCTCTGCAACAAGAGAAGCCACCGCAATGAGAAGCCCGCGCACCGCAACGAAGAGTAGCCCCTGCTCGCCGCAACTAGAGAAAGCCTGTGCACAGTAACAAAGACCCAACGCAACCAAAAATAAATAAATATATTTATTAAAAATAAAAATCACTATATAAGCCTGAAATCTGCATCTTTGCTTTGGGGAGTGGTGATATTTAGGAGGGAAGGTAATGTTCTGAAATGTTCAGTTTCTGAAATGTTGGCTCAGAAATCATGGGTTACCTATAAGGTAAAATGAGGGTGTTCTTTAAGCCTCTTTGACCCTACCAAAGCCTGTCATAGTGCCTGAGACAGGGCAGAGTCCTATTAAAGTTGATAAATGAATGGGTGTGTGAATATTGCCTTGTGTAGAGGTTGCTCTTAGCCCATCCTTAAAACAGAATGTGAAGATGGGGACACTAAAGGCCAAGGATCTGGGAAGGAGACCGAAATAGTCTTATGCTCAGGGGCTCACAATCTTTGGTGGCCATCATTTACACACGCAGCTTTGCACATGGGTCAAGCCAGACATCTGAGCCACGCTCCCTTGCCTTTAACTAAAACCAGGTCCCCTCATTGCTCTAATTCATTCGTTTGTTTATTCAGTATTCAAGAAATATTTCTTTCTTTTTAATCATTTGCTCCATTTACATGAAAGAGACAGATTTGAGCTTATGTATAGAGAATTTGATTACTCTTGGGACTAACAAAAGACTACAAAGAAGAAATTTCAAAATACTTCTTGAATAAATATTGTGTTCACCATGCCCAGGCAGTGTTTTGCACTGACGAAAGCACATTAACACGTCTGTCTTTGGGGAACTTATTGTATTAGTGAATGTAATCCTAGATGTTGTAACAGACAAACCCAGAAATCTCAGTGGGTAAATACAATACAAGTTGATTTCTTGCTCCTAAAAAGTCAAATAAGCAATAAGGTAGGGGAGGAGAATGCTCAGATCATTGTAATATTTATTTAAGGACTTTGGCTGACTTGAAGCTCTGTTATACTTAGTGTGAGGCTTCCAAGATTACCCTGGACGTAGACGTTAGCGATCAGAGAGTGGGAGAGAAAATGGCAATCTGGAGACTGTTAGTATCACTTTCACCCGTATTTCATTAACCAGAACTCCATAATATAGCTTTATCCACATGTAAGGGGGCTGGGAAATGTCGCACCTGGCTGGCAATTGTTTCCCAGCAGAAACTCTCTATTAGAAAAGGAGGGCATGAATATTTGGTTGGCAGGTAGACACATCTGCCACACTTACCTTCTATTAGGTTCAGATAGATAGACAATACACATTTAAGTGAGTACATTATATAGTATTTCAGATGATAATAAGAAAAATAAATCAGGGGAGAGGAATAGGGCTACAAACAATTGTGAAAATAGTTTTCCCTAATGGTACACATTCGGCCATATTGCCTACAGATTGTATGTGAGTTGGTCCTTTGAGTGAGCAAAGTAGTAAGGACTCTCCTTCCTGAGTTGTGCTGGAGCAGCTCAGATTAGAAAGAGAGACTTTACTTGGTATCCAGACAAGCCCACATTGTCATCATCACAATGATGATGAGATTATAGAGTTTATTGAAAGGTATTATTGGAAAACATAACATGTGCAGACAGATAAAGCGGGTTTAAATTTGCTTCTGGGCCTTTTCTACTTTTTGAGCTTTTTGTCAGCAGTATTGACCCAGGCAGAAGTTCAGGTGCTTTTAGTTTTGACTCTGTATCCGCTTTTGGATAATATCACCTTGTTGATTCTAAAAGGATCTACTTCGCAGATGTACATGGAACATCAAGGGTTGATTTTCTCAATAGTAATAGAGTAATGTGGCCCTTATGCTGAGGAATACTAGCTGGTTACCTAATATCAATGACAGAAGTTTGGTTGGAAAGAAGCTGGTGAGGGACTTTAAATGGTTCTAAGAATGTATGGAGTGATGGGAGAGAGTTCCATGTTTGGCAAAAGGCAGAGGCTTAGACATTTCTGAAAACTCACTTCATTCCTTACATTGTGGGCTTAATTCAAAGGGCATTTATCGATCCTTTTTATATACCTGGCCCTATGCTGGGCACCAACAATATAGTAGTAAACGGTTCTGCTCCTGATCTCAGGGGCTCACCATCCGGGCCTGAGAGACTTCAACAACCAGAAGGCTGAATTTCAGCTGGACTGAGAGGACCCATGAGTGCTATGCTGAAAATCTTGGGTTTTATGCTTCCTAGTTAGTGAAGAAGTATCTAAGAGATGCTTTCTCTGCTGGGTAGTGGGTGACAGGTGGGGAAACCGGTACTTGCTTACTGTGAGACAGTTGGCAACTCAACTTATCGGACCACCATTTTCTTTGTCTGGAGAGGGAAGATAATAATAACTTCCCTGCTTCCCATCTTGCAGGGCTTTTATAAGGATGAAAACAAATCACATTGTGTGAAAGAAATGCTATTCAGTTGTTAAGAACTATTATTAGGACTGGTTAATAAACTAGACATCTGGGAGAGCAAGGGAGGACTTAGGTGCTGGGCAGTGATGCTCTGAGAATATAGCAAAATCTTTCATCTAGCATGGGCGTATGTAGGAGGGAAACCAGTCTTAGCTAAAAAAACAAAACCCCCAACAACTTAGTAAAAAATAATCTAAACAATGGAATATTTTGAAAGAAAAGTGATTTTTTTCAAGTAAAGTTTGTTGTAAGTGAAGGAAGTGAACAGGGGATGCCTGTCAGACACAGAAACGATGCACATCTGGATTCAAAGAGAGGGAGTGAGCAGACCAGAGGCACTGCTGCACAGGCAGGTTAAGGGCTGGCAGTGAGACTTCTGAAGAGAGCTGGGGATCTGCCAGGGCACAAGCTACCAGAGAATCAACTCAAAAGCAGCAAAGGCTCTACAGCTGTTGACCCAACCCAGCCTAAGCCTTCAGAGAACACGCCAAAGCTTTCCTGAATAGCTCTTCCTCTTTTGCAGGGAGTACTTGGCCCCAAGGGGGCTCACTCTTCCAGAAATAATGACTTGGTTCTTGGCAGCATTTTCTCTCTTCTTATCTTTTATGATTTCCTAACAGTGTTGTTCCAAGAGGAAGAGGTCTGTGTCCAGGAGGCCTCAGGGTTTATCTGACTTTTCTGTGGACTTTGGGACCTCACATGCCAATGCAGTGCATATTATAAACCAAGCAGTCCTTAGGGAAATGAAGGAAGTTAATGTCATATAAGTTATAGTTGGCCTATTTCCAGACCATGAAATCCCATTATTCAGCCCAAATATGAGAATGCATCCCAACATTGAAAGCATATACGGAAGGTCTTCAGCTTGGGGAAGACCTAATTTACAGCACCTTGAACAATTGCAGAGAAAGACATGGTCACAAATATTCTTCTGAATTAGAAGTAATCATACTAAGTTAAAGTATCAATATGTCAAAGTTTTGTTAGATCTCAGTTTTATAGAAACTGGTTATTACAGAAATAAAATCTGAATGACAACATAAGCCCTTATTGAAATGTTCCATAATAACAGTGGAATTTCTTCTCCAGATAAGAGAAGGAGGCTAATGATTGGCTGAATGGGAAGTAAATCAGTCCTTACAATCAGTTCTCTGTATCCATTGGTTTCAAATCCACAGATTCAACCAACCAAGGGCAGGACATTTGATCCACGATTGGTTGAATCCGCATATGCTAAACTGTGATTAGGGATATGAAGAGCTGACTGTATTCATTGTACTCTAGCCATTTTACATAAGAGACTTGAGAATCTGTGGATTTTGGTATCTGGAACCAATCCACCACAGATACTTTGGGACAAAAGTGTATGTTGAGTATTTACTATGGGCAAAACATCTAACCTCTGCCTCATTTAATTCTCACCAGTGTGGATTCCTACACAGCTGGTATAGTTAGCCCCATTTCGTAGATGAGGATATTGAAGCCAAGAGAGTGATTTTTGCCAAAGGTCACACAGAACTGGTGGAGCTAATATTCAAGTTGTCTACCTAACCCCAAGCCTGAGCTCTTTACTCAGCCTTCTCCCTTTACCTTGAGAGTGTCCTGGTGCTTTGGTTAGAGACTGGCTAGGAGTAAGTGGAGGTCTTGTAAAGCTGGGTAGATCAGTGAATAGGGGAAAAGCCTCTCCATCACAGAGGTGTGGGCACTGTTGGGAGAATTGACCTATTATAAAACACCTACCCAAGCTTAACTCCTCTACCTCTCCCAAACTCCTTCCTTCTTATTCCTTTTAAGGCAGGATTTCTCCATTGACATTTTGGACCAGATAATTTTTGCTTATAGGAGGCTGTCCTATGCATTGTAAGGTGTTTAGTAGCATCCTTGGCCTCTATCAATTAGATACCAGTAGGAACTTTCCCCAGTCATGTCAATAAAACTGATGGAAGAAATGTTCACATATTGAGGTATGGGGAAGTAATTCTGGCTTATATATGATTTAACTTAAACTTTATGCTAACTAGAACAGCCTGTTTTGTGACCTATTAAACTACATTATACATATGCTTTAACCATTAAAGAAAAGAGTGCACTGACCAGAAGTAAAAATGTCTATTTTAAAGATAAAGATTAAATGCCTCCATTCCTGAGACACCAGTGCTAGTACACTTCAATGACAAGGATCCTTTCCCAGGCACCAAGGCTGTACTGACTTTTGGTGTACATGCTGATCTGTCGTCTTTGAAATCTTGAAATAATGTACTCTTGTCATGTTTGATGTTCTTTGTTCTGACAGGATATAAAACTGTGCTGAAAACCATGCTTCTCAGGATCAGTTCCTCAAAGCAATCTGAGAGTCTGAGGCTATAGTCCTCAGTTTAGCTGGAATAAAGCTCTCTTCTATTTGTATGGTAGATTGATTATTGATGATTTCTTTGACGTTACTTTGTGTAGTCAACAAGTTATCAGAAAAACCCACCTGAGGTCGCCTGGAGTCTACTTTGGACTCAGTACCTAGCATAGACCCCTTGAGTCCCCACTGCCCCTGGCTTCACAGAATTCTTCTGGTGCTTTGGTGAGTTCTTCCTGATATATGGACCTCCTTATGTTAAGTTTGACGTTCCTGTGACTTTTGTTCAAGTTGTCATCTTAAGCCTTGAAGTTTTATTGTGGAACCAGTACAGTTCCTAGGTAGAAAGGACCTAGGAGGAATCCCTAGGCAGGAAAAGCCTAGAAGAAATTTTTGTTATATTTCCTAGGTGAAAAGGACCTAGGGAGAATTTCTAAGCAAGAAAATCCTAGAAGAAACTTTGGAGTGCTTTCCTAGGCAGGGACCTAGAGGTGATTTCTTACCCAGGAACCTAGAGGGAATTCCTAGGCAGGAAAAACCTAGAAGGAAATTTAGAGTTAAATGTTTTGGCTGACCTCTTTTTCAAATTTGGCTTAAATTGGAAAAATTTGTATGTATATATTATGAAAAAGCTGTTTGAGAGCAAAATGAGAGACTGAGTCCACTCAGCTCTCAAAAGAAGGGACACTAGTTCCTTCCAGACCAGAGGCATTCTCAGGCAACTGACAACCTAGAGGAAGTGTCTGAGAAATGATCGTCATAACGAGTAGTGGTCCCACAGGGAACCCCATCATGACACTTTATGTAGTTTATAGCTGTCCTGGGGATGCACATAAGAATTTGTCATTCAGTGCTCTGAACCCGCACAGTGGTTTTAGACAGCTGGCTGGAGAAACCGAGACACAAAAGAGCTGAATTGACTTGAGGGCAACACCTTGATGAGCTAAGCTCACAAGTAGCACACTTCTTTTTTTTTTTAAGTTTCAGTTAAAGTTAAAAATTTCTGCCAAGCCAAAACCTCCCTTACTCTACTTTCCCTTGTCCTATAAAAAGCCTGATCCTACTTCAATGCCGGAATCATCTGGTCTTCCAGTAGCCTCGATGCTCACCAGCTGAATAAAGTCTTTAACAAATTTTATTCTGTCATGCAAATCATTTTGTTTTGACAACTAACATATTCACTTTAGACTTTCATTTATCTTTTCTCTCTAGAGTCATATTTTCTTCTTTTTATTCATTTCTGCTGTTTCATTCTGATTTATAAAAAACTTTTATTCTTCCTTGCCTTCCTCTGCATTTTTTACTTGAATATTTTTTAGATTTTGTTTTGCAAATTATATATATTATTCTTTTTATTTTTTTAGGCAGTTTTAATATTTTAACAAGCATTCTAACTTGAAATATAGAGTTTATCAACACCCCTAATAATACAAAGATTTAGAGCTTTGTAGTTGCAATCACTTAAAATTTGTATTACTAATTTATTATTTATATTTATGTTGTTTTGCTTAAACCCACAATTAGATATCAGTGTTGGTGTTTTTGTTATTATTGTTAAATAAAATTAATTATTGCTTGTATTGTGTATTTTTTCATGACATATTTTCTAATATTTCAAATTTCCATCTAGTTAATCCTTTTCTTTCTTTCTTTCTTTCTTTCTTTCTTTCTTTCTTCTTTCTTTCTTTCTTTCTTTCTTTTTCTTTCTTTCTTTCTTTCTTTCTTCTTTCTTTCTTTCTTTCTTTCTTTCTTTCTTTCTTTCTCTCTTTCTTTCTTTCTTGTGAGTTGTATAATAGAAAACTGAAATTAGTCACATTTATTGATAACAGTAGAGTCTATCATAAAACGATAATTGTGAGTTACTGAAATAGGGAGGAAATTGAGACCATTGGAGTACACAAAGTCTAGAAATTTAGATGCCAATATGTTGGAGAAATCATCTAAAGAGTTATAAAAATCACCAAGAATTACAACTGGGTTAGCATTGGAAAAAGTGACAATAATCTAGTTGCTAAGACATTCAAGGAACAATGACCAGAGTATGGCAGATGAATATTACAAGGAAAGGTAGCAGTCAGTATGACCTAATGTATTGTCATAGCATTCTTTTCTTTTTTAAACATCTTTATTGGAGTATAATTGTTTTACAATGCTGTGTTAGCTTCTGCTGAATAACAAAGTGAATCAGCTATATGTATACATATATCCCCATATCCCCTCCCCCTTACATCTCCCTCCCACCCTCCCTATCCCACCCCTCTAGGTGGTCACAAAACACCGAGCTGACCTCCCTGTGATATGCAGCTGCTTCCCACTAGCTATTTATTTTACATTTGGTAGTGTATATATGTCAATGCTACTCTATCACTTCGTCCCAGCTTACCTGTCCCCATACTCATGTCCTCAAGTCATTCTCTACATCTGTGTCTTTATTCCTGTCCTGCCCCTAGGTTCATCAGAACCAATTTTTTTTTTAGATTCCATATATATGTGTTACCATATGGTAATTTGTTTTTCTCTTTCTGACTTACTTCACTCTGTATGACAGACTCTAGGTCCATCCAGCTCACTACAAATAACTCAATTTCGTTTCTTTTTCTGGCTGAGTAATATTCCATTGTATATATGTGCCACATCTTCTTTATCCATTCATCTGTGGATGGGCACCTAGGCTGCTTCCATGTCCTGGCTATTGTAAATAGAGCTGCAATGAACATTGTGGTACATGACTGTTTTTGAATTATGGTTTTCTCAGGGTATATGCCCAGTAGTGGGATTGCTGGGTTATATGGTGAGGAAACACAAGCTTTAAATGACACATTAAACAATTTGAACTTAATTGATATTTGTAGGACAGTCCATCCAAAAACAACAGAATATGCTTTCTTCTCAAGTGCTCATGGAACATTCTGCAGGATAGATCATATCTTGGGTCACAAATCAAGCCTTGGTAAATTTAGGAAAATTGAACTCATATCAAGTATCTTTTCTGACCACAATGCTATGAGACTAGGTATCAATTACAGGAAAAAAAAAACTGTAAAAAATACAAACACAAGCAGTGGTTGGGAGTCCGCCTGCCGATGCAGGGGACACGGGTTCGTGCCCCGGTCCGGGAAGATCCCACATGACTCAGAGCGGCTAAGCCCGGGAGCCATGGCTGCGGAGCCTGCGCATCCGGAGCCTGTGCTCTGCAACGGGAGAGGCCACAACAGTGAGAGGCCCGCATACCACAAAAAACAAAACAAAAAAAACAAACAAACACAAGGAGGCTAAACAATATGCCACTAAATAACCAAGAGATCACTGAAGAAATCAAAGAGGAAATCAAAAACTACCTAGAAACAATGACAATTGTAAAAAAGTGACCCAAAACCTATGGGATGCTGCAAAAGCAGTGCTAAGAGGGAAGTTTATAGCAATACAATCTTACCTCAAGAAACAAGAAAAATTTCAAATAAACACCCTAACCTTACACTTAAAGCAATTAGAGAAAGAAGAACAAAAAAACCCCCCAAAGTTAGAAGGAAAGAAATCATAAAGATCAGATCAGAAATAAATGAAAAAGAAATGAAGGAAACAATAGCAGAGATCAATAAAACTAAAAGCTGGTTCTTTGAGAAGATAAACAAAATTGATAAAACACTAGCCAGACTCATCAAGAAAAAAAGGGAGAAGACTCAAATCAGTAGAATTAGAAATGAAAAAGGAGAAGTGACAACTGACTGCAGAAATCCAAAGAATCATGAGGGATTAATACAAGCAACTATATGCCAATAAAATGGACAACCTGGAAGAAATGGACAAATTGTTAGAAAAGTACAACCTTCCGAGACTGAGCCAGGAAGAAATAGAAAATATAAACAGAGAAATCACAAGCACTGAAATTGAAACTGTGATTAAAAGTCTTCCAACAAACAAAAGCCGGGACCAGGTGGCTTCACAGGCGAATTCTATCAAACATTTCAAGAAGAGCTAACACCTATCCTTCTCAAACTCTTACAAAATATAGTAGAGGGAGGAAAACTCCCAAACTCATTCTACAAGGCCCCCATCACCCTGATACCAAAACCGGACAAAGATGTCACAAAAAAAGAAAACTACAGGTGAATATCAATGATGAACGAAGATGTAACAATCCTCAACAAAATACTAGCAAACAGAATCGAACATCACCTTAAAAGGATCTTACACCATGATCAAGTGGGGTTTATCCCAGGAATGCAAGGATTCTTCAATATATGCAAATCAATCAACGTGATACACCATATTAACAAACTGAAGGACAAAAACCATATGATAATAGATGCAGAAAAAGCTTTTGGCAAAATTCGACACCCATTTATGATAAAAACTCTCCAGAAAGTAGGTATAGAGGGAACTTACCTCAACATAATAAAGGCCGTATATGATAAACCCACAGCCAACATCGTTCTCAAAGGTGAAAAACTGAAAGCATTTTCTCTAAGATCAGGAACAAGACAAGGATGCCTACTCTCACCACTGTTATTCAACATAGTTTTGGAATTTTAGCCACAGTAATCAGAGAAGAAAAAGAAATAAAAGGAATCCAAATTGGAAAAAAAGTAAAGTTGCCACTGTTTGCAGATGACATGATACTATACATAGAGAATCCTAAAGATGCTACCAGAAAAATACTAGAGCTAATCAATGCATTTGGTAAAGTAGCAGGATACAAAATTAATGCACTGAAATCTCTTGCATTCCTATACACTAATGATGAAAAATCTGAAAGAGAAATTAAGGAACCACTCCCGTTTACCATTGCAACAAAAAGAATAAAATACCTAGGAATAAACTGAACAAGGGAGACAAAAGACCTGTATGCAGAAAACTATAAGACAATGATGAAAGAAATTAAAGATGATACAGACAGATGGAGAGATATACCATGTTCTTGGACTGGAAGAATCAACATTGTAAAAATGACTCTACTACCCAAAGCAATCTACAGATTCAGTGTAATCCTTATCAAACTACCAATGGCATTTTTCACAGAACTAGAGCAAAAAATTTCACAATTTGTATGGAAACACAAAAGAACCCGAATAGCCAAAGCAGTCTTGGAAAAGAAGAACGGAGCTGGAGGAATCAGGCTCCTTGACTTCAGACTATATTACAAAGCTACAGTAATCAAGACAGTATGGGGCTTCCCTGGTGGCGCAGTGCTTGAGAGTCCGCCTGCCGATGCAGGAGACGCGGGCTCGTGCCCCGTTTCGGGAGGATCCCACATGCCGCGGAGCGGCTGGGCCCGTGAGCCATGGCCGCTGGGCCTGCGCGTCCGGAGCCTGTGCTCCGCAAATGGGAGAGGCCACGACAGTGAGAGGCCCGCATAACGCAAGAAAAAAAAAAAAAAAAAAAAAAAAAAAAAGACAGTATGGTACTGGCACAAAAACAGAAATACACATCAATTGAACACGATAGAAAGCCCAGAGATAAACCCATGCACATATGTTCACCTTATCTTTGGTAAAGGAGGCAAGAATGTACAATGGAGAAAAGACAGCCTCTTTGATAATTGGTGCCTGGGAAACTGGACAGCTACATGTAAAGAATGAAATTAGAACACTTCCTAACACCATACACAAAAATAAACTCAAAATGGATTAAAGACCTAAATGTAAAGCCAGATAGTATAAAAACCCTTAGAGATAAACATAGGCAGAACACTCTATGACATAAATCACAGCAAGATTCTTTTTGACCCACCACCTAGAGACATGGAAATAAAAGCAAAAATAAACAAATGGGACCTAATGAAACTTAAAAGCTTTTGCACTGCAAAGGAAACCATAAACAAGACGAAAAGACAACCCTCAGAATGGAAGAAAATATTTGCAGACGAAGCAACTGACAAAGGATTAACCTCCAAAATATACAAGCAGCTCATGCAGTTCAATATCAAAAAAGCAAACAACCCAATCCAAAAATGGGCCGAAGACCTAAACAGACATTTCTCCAAAGAAGATATACCGATTGCCAACAAACACGTGAAAGGATGCTCAACATCACTAATCATTAGAGAAATGCAAATCAAAACTACATGAGGTGTCACCTCATAGTGGTCTGAATGGCCATCATCAAAAAATCTACAAACAGGGCTTCCTGGTGGTGCAGTGGTTGAGAGTCCGCCTGCCGATGCAGGGGACACGGGTTCGTGCCCTGGTCCTGGAAGATCCCACCTGACTCAGAGCGGCTAGGCCCGTGAGCCGTGGCTGCTGAGCCTGTGCATCCGGAGCCTGTGCTCCGCAACGGGAGAGGCCACAACAGCGAGAGGCCCGCGTACCACAAAACAAACAAACAAACAAACAAAATCTACAAACGGTAAATGCTGGAGAAGGTGGAAGAAAAGGGAACCCTCTTGCACTGTTAGTGGGAATGTAAATTGATACAGCCACTATGGAGAACAGTATGGAAGTTCCTTAAAAAATTTTAAAAAGTAGCACACTTCTGATTCCCTATACTGTCCTTCAAAATTGTTAAGACCTTATAAATAAAATGAAAGTAAAAGGTAAACTGTACTTCCAAAGCCTACCATCTCTCAGATGGGCAGCCACCCACTAGAACTCCAGCTGAGTTCACGTACCATTGGTACTGAACCAATACAGTACTATCAAGTACTTATCTGGCCCTAAAATGACCAGGATGGGGCTCTTTTGACATTTTGAAACTGGTTTTTACATATGCAGCTAGAAGATAAAGCTGGCTTGATAAAATATCTTTTCAAAATTCTGACCCATAGGGAACAAAAGTATTTCTAGGAGAAAGCTTGAAGTTATAACTTTTACCATGTCCTTGAAATGTAAACATAGCCTACATCTCCTGAGACTATGGCCTTGGCTTAATCAGTAGAACCTAAAACTTGAAACAAACAAACAACAACAAAAATAAAAGGGAGAAGAGACCTTTTCAAACTCAAGTAGGAAAACTATGAGATCTCTGTCTGTGTATATCTGGATGTATGTATGTCTATGTATATGTCATAGACATGATATGTCTCTACCTTCAGGTGGTATTATCAAAATTAATTTGTAAAAGATCTCTATTTAAATAGCTTAAACAAATAGATGCTTATATAAATTCTCAGAAATATAATAGAAATTTACTCAAAGGACTTTTGTGTTCATGAGATATGGGAAATATTCAACATTAAATTAATATTCAGTATTAAAGTTAGTTTAAGTTGTTGGTATAATTAATACAGACATGGTTTTAGAGTCATCAACATTAGAATAATACTGTAATTGTACCTGGGTTTATGGGAAGTCAGTAGACTCCTGTTATCTCTGTTGGAAAATTTGTCAATAAGAAAATTAAATTGGTATGATGATACTTTCATAAGTAATAAAATAAATGGTTTTTAGGAAGATTCTTTAAGAATACTTATGTTTTATGGTATGTTTACTTAAAAATAGTTTCTCCAGATTTTTGTTTACTTGAAACTTTAGAGTTTTGCTAAGTTAAGTTTGATGATGGGAATTCATTTAATATCTAGATCATTTTTAATGAGATAAAATACTGAACATTAATGCTAAGCAAGTCAATGTTTACCTACTTTTGTCTTTTATTAGAGAAAAACTAAAGATGTTTGGTTTATTGGACACACATCTTGTACCACATTAAGGAAAGAAATTATGCTGTGAGAATATGTATGTTTCTAGAGGTTATGGAATATGTACATAAGTTTGCCAGGCAGGAAATGCTGATATACAGACAGTTCACAATTGTTGCTTCTTGGTTTTTTTGCTAGCGATTCAGGTTCTTAAGGGTTAAAAATTGTAACGTATATGTAATTAAACATACTAGAAAAATAAGAGAAACATTTCAATATGCAAGGAAAGTAGGATGTGTGATTCCAGTAAAAGAAAATATGAGGAATGGAATTGCATTTTGTTAAGGTAAAAAGAAAGTGATCAGGCTTCCCTGGTGGTGCAGTGGTTGAGAGTCCGCCTGCTGATGCAGAGGACACAGGTTCTTGCCCCGGTCCGGGAAGATCCTACATGACTCAGAGCGGCTGGGCCCGTGAGCCATGGCCGCTGAGCCTGCGCGTCCGGAGCCTGTGCTCCGCAAAGGGAGAGGCCACAACAGTGAGAGGCCTGTGTACCGAGAAAAAAAAAAGAAAGTGATTTTGTCCTGAATCTGGTTATTTCTAAATGGGAAAGAAAATAAGAGACAAATTTGGATATAGAAAGTTGTGGGAGGTTTGTGGAAAAGGCACCCTGAGAAAAGTGGTGGTCAGGACTGGCTGAGATTGAATTTAAAGGTAAGCTGCTGCAAAACTAGAATTTGGTTCTCTCCCTGTTAGGAGGACAAAGTTTTCTTGGAATATTGATCTGTTTTGATAACGGATTGTAAAACTTTCTTTACATTTTAAGCAATCTGTTGTCTTTCTGTATTTGCCTTTGAAATATTTTATTGTCACTTTGGCTAAGTGAATGACTAAACATTTTTTTCACAGTGACTTATTTGACTGTTTTAAAAACCTTTTTGATATCTTTGAAAAACTTTCCCAAACTCAAATTCTAAATGAAGTCTTTTGGTTTAGAACTAACTTTGAGATATTTTTCTCTCCTTATAAAAAGAGAGATATTAAATTAATTAGGCATGTTGTCATGGGAAACACTGTCAATAAATAAAATATTCAGCTTTCTTTACGTAGTAATAAAAAGTAATATTCAGCTTTCTTTAAGTAGTGTCCATACATATGGATACTACATATGCATTATAAGTGTTCCAGACACTTATATGCATTGTAAGTGTTCCAGAAATTATGTGAAATTCCTGGAAGTCTTATATGTACTGACATAAAATGTTATCTGTCATCAAAATTGGGACTCACACTAAAGGGACTGAACTCAAGTATAAGGGAAATGCCCAGCAGACTTTCATGCAAAGACAACAACAACAGAATCTGTAAAAATTATGGCATGTATAAAGTCCATTCTACTTCTGCAAAAAATTAACCCCTCATTGTCAGACTTTTGCCATCCTGATGTCGTTGTAACATGGCAACAGTCTGCTCCTAAATCAGAGAAATTGAGATGAGTAAGGAATAGCTGTAAATTAAATAGTTGGGCCTTGGGAAACCCAAGATGACTGCTTGGCTCTTCCTGGATCCCTGGCAAACTCCATTTTTCATTTGATGGCTTAAAGCCTTCCCTTACTGCGAGGCTGGTGCCCTCACAATGACAACGAAACTGTTAGAAAATGTTTTCTACTTGGGGCATACCTTCCACAGTCTCCAGTGATCAATGCACCCACTTTCCTGTGTAAATTGTAGGAGCCTTAACAAAAACCTTGCAAACTTCTTGAAATTATCACTGACACTATTGCCTTCAATCATCAGGCAAGATTAACAGAACTAAAGGAAATATTGGACTCAAGAAGAATAAGAATTAGTTACATGGGATTGAATGAACTGATAAATATAATGGTAATTTTAGTGATTTTTTTGTCTGAACTATTACTGGCCTTTCATCTTTATTTTCCAGATATAAGGAAACATTTCCCCTAAGCTAATTATGACTTATACCAGTTTGGTAAATTATACCTTTGTAATCAGAATTAAAACCTTTACCTTTTCTCCCTTCCTGATCCCACCAGAATTTGGAAACTCTTAATTAGTGAGTATTCTTATTTTCATGGCAATGCAGTTATTTGCATGAGTTCAATAAGAATTTGTTCTCCTTATAAAAAGACACAGTTGGAAACACTGGCAATATTACTATGGCTTTGACCGAAATGTCACATTTGGGAATATACATAAAAAGTATGGCTAGATAGTTATAAAGAACTAAGGTAGACTTTATGGAACCATGTAGCCCCTTGAAAAAACAAGCTGGTACCTTACTTACCGGGTTCCCAGCAACCTTACCAGGTGATTAAGGAGGGCCACTTCCTGGCACTTGCAGGAACCTCAAGATATTCTGGATCTTGAGAAGAGAGAAATCCTATCAAACCTGTAGGTATTACAGGCAGAATCTGATGGCAAGTCCTTGGCATGACTTTCCTGGCCTTAAGAAGCCTGTTGAAAGTTCCATTTGGATTCCTTATGAAAAGGTCCAACGAAGTCAAACTTCAAAGAGTCCATATGATCAATTACACTTATGTTAATAGTCAGGCCAAGTTTATTGAAACCAGACTTATTCTGCAAGCAGATTAGTCTTAATTTGGCTATATTTTGTAGAGATGTGGATAATTTTAGAGGAAAAAAATGTTTCATTAATATACCTTCATGTATATTAAGTTCTCATGATGTTAATTTTCATTGAGGTTTGCTATTTATTGCTTAAGACTCATATCCTAGATGGCTCCTTGTTTCTATGTTACATTATTGTGAAGTTTCACTGAATTATTTAGAAGACATTCTAAGCTTGGTTCTGAAGCTTACCTCAATAATCTATCTTTGGATAAAGATCAGATGCCCTATAACCTGCAATGTGTACAATCTCTGCAGGAGATTATGCACATTGGAAAAGAAATCAAACAAAAGATTCTTTGAAGCCATGTTGTAAAATAATAATACCTGATAATACCTTATCAGGTATTATCTACTAATCTATGTGCTGTCAAATTAAAGGGCATAGACTCATGGATTCACATGTCTCATTTAAAAAAGTCCCCTCCACCCAAGTGAACTTTAACACCTATTTCTTACCTGGCTTTCACTGACTGAGGCAAGTACCATCAAGCCAAGATGAGAAGAAGACATCAGTGGTAGACAACAGACCCAAGAATCTGGACCAAGCCTGTAAGACTCGCTCTACCAGTTCAATTGAACTGTTTACCAAATTTTTATCTCTCTATCAAATTGAAAATTATTGTTTTATTTCTAGCTATGCTTTTGCCCCAATGTTCAGGATGAAAAGAACATTGTCTAGTAAAGTTGTCACAGCGTATAGTTACTGAGGGCAATTTAACACATTGTTGGATCTGTCATCAAATTCCCCAGTGAATACAAGACTGATTTAGGCCCCTCTTAATACCTGTCACCGACTTTTCTGATGTTCCAAACATCACCACTCATCTAGAATGCCCTCTCTCTGGCCTAACATTTCAGGTTCAAATTCTTCAACAGATTAATGTGTCCATCCCTTGTCTGATACTGTCCTCAGTCTTTAGAGACGAGATACAACATACCCTAGGACTGCTTCACTCTGTTCCTTACTTAATTAACAGATGTCTTAAAGAGAAAAACACGAGTAAATTATGCCAGCTACTCTTAAATGTCAAATGCCATACAGATAGCTTTTGGAAAAGCTGCAAGAAAAATGATCCATGGTTTAATACTATGTTAAGAAAACTTCCAATTACCAAGGCTATCATTGAGACTGCTTGTGCTCCCCCAGGTTTTATCTTTGCATGTGGTATTAGAATTGACCCACTTTCTCAAAGATGGGCACGTAAATGTCTTAATAGCTGGCAAATAGAATCATTATGTTTGCTGGTACATTCTGCTACCCCATTGTTTCTATATAAGGCAATAGATGAACCTCCTTTCTCTGTTCATTACAGAGTCAAGAGGTCCATTTTAACAGGATACCAAGATACCTGGTGGGGAAGTCTTTTGGGAATCTCGATTCGTAGTGCAGGAGTATATGTAAGCAGAGAGCTGATCAGAAATCTGTCAGTCACCATTGGTCAAATAGCTGAGGACACTTCAAAAAGCATTGCAGCACAACAGACATCCCTGAACTCCTTAGCCCAAGTAGTATTTGATAACAAGGTTGCCTTAGATTTTCTGCTGGTTTAACAAGAGTTGTTGTGCTATTGCTCACATTACTTGTAGCACTTATATCAACACCTGTATAAAAGTAGGCATACACTTAGAAAAACAATTCCCAAAAGGCAAAAAGGCTAAAAGATGTATGGGAAACTAACCCTTTAAATAATCTCTTTGGTTAGCTTCCCTCAGTAATAGGCCTTTTTTTTCCTGCTTTGTTTTATAGATGATTGTCATTGTTGTAGTATGTATTATTATTCTTTTCCTAGCTATCAAGGTACTCATGACATGTATCACTGTTTGCTCTAAGTTGACTGCTCCAAACACAAGTATAAAGTTTGTGCAACAACTTGATATAATTGATAATATAGCCTATGTTTATCCATCATCATATACCTCTGTGTTTGCTTTGGTTGATTAATTAATTACTCCCCAATGAGAATAATTAGGCAACTCTTTTCCTAGAAAAAAGAAAAAGAGAGGAAGTCCTAGCACTGAGGGACATGTTGGATAGGCAGCAACCACTCTGGCATCAGGGGACAAATATTTTGGTCATCACTGCTTTCTTTTGAAAGATTTTATTCAATCAGAAAAAGGAAATGATGGAAGAAATTTTCACATATTGAGGTATGGGGAAGTCATTCTGGCATATACATGATTTAACTTTATGCTAACTAGAACAGCCGGTTTTGTGACCTATTAAATATACGTTGTACACCTGCTTTAACTGATAAAGAAAAGGCTGCATTGACCAGAAGTAAAACTGTCTATTTTAAAGATAAATAGTACATTCCTCCCTTCCTGGGACACCGGTGCTGGTACTCCTTTGATGATAAGTCTCCTTTCCTAGGTGCCAGGGCTTTACTGATCTGTCAGTAAATGTGCTGTGTATGTGCTGATCTGTCTTTTCTGAAACCATGAAGGGATGTACTCTTGTCATGTTAGATGCTCTTTTTTCCGACAAGGTATAAAACTGTTCTGAAAGCCATGTTTCTCTGGAACTGTCGGAGACACTGTCTCCTGGAGTGTAGTCCTCAGTTTGGCTCAAATAAAACTCTCTTCTATTATTATTATTATTATTATTATTAATTGATTATTGATGATTTCTGTCAACAAAACATATCCCCAGACATTGCCAAAAAGGCTCCTGGGATGAAGATCCCCCTTCCCCAGTTAAGAACCACTGGTTTATGCTGACCAATCATCCTAGTTTGCCTTGGACTGAGGGATTTGCCAGGGTTTTAGTGTTAAAACCAAGACAGCTGGGGACAAATTGGGATGATTAGCCACCCTATGAGTGGAATTTCATCTCCTGCTTAAATAAAGTCTGTTGTGGAGAGCGACATTGTGTTGATAACATGGTGGCTGTCCTGGCAGTCTTCAGTCTCTCTAGATTTTTTCTGTACCAAGCACATCTGCCCAATACTGCTTTCTTCCCCACTCATATCTTTCAAGAGGTTTAGGGGAAGTGACCTATTTCACAGAGGCTAGCTTAGTAGAAGACCCGAGAGAATGCTGGTGTGTGTGTGCGAGAGAGAGAGAGAGAGAGAGAG
>NW_006798707.1:5169631-5172798 GCF_000442215.2 Lipotes vexillifer | reverse complement strand
GGGAGGGAGGGAGGGAGGGAGGGAGTTGGGAGGGGTAGTTGGCCGCTGGACTTTAGAGCCCATTGGTGCTGCCTGGGTGGGTGATATGCATGTGTGTTTATACCAGGAGTTAATGGAGACTGGATGGGGGAAGGTTTTCAGCTCTGTATTAATTTGGCCTATGCCTATGAGATATGCACATTTTATTTGGTACAGTATTTTGAAATATTTTTATGAGTTATTCTGACAATTTAGTCAAGGGTATTTCCCTGAGAGAAACAAAAGGAAAACCTCAAAAGTGGTTTGTTATCAGGATTATTTTTGCTGTGCTGTTGAGAATACATTTGCAATAGTAATAAAAATTTTGGTTGTTTGCTTATTTACGAAGCACTTCCAAAAATACATCATTTGTCACTCAGCCTTTTGCTCTTGATGTCATTCATTTGCCCATTTACAGGATGAAAATAAGTGCGTTCTGAAAGTGATAAGAGACCTGCTGAGGTCAAATGCAAGATTTTGCATCTGAATAACTGGACTCTGCCTCTTATGACTCCAGACCCCTCCAGGCTCTGGGAGAATGAGTCCTGCATGTAAGTGCTGAGTCTGGGTTGCTGTAAACCTAAATGGTAAAATGACAAGTGTAGACGGGGAGGGTGTGAATCACTTCTGTTGCCGTGACTGTGACTATGACCATGGCCCTTCTGCCTTCCCGTCTTCAGCAAGTGGGAGGATGAAGCAAGTTCTGTGAGGGTGGTTCCTAAGACCCACAGTCATCTGGCACCAAGGCATCCTCCTTGCTGATATCTGCCTGTGTCTTCCTCTGTGCTCTTCGACACAGGTGCTGGGGGTGTGATTTGCTGTGTGTGGTTGCATTTTCCTTGATTATGTAAACGGGTGTCTTTTGCCAAGAACTCTCCATGCCCCGAAGCTCTGAGCTTGGTCCCTCCCATCGGCTGACTTCATTTCATTTTTTTGGGAGGCGTATTTTTCAAGTTGCAGAGCAGTAATAACTGGCAGTGCCTCTTGGGCATAAGGTACCTGGAGTTCAGGGACCCCCAACCCGTGACAATGACAGCAGATGAGTTGGTTTTCTTTGTGAATGGCAAAAAGGTAAGCAGAAGCTGACCCTTTCTCTGGTTTCCCTGATCCCCGGGAGGGATGTGTGTCCTCCGGAAACGACCAGTTCTTGTTCTCTCTCTTTTGTGTTCTCCCTTATTTGTTCGCCTTCTCTCTTTCTCTCTCTTCCTTCAAAGCTGTTGCTGCATTTGGGGTAACACTGGGGAAAGAAGACCTTCTCAGGGTTAGAACACAGTCAAGATACTCACAGGGCAAAGCAGTGATGGGGAGGGAAGCGAGAAGAAAGGCGTCTGTGAGCTCACCCGTGCTCCTTGCCACCTCTTCGCAGTAATAGAGACACTGGCAGGAAGCTGAGAAAGGTGGGCAGGGTTCTAGGTGAGATTGGAGGTCACCTCCATTTCTGTGTTTAATCAAATGTATCCTAAGCCTTTTGTTGCTTTCTTTACTGAGAAAAGGATCAGGAATGTGTTCTCTTGCTAATCTCAGGGTGTAAGATGTACACAGCTTTGATTCTGATATTTCATCTGTGTAAATGTAACAGCTAAGTTGTGTGAGGACATATACTGACATCTTGTGGCAAGCCACAATTTTTATTTCTTAAAGGGCACGCTTTTCTCCCCGCCCTCCACCCCACACTTAGTTATACATATAAATATTGCAAACCTCTTACTTTGATAAAAATTGCTCACTTGGATTAACTTCATTGCTGCACAGGGACCTAGGGAAGGTGGGGATGGTAGGGCAGAGGGCGGTCTTATGATAAGGGTACCAGTCCTCGCAGCACCGGAAGGGTGAGAGTCTTTGCGGATTTTAATGCAGGTGCAGGGAGAAGGAGGGGGCAAGCACATCACATTGTCTCCACTGTCCACTTGCACTCCCTACATGGGTGTTGAGGTGCTCGCATCTGCTTCAGCTCCCTTGTTGGAAAGGAAAGTGACAGTAAAAGGGTAGCCTTGGTTGCACATCGTGAATGGCCGTGTGCACAGTATGAGTGATGATTATACCCCGTTGTCAGAGCAATTTTATTTGTTTTGCAGCATTGGCAATTTTGAGTTGAGAAACTGGGTGACTTTGGAGGCAATTTTCAAGAACTAAAATGCATCTAGTGCTTAAATTGTCAGGATATATTTGGGTGAGTAGCAGGGGAATTCCATGAGCTGCCACAATATCAGTGCTCCCAGGACTGTTGGATTCAGTTTGAGTGGTATCACTGGGTGGCCCTGGGAACTGGGGTCAGCTGTGCTCTTACAGGTGCAGAGCTGTCTCTCTGTGCGACTCCTTTTCAGGGTTGGTCTCTGGTAGCAAACTAAGAGGCAGGGCAAATCTTCCTCGTTGGTGGCTGTTAGACTTGCAGCCAAGAATTCCAACGACTTTGTCACATTCAGCAATTATATTGTAGAGATTTAAGAAACAGTCGTTGAATTGGCTTTCTCGACCCATTACTTACACAGTGGCATCTTCATGGCATTTTTCTAAGCAATTTTTATATTGGGTGAGCAAACTGATTCAGTGACTTCCAAGGCACAGTCTCACTCTAAGGTTTGGTTATTTATTAAGCCATCAGTTCACGTGTGACGGTACAAACTTCTGTTCTTCTTTGGGGACGGTTTGCTATGATGCACCGACTCTAGAAGCGAGCATTTCGAGGTGAATCTGGTGTGGTGAAAATTGTTTCCCCACGTATTTTATTTTCACCTTAGGAAAGCAATTTAAAATTTGTAGATAGTATCATTACATCAAACCCTACTATCTCTTGAAGCTTCTCCCACTACAGGTTTCCATGATGAATATCAGTGCTTTTAATTTTATAAACACGCAGACTTTTGAGAATCTGCTGGAAAGGTGGTGAGGCAATGGTAATCTTTTGTTACCAGATATTGTGCAAGGAGGTTACCAAAGAAGCTGTTGGTACTTGGTGACTCACTCTTAAATATGAGCTTCCTACTCTCCCTGTTTCAGACCACTGTCCAGGATTCCGTCTTCACTCGCTGTGGTCCTGGAGAGGGTGTAAGATGTAAATGATCAGATACCTCGAGGGCCTTCTGTGGTGGTGACAGGCCTTGGTGACTATGGTTTCCTCATCTGATCTAGAGTCAGAGTCGAAGGGAAAG
>NW_006798707.1:5162195-5168707 GCF_000442215.2 Lipotes vexillifer | reverse complement strand
GGGAAAGAGCTGCCCAGGATTTTGGTATCACCGTAGTGACCGTCCTCTTGGAGGACAGGATTCTTGTTTTTCTGAACAGTCACTCTCTGGTTAGTGGAGATGGTGGCCCCTGAAGGAATCTGGGGAGATTCGGCATGTAGGGTGCAGTTGAAGGTGTCCAGGAGTGACCTCCACGAGAAGCAGCAGTCAGTGATGAGACAACAGTCACTCACTCACCCACCCACCTACCCATGTCGTCAACATTTACGAGCTCCTCTGAGGCCTGAGCCTATGGGACACATATGCACTGGAGGAATACAATCTCTAAGACCAGGCACTTACCATTCAGGAGTTTATGAACTAGTTGGCAAAGTGGATTGTGATTAGGTAAGGTACCATATTCCAAAATGTATTTCAAAGAAAA
Source organism: Lipotes vexillifer (assembly GCF_000442215.2). Taxonomy (NCBI): domain Eukaryota; kingdom Metazoa; phylum Chordata; class Mammalia; order Artiodactyla; family Lipotidae; genus Lipotes; species Lipotes vexillifer. Next base: position 5,168,304 of record NW_006798707.1, on the reverse strand, counting down.
GTATCCCCACCAGATACTCTTCTTAGATATTCCTAGACTACTTTGTATAGTGTTGGCACATAGTAGGTGCCCAATTAATGTGGACAGAATGAATGGATGAATATTAAAACGCTGAGAAACCCTCTACTAAAGAAATTTATTTTTCAAACTTTGTACTTTAAAGGTATTTTAAATTTACAAGGAAGTTGCAAGAAGAATACAAAGAAATATTAAATAGACTTTTGCCCAAATTCAACACCTAACATTTTGCCACATTTGCTTTAACATCCTCTCTTTAAGTATACATACATGTGTATAGATCTATGCATATAAATAGATATATAGATATATGAATACATAATTATATATATATTTATGCATATAATTCATTGGAATAAATACATAAACTATAAAATTTTCTTTCTGAACCATTGAGGATAAATTTCAGATATCAGGGACTTCCCTGGTGATCCAGTGTTTAAGAATCCTCCTTCCAATGCAGGGGATGCAGGTTCAATCCCTTGTCAGGGAACTAAGATCCCACATGCCTCAGGGCAACTAAGTCTGTACACTCTAGAGCCCGTGCACCACAGCTAGAGAGCCCACTTGCCGCAACTACTGAGCCTGCATGCTCTGGAGCCTGCATGCCACAACTAAGACCCAATGCAACCAAGTGAATAAATGAATAAATAAGTAAGTATAAAAAATAAATTTCAGATATCATACTTTTCTATCCCTTAAACTAAGTGTATTCTTACATAACCACAATCTAATTATAAAAATCAGGAAATCTAGTGTTAATATAATACTAGTCTAATCTATAAACTTTATGCAGAGCGTTATTCCAGGTTTCCCAGTAAAGTCATTTATGGCTTTCACCCCCCAATCCCAGGATCCAGGATCATGCCTTGTACTTAGTTGTCATATCTCTTTAGTTTCCCTTAATCTGGAACAGCTCCTTAGCTTTCCTTTGTCTTTTGTGACATTGATGTTTCTGAAGAGAACAAGCCATTATTTTTAAAAATTTTTTTTTTATTTTTATTTTTATTTTTTGCGGTACACGGGCCTCTCGCTGTTGTGGCCTCGCCCATTGCGGCGCACAGGCTCCAGACGCGCAGGCTTAGCGGCCATGGCTCAGGGGCCCAGCCGCTCCGCGGCATGTGGGATCTTCCCGGACCAGGGCACGAACCCATGTCCCCTGCATCGGCAGGCGGACTCTCAACCACTGCGCCACCAGGGAAGCCCAGACCATTCTTTTTTAAAATGTCCCTCATTTTGAGCTTGTGTCGTGCTTTCTTCTAATTAGACTCAGAGTCTGAATTTTGGGCAGGATACCAGAGAAGTGACATGTCTTTCTTGGTGGATTATATCAGGAAGCACATGTTATCGGTTTTCCCCATCATTTGTGATGTGAACTTGGATCACTCAGTTAAGGTGGTGTCCACCAGTAATCTTACAATCTCCACTGTAAGAGTACTCTTTTCCCTTTATAATTAATGAATAATCTGTGAGAAGATACTTTGGGACTATGTAAATACCTTTATTATCAAACTTTCATCTGCTAGTTGCAGCATCCATGGATAATTCTTGACCAGATCAGTTATTGTGCTGAATTACAAAATGGCCACCCAAAATGGACACTAGTTGGTATTCTTCTGTCAGGAAGAACTTTCCTTTCTCTCCTACTTGTTTGTTTATTTATTAATGATCGGTTTGGACTTATGAGTTTCAATTCTAGTTAATGGTTTGTAATCCATTATGGCTATTATTTGTTTTGGTGCTTGAGTTTTACCAGAGCAATCTGTTTAACCCAGCATTTCCTAATCTCACTTCCCCACAGTGTTTTTCTTTTAGAATACACATTTCCTTTGGGCAGCCTTTTGAGAGAGGGTTCTGTGGAGTTTGCTGGGACAAACACTGCAGCCATGCCATGAGAGTGGTCTGGTCATTCTCTGAGGAATTCAAGGAAGGTTGGACCACTTGTGGCTGGGGTAATAGGGAAGTGTTTGGGGTCTTCTAATAAGTCAAGATGCAGGTGAAAGAGGAATGGAATGCCAAAGGCACAGGAGTTAGAAGGTTTAAGTTGTATTTTCACTGGAGTATGAAGACCAGCTTGGCAGGGAAGCAGGAGGGGGACAGGCTGAAAATGAAGACTGGGGACACATTGAAAGGGTCTTGAAAGACAGCCTTAGGAACTTGGATGCTACCTTGAATATGTGGGAGGTCACTGAAGGCACTGAGCAGAGAACTGATGGGATGTGATAAAAGGGGAGCAGCAGGGCAGGAGGAAAGGGAGGCAGGAGCCTCTTGGTAAGCTAAGAGGACCTTATTGCCATCTATGAGAAAGGTAATAAAGATTTTTATTTTGTGCATTAATGATTTAATTTCCAAGAGAAAAGAAACAACTCCTTTTGTGAAATTTGTAACCAGGAAAATTTGAACAAGCTGTACCTGTGGGGTGTAATCATAAAAGAAAATTAATTTTATCTTCCGCTTTCCTTTAAACTTTATTCAAGGGTAAATTTTGGTAGTTTCATGGCCTTCTGGATTACTCTTAGTGAACAAAAAATCCTCTGGGCAATTATAAGTTGCCAAACACAGTTTCATTTCAGGACAGAGAGGAGAGGGTAGTGAGAAAGTTCTTATTTATTAGGTGCTGGTGTAGGATGGCTTCCCACTGCTGGGAGCCTTCAATTGCAAGTCTCATGACATGGTGTGGGGGGCTGTTTTCTCAGTCTGGCTGTTCTCCCTCAGCCTCCAGTTTTGGGAGGTCCACTCCACACAGACTCTGATGGAGGTCCCATCACCTCCTGTAGTCAGTCTTCCAGGAATGATTTAAACACCTCCAAGCAAGTTCTCTCTCTCACGTATGGCCTGTGCTAGGTCCGTGGCACAACAATTTCACATCCTTTGCTCTTCCAAACTCTGGAAGTGCACATCAATCCTTACACTACAGTTCTTCCTCAGCTTGTCTGGTAAGACTTTCTCTATCTTCTAGCTAAGCCAGACCACCATGTGTCCTGCAGCATGCGAGCTTTACATGTAGGGCTGTAGAAGCCACTCATGAAGTCGGAGGTGTGAGGCAGATACCTCCTCCTCCTACTTTAGGAAGGTGTGAGACTCATAGTGCAGGTCTCTCTAAAGAAACTCTTATCACACATTCTCTCCCCTTAATCACCCCAATCACCCAGACCCTTTTAGGCTTGATGGTGCATGAGGAGAAGTGAAACAGGTTTTCATAGATTTCCTCTGATGATTTGCATCTGAAACTAGCACCACACCTCATGGACAAACTTTCTGCCTTATTGAACATTCTGTTTGTGGGCCTTTGGTTTGAGATTTCTCCTCCATTTCTAACCTGTGTTAGTGCTGTTGACTGTGATGACCCAACGCATACCACACTCTGTTATGAGCACAGGCCGGCAGACTGGCCATCCACCGCCTGAGAGTCCACCCTCCAGGATGCAAAGCCAGAGGTCTGCATGCCACCGCTCCCAGTTGTCCCTGGCGTTCATAAATGTGCTCCAGCAGCTGGAAATGAAATGACTTGTTCAGTTTGAAGGGAACTTTGCCTTGGTCAGCCCAGCACGGCCGGCGCTGTACCTAAGTGCTCTGTGGTGGGTCCAGAGCTGAGCACTAATGCAGAATTTTACAATTGCAGCGTGTCCGCAGGTACACGATTTGGCTTGCAGCTAATATGCTCATCTTATAGAATTAAGAAAAACACCTTCGTTTTCATGATATATGTAGCACATCTCCATTAACTGTACAAATTCTTGGGTGAGACGATGACTAAGTATACCTCTGATATAGTTTTCTTTGATGTTTGCTTTTATAGGTGGTGGAGAAAAATGCAGATCCAGAAACAACCCTTTTGGCCTACCTGAGAAGAAAATGTATCCTGACTTTGGAGCAGGGGTGAGGGAGAGGGGGCACTTGGGGACTCGTTCTCTGGGCCTTATGCCATTTGCTAGTGACTGGTCTGGAGGCCGTGAAGTGCAGAGGAAAGAGCCCTGGGTTAGGGCTCTGGACCCCTTGTCTTAGTTGCAAATCTGCCACTTGGCAGCTGTGTGACCCTGGGAAGTCATTTGAGCCTGGTGGGTCTGAAATTCTCAGCTGCCGAGTAAGAATATGGTTCTTGATGCTCTTGAAGCATCAAATGCTCTTCAAGCATTTGATGCTCCCGCATTTAAAGTTCTAGTAATGCCAAGGTTTTACCCTGGGCCTGTAAAACAAGCAGCTCCAAAAGACCCTCCTTAGCTCCGGCAAGCTTCATGGTCATTCCCCTCCCCCCACCCCCAGGAGGAGCAGAGCCTGCCTCAGCAGACCTTTGTTAATACATAAATGGGCTTCCCAGGCAGGGTTTCTAGCTCTGCGAAGGTGGAGAGAAAGTCAGGGGAAGGGGTATTTTTTTGGGAAAAGGATGCCTGAGGTGGGAATCGTGTAGAGGCACCATCCACTGTGGGAATGGCAGGCAGTGGGAAGCATGGAGTGGGGGACTCCTGAGCAGGGTTGGGGTGCTGCTCTGCTCCCAGAGTGGGGAGGGCTTCTGTAAGATCCCCCATCCCTTTTGTTCTTTCCTAGTAGGAAAGTATTCTGAGGCCCTGGAACAAAACCAGCAGTAAAGCTAGAGTAGGAGCTAACATTAATGGGCACTGACTACATATGGGTGGAGTTCAAGGTGATTTATGTAGGCTATCTCACTGATTCACAGCGATCCCTTTAACAGAGGAGGAAGTGAGGCTGGATGTGTTAAGGGACACACCTCCCCCTCATGTGTTCTGGGCAAATGCTGGCAGACCTGGACTGAAGCCAGGAGCCATGCTCTGAACTTCCCACCCACACTGGAAACTCTCTAGGGGTCTGCTGTAGAATGATACTCATCCTGACCTCTGTCTATAAACCCTTGTGGCTCCCAGAGGCAGGGACGTCTGGTGGCTCCTTGCAGTGACATACTTTGAAACAACAAAGGATCGTTTCAGCACCCTCAGAAGCCAGCCTGGAATCCATGGCCTTGCCTCTGGTTCTTTCACCTCCTATCAGATAGTGGCTGGCTCTAGTGTACTTTGTCCTGGATTTTTGACCTGGCGGGGGCAGGTCTGGATGTTCACAGCACATGGACCTGATGGCATTTTTTTGTAGACCTGGATTCACTCAATGGGATCAGGGGACTGCATGGGACTCCATTTCCAGCCCATCTACCTGGGTGGTCTGGAACGAGAGGCTCACTCTTAGAGATTGTTGACGTCAATTTTAGATTTCTAGTACAGTTTTGAAGACCTGACAGCCTCCGAAATTCCTGATCATAGCAGTTGGCTGGTTTAAAGGCCAAATCTCAAATGAAATCCAAACCTGAAAGTTGGCATGTAAATGTGAAGTCCTCATGGCTTGCTGCTGCCTGTGTTGAGAGTTGATTTGTGGGAGTTCCAGGCAAGAGAGAAGACCCTAGCCTTGACTTCTACCCTGGCTTCCAGAAGGATGCCCAGGCTAGCAGAAGACCTCTAGACTACTTTGGGCTGCTTCCATTCGTCCTCATGTGCCCCTAGAGTGGTCTAAACTGCTGATCTCATATGTCTAGACTAGTGAAGAGAATAACTCGAGATCTAGAGATCCCTCCCCAGCTGTGCTTTAAAAGAAGCAGCAGCATGGTGGGGGAGGAGTCAGATGACCGTGTTTGTTCCCTAACACTCAAGGTAACACAAGTGGCTGTCACCTTGCAGGGCGCACATTACCTCTTGGGTCTTGGTCTTCCTCCCTTCGTTCCTTCCTTCGTTCCCTCATTCATTCGTTTGTTCGTTCGTTCCTTCCTTCCTTTCCTTCTCTTTCTCTCTTTCATCTTTCCCTCTCTCTCTCTTTCTCTCTCTCTGTCTTCCTCCCTCCCTCCCTCCCTCCCTCCCTCTCTCTCTCTTTCTCTCTTTCTTTCTTTCAGCAGTTCCTGCCCTACCTGCTAACCACATTATTGTGAAGATCAAACGGGTCCATGGGTATAGCTGCTTTCCAAGTAGAAGATGCTTTATCGTTGTTAGTTACTAATTTTATCTTGAAATTAGGGAAGTGACCAGGGATAATAGCCTCAGCTCCTTCCATCTTCAGTAGGAAGATAGATGGTCTGGAGGCCTGTGGGCCTGAG
>NW_006798707.1:5099260-5162185 GCF_000442215.2 Lipotes vexillifer | reverse complement strand
GGCCACCATAACTGCTGTTCTCCAGAATAGCCTATTAGTTAGGCACTTTTCAAGCGCAAAGTATCAGAGATTTTGTTTCCCCCAATATATAAGAGGTGGCTCCAATATTGGTTTCTGACCTCAAAAGTATCTTCATTTTAATTTCCATTCACATACCCTATGGGATGGATATTCAGAAGCCCCTGGTCCAGCCTTAATTTTGGTCCCTGGACTTCATCAATCCAAAAGGTTTGGCGGGGGGATGAGGGAAGCCGAGCTCAGCAAGTCCCATGCTGGCTTGAGTGGCTTCCTTGCACGACCAGCTGGGGTGATGTGAGGGCTGGCCCACATACTCAGTCTTTGAGGTGCCTGATTTACCAGCCCAGTGAGACCACAGGGTTGGGGGACTTTTAAGACCACACCTAGAAGACCTTGATCCCAAGAAAATCTCCAGGACTAGAGAGCAGTGGAACTCCAGTCCCAGGGGATGACACATGGGTACTGGTGCCTTTCCTTTACTGTACAACGGAACTGGCCTCATTCCCTGCTTCCCCGGAATGCAGGGCAGCCTGTCTGAGTGGGAGGCCACGTGGGTCTGCTGCCTCCCGTGTTGAGGGGACTGAGCCTGTGTGTGGACGAATGGTTCTTCACTCGAAGCTCAGTCCAGGCATTTCCCAGCATCCCAACAAAGACTTTTTTTCCTCTGAGTTCATATTCTTTAACCCTTGACCATCCAGTGGGGCTGAGAGGGACAAAGCTGGGCTGCGGAGAAGGCGGCTGTGGGGCCTGCACAGTGATGCTTTCCAAGTATGATCGTCTCCAGGACAAGATCATGTATCCTTTGCCTGCTAGCTGATGGCCTTTGAGGACTGTGATGCAGGGGTCAGCTTTTGAGTGAGTGTGCTTGTGCGCATATACGCGTAAGCCCCTGTGTTTCCAAGTAGGCTTTGGTCATGCAGAGGGACATTATAGAATGATGTCTCAGGAAGTATCTTCCTGGCTTATAAATATATATGGACAAGATTCTGAACTGCTGAAAAAAATCATCTTTTTAAAATTCAGACTTATATCACATCCCATGAAATCCTTCAGTAGGCCTCCATTGTCCCCAGATTAAAGTCCAATCTTTTTGTTCAACATGTGAGGTCCTTCGATTTTCCCCACCTTTCCTCTCCAGTTTTCTTTCTCTTCACGGGTCCAGTACTCTGTTCATGCAGAAACAATTGTGAACTACCAATGCTCCATGCCCATTCATTTCTTGGTCTTTGCAGAAGCTGCTTCCCATCTTGAATGTCCTTTTCTCAAGGACTTCTCTACCTGGCTAACTCTTACTAGCACTTTAGGACTGGGCAAAATATCACCTCCTCTAGGAAGCCTTCCTTGACCTCCCAAGATTGGGTTAGGTGCCCCTTGTCTCTGCTGGTGCCATGGTGCCCTGTGCATAGCCCTCCTGAAACACTTACCGTAAAATATTTAAATTTCATCTTCACACTGGCTTCTGTTTTCCTGAGTTGAAGGCAAGCTATTAGAGGACAGAGATTCCATCTTATTCACCTTTATTTCCTCAGCCCTCGGCAGGGTGCCTGGCACTTGGTTGTCTTTCAGTAACTGATGTTGTCTGTATGAGTGAATGAGCGATGAATAAAGGGATAGATGTGGGGAAGCTATTTCTAAGGGGTTGGTGTCCCATGCCACCTGGGGATGTCCCCTCCCTCTCCCCACAGAGGAATGGGAGAAATGGAGGTGAGTGAAAGCAGAGAAGCAAAAGTGATAGGAGGTTCTGAAATTGAAGTGACTAAGGACGGGCCCTGCAGAGAGAGGAGCACACTTTGGGCCTGGAAACTGCCAGAAGCTTCCTCTTGACTCAGCCTCCAGTGTGGGGCTAAGAGGCAGCTGAAAGTGACCCTGGCTCCCATGCTCCAGCTCAGAGGCCTAGGGCGCACCGATGTGTGACTCCACAGGACGCTGGAGGGGCTTGGGCGCAGAGTCTTGGGTAGAGAGGTGAGGACGCCTGTAGAAAAGACAAGGACATAATGTAGAGAGAAGAGAAGTGACACAGGCATCACAGATCTCCCAGACCCTGCACTCAGGTCTGCTCTGATGACCTGAGTGGTCAATGGAATGACCTTAATTTGGGTTCCAGTCACTTTTCTGCCAACGCCTGCCTGGCCCCCATTTGCTCCTTGCACCATGTTGCCGTGACAACTGTGGAAGGAATTGGAAGTACCAAGACGAGGCTGCATCCTGTGCAGGTAACCAGAGGCTCTGACCAAGGCTGCAGACTTGCTCTGAGTTGTTGGGCTGCGTGTCACTTCCCGGGCAAAGGTGGCATTCTGGCCCAGCCACCTCCCCAGATCCTCCTGGAGGTGAGGGGATGGCTGTGAGGCAGAAAGTGGAGGCACCCGAGCCTGAAGCTCCCTCCTGTGTCTGGGTGGATGGTGACATTGCATATGCCCCATGGGAACCAAGAGGTCAACTGGATCTGGCGGCTGGTAAGTCCAGCTGTGTCAGAGCTGGAGGGAGGAGGGGCAGGGGAACTTCCTCACCTTGTGCCTGAGCGTGCTTAGGAAGCCCCCTTGCCGTCTCAGGTTGAAGATTCCGAATGCTCTGTGCCCCTTGATAAAAAACCCACCTACTCCCTGCTCCCTCCAGTGGTAATTTCATTGCACCTCTCACCTTCCACCCACGGATCATATAGACATGGGCTCATTAAAATGGAGGTTAGCAAGGGCTGAGTCAGAGAACAGACACATGGGTGTCTGACCAGTGCTTTCTCCCTGATGGTGCCAGGGACCTGAGGATGAAGCGAAATTGGGAACACTTTGGGGAAGAGTGGGCAGTAGTCTGAAGGGTTTGTGGAGAGAGAAAAGATGCTCGTAGACAAGGTGGAATGGAGCCCATGTGGGAGCAGAGCACAGTGGGAAGGAAAAGCCACTGTTCCCGGTGCTTACGTTTAGGGAAACTGAGGCAGGAGGTCCTTAGGAGATTGCATCACGGAAGGTGCCTGAGCCAGGCCCTTTTCTTAATCTTCCCTTGACTGTGTCATTCAGATCCTGCCACCCTTGTGCCCCTTATGTGAGTCTGGAGCCAGGATCGCCGGTTATATAATTAGCAAACTAATTATACTATTATATATTATAATTATACTATACAAACTAATTATATATTAGCAAACTAAGTATAATTAGCAAACTAATTATACTCCCTGGAGGGAGCGTCCGGGGCCAGTCATGTGGGGTCAGAGCGCAGTGGGGTGGTGTTGCTTCACTGCCATGTCTTTGCTTCCTAGGCAGGAAAAGGGCAGATTACTAAACTTGTCCAACCTAAAGCAGATGTGAGAAGATTAATGAGGGCTTGTAATTTTCTTTGAAACACAGATGAAAGAAAGAATGAACCGTTTAAACACAGGGATCATATCCATACAATGAGGCGAAAACCCTCTCTTTCCGATGGAATAGATCCTTATTCCTGACATACTTCTCTTGGTTCCAAATAAGCTGTAGATTCCACTTCCTCTTGTCCATTTATGTTTTTCTCTTGGCTTCTACGACAGCACACTTCCCTCATTTTCCTCCTGCCTCCATGCTTGCACCATGTACAGCTCTTCCTCGGCTCAGTGCCTAATTGCTGCAGCACCCTGGGTTCCGGCCTGGGCCCCATCTCTTCTCCACCTTCACACTCTCCTGAGGTGAGTTTAATGCCATCTACATGTGAATGCATCATCTTTGTATCTTCAGTTTCGACCTCTCCTCAGAGACCAGACTCCTCTTTCCAGCCGCCTACTTAAATCACTAGATGGATGTCTAATCTCAAACTTAACAAAACCCCCCAACTTCTTTCTTCCCTGGTCTTCCTCCATCTGAGTCAGTGGCAAAAGCATCCACCCAACTGCTCAAGATAGAAATCTAGGAGTCACCTATGATTCTTTCTCTGATACACCACATCCAATCCATCCAGAAGTAGTAACTACTCTACCTCCAGACTTTACAGTGAAATCTTCAGTTTTTTCCTCTGTTTCCCCCATTAATGTTTGGTTCAAGTCACTATACCCTCTTGCCTAGGCCACTTTAGTGTCCTGTTCCCCTGTTTCTTCTCTTGCGCCTACAGCTATTCCCTGCGCAGCAGCTAGAGTGATTCTTTAAAAAACACAAATTCGATCATATCAAGCCCTGCTGAAATTCCTCTTAAAGGCCTCTCATTATCACACCCAGAATAACAATCCGGATCCCTAACCCTGGCTTATGAAGAGCTGCATGGACTGGCTGCTGCCTGTTCCTCCAGCTGACATCCCTTGTCCCAGGATTCCATCCACCCTGGCTTTTCAGCAGCTCTAGCGCATCAGACTTTTGCACTGTCTGTGCTCAGAGCCTTTGCACTCGCTGTTCCCTCTGCCTGGGATACACCCTTCCCTGCACCAAATTACATCATTAAGTTCAACTGGAAGGTCACTTTTTCAGAGTGACTTTTCTAACCACTCCAAATAGCCACTAGTCAGTCTGGGTCATGTCCTCTTGTACTAATTCTCTACATAGCACTGACCTCCACCTCAAATTTTCTTCTTTGTTTTTGTCAGTATTTCCCCTACTAGGATATGAGCTTCATGAGACCAGGACCCTCATCTCTCTTCTTCACTCTCTGTCCCTAGTGCCTTTACCCCTCCTGGTACATAATAGTTTCTCAGTAAATATCTGTCAAATGAATGACTATCCATGCTAGGCACTGGGGATACAACATTCTAGCAATTTTACTTAATGTAAGTTCCAAGAGAGATTCTCAGAGATTAAAAAATAGTGTAGATGAGGAGAATCTCCTTGTAATAAAAATCTTGCAGGTTTGAATGAAAATTCTGTGACATTCAATGCTTTTAGTGAATTCTATATCACACATTTCCCAATTCTTAAGTCCCCACCCCCACCCATTGGACTTCAAGGATTGCCTTCACATGAGAATACAGCAGCATTCTAATTTGGAATAAAATGCATTCATTTGGTTGATTTTGGATTGTGGGGTAGTTAAAAGAACCTGACACAGCTCTTGCATTCACCATGTGTGATCTTGCATACATGTCTTAAATATCTGAGCCTGCTTCCTCCTCTCTCTATTGAAGGGAATGAAGGGTGAGAAGCCCCTCTGGCTTTAACAGTTGTTCTTTGAGGGGGCTGTCCTATTAATAACTCCCATGGGTTGACTCCTTCCTCTATGCCAGGGATGATGTTAAGAGTTTTACGTGAATGATCTTACTGAATCCTCTAAGTGCTAGGATGGTCCTAAACATATAGACAAGGCTTAGTGAGGCTTGGTAACCTGGCCAAGGTCACAGCTGGGAAGTGGCAGCACTACGATTTGACTTCATGCGGTCTGCTACCCTACACTGCCTGTCGACATGGGCTGGCTCCAGTTGAGTCACGAGGGAGCCTGGGAGGGGTTCTGCAACACAGGTGTCTACGTCATCTGCCCCTTTTAGGAGAGAATCGCCAAAAGCCACGGCTCCCAGTGTGGGTTCTGCACCCCCGGCATCGTCATGAGCATGTACACGCTGCTTCGGAACCAGCCCGAGCCCACTGTTGAGGAGATCGAGGATGCCTTCCAAGGTATGGGCCTTGAGGCAGGGCCCGGGAGGTGGAGTGGCAAGTGGGGCTCTGAGGAGGGCTGGGCAGGGCCAGAGTGGATGCCAGGCATGGACTAGGAGTTCCAGGCACCGCCTTTCGAGGGAAAGGCTCAAGCCATCCCACCATGTTGGTTACGATTGACTGGAAGGGTGGCGCTTTCTTAATTGGAAGAACACTTGGGAGGTTTGGAGACCTTCTGGGGTCTCCTGCCTTAGTGTTCATCTTCCTGAGGTGTCTCCTGCTCTCACCCCGTGCTAGGATGGGGTAGCCATGAGTGGCCGGAGTGGGAGGAGATCGTTTGGGAAACGGCACAGAAGCTAATGACATGGCGTCTTCCTTGCTGCTTCCTCAGAGCAGGATTCTGCAGGGCAAGGCCCACCTATGAGGAAGGAGGCCATGACTCTGAGCCTTGAGCAGGGACTGGCTTCCCACTTTGCCTTCTGTGAATAGGCCCAGATGGTTGGGCCTGGTATCTGTTCCTCTGAATTGAGTAGAGAAGGCTCCCCATTCATTCAGTCCATTTTAATGCATCATTTATTCAGTCAGTTATATGAAGTCCTATCATATGTTAGGCACAATACAGGGTACAGGGGACACAGGGATGAAAGACACAGTCCCTCCTCTCAAGGGGGTTGTACTCTGAAGGGGAAGAGAGCTTATAATGTAGTTTGATAAGCTCACCGATAAAGCTATGACTAGGCACCCTGGGAGGACTTAGGAGGAGCACCTGATCCAGTCTAGGCATTCTAGCAAGGCTTCCTGGAAGAAGTGGTAGATGTTTTGGAGTCAGGGATACAAGCAGGAGGAGGGTCATTCCAAGCAAAGAAAATAAAATATGTAAAGAGGGCATTTAACTGAGCTGGGAGCAAAGCCACAAACCCCTTAGCTGCTCCGGGGCCTGCACTGACACTGCAGCTTGTTCCTTGGCCCACAGGAAACCTGTGCCGTTGCACAGGCTACAGACCCATCCTCCAGGGCTTCCGGACCTTCGCCAAGGTAAGTTGGGGCCCTGGGGCAGCAGTGGCCCTGCTCCTGAAGCAGCAGCACTCAGGAATCACAGCTGGGAGGGGTGCCACGGGCCTCTGGGTCACAGAGAAAAATGATCACGTGGCCAGCTGGCAGACAAGGGCATTGGGCTGTGCCGTTCTTATTCTGGGGGTTGGAGGGAGGTGGTGGTTCTCATCAATAGCATGGAGACTTTTCTTCCAGGGAAGGCCTGGAGAACTGGTTACTGGAAGAGACATGCTGCCTAAGAGCTAATTTCCTCCAGGGCATTCGGGCTTGGCATCCTTCCTTGGTGACTGGCATGGTCAGCCCACGGCACAGGTGCTGAACGTGGCATTTAATAACAACCCAGCCTGACTCAGCACTTGAGTCCCTCCTCCTTTCCTGTCCCGGCTGCTTTCTGCAGCTGGCACTCTGCTGGGCTTATGAAACTGCTAATTAGATCTTCAGACAGTGTGTGAACCCCTGTAGTGTTCATATTACTCTGAGTGAGAAACCACAGCTGGGGTGCATGAGCATTGATTACATAAATGCAGACACACACCTGTCATCTGGCAAGGAGGATGGAGGGCTAGCTTCTCCTTTCTTGGCTTAATCTCCCCAGATTTTACCTGATTTCCCAGCTGGGTCAAGTTGATCCTGACTCCAATCAAACTGTCTCATCTCAATTTGATTCTGGGTTAAGGGGAGAGTCACAGACTCCTGTGCCTTTCACTGACCTTTAGAGTTGGTACAGTACAAAAAGGAGTATTGTGTCCAAATAGTCCAAAAGGGTGGAGATGGAGATGGAGCCTCTAAGGATGGAAAATGCCACATCCTGGTGAATGCTGTTGATGATGAGGAGCCAGGAGGTACGGATTTAAATGAAAATGATTGAAAGCTTAGATTCAGAATCTGCAGACCTGGGTTCAAAGCTCATTCCATCACTTAACTGATGCATGATATTGGGCAAATTTCCTTGTTTCTAAAATGGGGATTGTAATAATACCTACCTTACAGTGCTTGTGGAAAGGACTTCTTGTAAAGCTCTTAGGACAATGCCTGGCACATCTTACATTTTCAGTAAATGGCAACATAAATTATGATGCTGGTACATTTTTTCCATTACCCATATTTGATCTTCATGTATTGCTTAGGCTTCCCTGAGAACCAGGGATTGTTAATCTTGTGCATGTACTTATTTCATAGGAGGCTTCTCAAAGAAATACAGTCTGACCAGCTCTCCTAGTTTCTCCAGAGAGAAGGGCTTTTGAGTGTAGCTGACAATTATACTCCTTCTGTGGGTCAGAGTTTTATCATCATTTACACAGTTCCTGAGTCTATTGTGACACCATGGGAGGAGGTGAGCTGCACCCCCTTCACTCCAGCTGCCTGGCAGTGTAGAGCAGAGTAGAGCTGTGTCCTCCAAGCAGGCAAAATGACTGGCACACAGAATGTGCTCAGAAGCTCATGCATGTTACTCCTTGGAGGCCCCCAAGGCCTTTATTCAGAGCCTTTTAATTGTTACCTTACACACAGTTCTAAAAAGCTCATCTATCTAGTTTTCATGGCCATAGCACACACCGGAAGAGGGTGAGAAGAGCATGCTATAGCGAGGCAGCCTGTTCACAGCAGGAAATGACAACATTCATCTAGCAGCAAGGAAGGAAATGGGGGAACCATGAAAGTAAGCCCAGTAGTTTTAGCCTACTGAGAAAAGTGGAAATCTCTCTGGGGAAAAACCCTAGCCTTATCTAACCGCAGTAGGCCTTGAGGGCAGTGACACATTATTGTACGTTACAGTAATTTACGTCATAAACACATCAATGAATTATCAAGGAAAAAGATCTAAGTAAGAAAGTGCTGACACTTTCATTATCTGAATAATCCACTTTTGCGAAATACATCCTTCCCCACAAGGACCAGGTGAGGGAGGCTGTTGTCTTACTGTACGCAGGGCCTGGTAATTTTCCACATCACTCCTCCAAAAAGAGAGATGCGAAGAGGCCCTCTCTGTTCTGTCCAAATTCAGAGGGGAAGGGCAAGGTGGTGGTGTGGCGGTATAAAATAGACCGAGCTGCTCTGAGATCCAGTGGCAAAGCAGTGAATGCAAGAGGGGTCTGCACGCAGGGCAGCATGTGCAGGGGGGTTGAGGCAAGTCTGACAGTGCTTGCACGTTCTCAGAGGCTACACCTTCGGCCTCCTTGGCCCTCTGAGAACTTCCTTGGGAACACTGGTGGGTGGTGACTCACCCTTTGGGAAATGTCGGCATAAATGGTGTCTTCCATTATTCACGTAAGGAAGGGCTACTCCCAGCCTGCTCCCCCAGGAATGGCTGTCCTGGAAATGTGTCTAGGTCTATGCCTGGGAGTTCCCCCACTTTTGCCTCTTAGCACAACTCCACGATTCTGTAGTGTCTTTTGGGGCCCTGAGCTGAGACTCCTGTCTCCTTGGGCTAGATCAGTCAGGTGAACACACCCTTTCCCACCTTCAGTGCATTGGTTTTGGGAGGTAGCAATCTGGGCTCTATTCTGTGCTCCGCCATTGGCACCCCAAGAGGTCCTGAGCAAGTCCTTTCCCTGTAGGTGATGAGTCATCAGACCTGTACACATCCTCCAGAACAGGCCTGCAGTGAGGAATAAAGAGTGTGAGCTTTCTGGCGAGAAGTGCCTGATAAGGAGTGGAAAGGCCATCAGGCACACTGGCCGGGCACACCGCTGGTCCTGAACGTCTTTGGCAACAGCCCCACAAAGACTCCAGCCTGGGAGGCATCCAGCCCATTCCCATAGAACTTGATGGTTTAGAAGTAGAGGCATGAGGGGCTTCCCTAGTGGTCCAGTGGTTAAGACTCTGTGCTTCCCCTGCAGGGGATGCAGCTTCGATCCCTGGTCGGGGAGCAAAGGCCTCCTCAGGAAGCAGTACTGAAGAGGAATGTGGGCAAAAGAGATGATTCGATAAAATAGGACTAGCTTTTATGGAGAAATTTTCACATAATTAAATATCCCTGCTGCTTCCAGGAGAGGTCCTGTTTGTTTATTCTCAAGTTATTTAATCTACATTAACAAAGTGAAAGTAGTTAAAGCAGAGGCCTTTCCTCTGTGCAGAGGCAAGTGGGATGGGGTGGGGTATCTGCTGTTCCTTTTGATGCTGGAATAGGTATCATACCCAGATTTCATTTGATAGTAATAATCTAGGTTCTTTAGCTTCTGTGAAAACTCTTTGCAAATATCTTTGTGTGAATGTTGGTCATCTCTCTAGGATGGTGGATGCTGTGGAGGAAATGGGAACAACCCAAACTGCTGCATGAACCAGAAGAAAGACCACAAGGTAAGTGGATCCTTTTCAGCCTGGAAGCCTGAGGGCCAACCGCAGATCAAAGGAGCCAGTGGGCTCTCTCTACACTCTGGGCAGTGGTGGCTGGAAGAGGAAACAGTTACGCCCCAACCATGAGGGTGGTGAATGTGTACATTATCCCCGGATCCTCTGTCAAGACCTCCTTGTCCCTTCTTCCCAGGAGATACCAGCTCCTCCACCAGCCTGCTGGGGTCTGTGGATGAGCTCGCTTGGACAGAGGGCTAGGCCAGCCCTATGGGGCATTTTAAAGGAGGGGACAGTGTATCACTCATCTGTCCCCTTTTCCAGCAGGTCACTCTCTCGCCATCTTTATTCAACCCAGAGGAATTCATGCCCCTGGATCCCACCCAGGAACCCATCTTCCCCCCAGAGTTGCTGGTAGGTGATGCCCCATGAGCCCCTGGAGACCTGTTGGGTCCCACTCGTACCCACTGGGGCCTTTGTGTCCTCCTTGTCCTGTAGGTTTCAGCCTGAATTTCCCTTCCTTTCTCTGACACCCAAACGTCAAGTCCCTGTGCCACATACTCCCACAGGAACCCACACTTCTCTCCTTCTCACACGTGTCACTCTGAGGGAGTGGATCCCTTTGGCACACTGTGTACAGTAGCAGGAGCTCCAGAAGTATTTGGTGACCTCCTGGCTAAATCTCATGTATAAGCCCTCAAGCAATCCATTCTTCTTTCTGTTAGCAGTCCATTTATATACGAAACAAACAAACAAAGAGAGCTGTGTTCAAAGGACACAATCCATGGCCTGCAGCCACGTCTTAAGGACACCTCTCATGCCTACTTTCTCACCTTGATGATTCTGCTCCTTCACTCCAACATCATGACCAAAATAATAATAATAATAATAATCAAGCTACTCTCAAGGTTTCTCAAGTGCAGATTTCTCAGGGGGTGGTGAGCTCATGAAGACTGCTTTATGAATTCAACAGGCCAGAAAGAACGGCTTTGCAGCAGACCACCAGCATATCTTTCTCTGGATTGTGAAACCTTGCAAAACCATCAGTTTGATTTGGGGGTTTTCTCTCTCAGCCCCGCATCACCCCTCATGCTCTAGAGCCAAGCTTCCGTTGCATTCCCTTCTTATCCCCCTCCCGTACCTCCTGGAGACATTGTGGGACAGTTCAAGTCACCTTGCGGCAGTGACCTTCAGCAGGTCCCATAACCTTGATCCTCAGGTTCCTCCTTCAGCTGTAAAAGATGAGACTAACAGTGCCTCCTTCACTGAGATCTTCTGAAGACTAAATGACATAATGTCTGTAAAAGAGCTGCAACGTAATTCCTGCCTCGATACGTGGTGTCCTCCCTCCCTTCTCCCCTGACATGCATTTTCCGTCTGAATTCAGTATTAAACAAATCCGTAGTAGAGTTGATCCCCTTGCAAACTTAAAGCAATGGCCCTGGGAATGGCAGTGGGGAGGAAGAGGCAGCACAGTAAGAAAACTTCACTTTCCAGAGGCTGAAAGACATTCCACAGAAGCAGCTGCGTTTTGAAGGGGAGCGTGTGACCTGGATCCAGGCTTCGGCCCTGAACGAGCTGCTGGACCTCAAAGCGCAGCACCCTGAGGCCAAGCTGGTGGTGGGGAACACAGAGATTGGTAAGGGCGCGGGGTGGCCCTGGGCCAGTCTGCCAAGTTCAGCCCCTGTGGCTGTGTGTCCTCCGTGTGTCCTCTTCTGCCCTCACTTCCCCATTTCATATGTGGAGTAATAACACCTCCTGTAAAGGGTTGTCCTGAGTACTAACCGAGCTCCTTGCTGACTGTTCTCCGTAAGCACTGACAGAGAGCCTGCTCTGTGCTGGGTATTCTGGGAGAGCCAGGGGTACCCAGATCACCTGGACCAGACCCCTTCCTTTCAGTGTCTCCCAGTCTAAAGGCGGAGGGAGCAACGTAGCTTACGTGTCTGGGCCGGTGTCTCACGGACACTAGGGGTTCCATAAAGGTCACTCTCTTGCCCTCCCTTTTCTGGGGGTGATGTGGTAAGGCTAGGGAGAGGAGGTGTCCAAGTGTGACTGTGCTGTGTTGCCCATGACTGTGGCCACCTGCCGTGTGGTGCCACCACCTGGGACATGAGGCCCGCAGTACGTGAACAGGTCAAGGAGACACCAGATATGCAGCTCTTGGGCTTGGTGCTTGAAGACACAGGAGCAGAGGTGCCCAGGTCCCTGCTCGTCTCCATCCATTTATAAACCTGGCTTGGCCCGTTTCCACTTGGCTGGACCCAAGCCCAGTGGGGATCCAAGGAGAGGATGGTGGCACAGCCGAGGTCTGCCTCAGAGGAGCCCGGGTTTGGGGGAACTTGACATGCTTTTAAGCAGCCAAGTCCAGCTTGTGGGGGACTCCTGGCTCTGGCTCTGGAGGGACCCCCCAAGCCGTGGGTTCTGGTTGGTTCTTCAGCCACAGAGAGGAGGGCCTGGCTGGTGAAGTGCTGAGCTGGGCCACCCTTGTGAGGACAGGTGCTGTACAGAGTCCCCTGCTGCAGTAATGTGACACATCAGGATGGCAGGGTGGCCTGTGAGACATGCCTCAGGTGATATGACCACAATGGCTGGCCTGTGTAGCCATGACCCAAGGGCCCAGGGTCCCGTGAGTTAGGGTGGAGAATGACTGGCTGGAAGAATATTTTGGGTCCTTGGGTATATGACATGTTCCTCGCCACGAGTCACACAATGTCCTGGGCTCAGTTAGATTCTAAGAGAAAGGCATTCACAAAGATATTATAAGCTCCAAGTTAGAAATAATTGCTTAAGACCATGCCACAGCTCTACCTCCTCCCTCACACACACTCCGCACAGTGTAACCACCTACCGCCGTGACGTCGGGGGAAGTGGGTCATAGACAACCCCTTATCAAAATGAGCCACTTAGTGCCTCCATCTGCATTCTTTGCCCTACGAGCTGATATTCAAACAGGCCAGACTCCTCAAAGCCTGCGCCTCCCTTCAGAGACCCTCAACAGCACCGGAAAGGGGCGGGGGGGTGATGCACAGACATTTCCTTCTTACCCTTTTCCATCTACAGCCCTGTGGGCAGGGCTGGGAGAGGTGCTGTGCTAACTGGGTCTGAGGAACAGAAGCAGGTCTGTTCGCAGAGATTTCTTACTTGATTCACCAGAAGGACAGAAACCAGACACAGACATTCGGTCCCACCAAGCCATGCACCTTAAGAACTCAGACAGATATTGGGGACTGGGAGGCCAGTCTGAAGTTTTCTCCCTCAGTCAATTTTCCTTTTTTGTCTGAATGTTAGACTTTCATATCATATTACTATTATATCCCGATTCTAATAAGTGCTCCGGTACTGAAATATGCCCATTCTTAGCTGTGTAATTTGGGCAAGAAACTTAACCTCCCTGTGCCTCAGTTTCTTCATCTATAAACAGAGAAAATCACAGTATTTCATAGTGTTATTGTGAGGATTAAGTGAGTTAAAATATGTAAAGTGCTTAGAAGCGTTCCTGACTTATTTTCATGCTCTTTTTCTAATACTGTGATTAAACACACATGCGCATATGCGCACACGCACACACACACGAATTCCAGTTCATCTTATTTGAATTCTGATGGGTTTTTTTTGAGAGGGAAAGACATAGCTTTCAGCCTGATTGTGCGGAAACTGCACTTACTCCCACATCTTGTCCACTGCACCCCTAATCCCAAGTCACCCACAGAGCATGTTACGATCATGAATATGTCCTCCGTCCTGTGTGCAGTGGTGGGGAAAAATGCCCTGGTGATAAACAACAGACCTATAACTTGAGGCTTCTTGTTTCTCTTCAGGCATTGAGATGAAGTTTAAGAATCAGCTGTTTCCTGTGATCATCTGCCCAGCCTGGATCCCTGAGCTGAATTCAGTGGAGCAGGGACTGGAGGGTAAGGGGAGGTTTGCCTGAGCCTACAGAGGGGCTGGGACGCTGGAGGTGGGTCATGCGGGGGGATGGCGAGTGCCAGGAAAGACTCCTCTTTGGCTCCCGCTGCCGCCTGCATTTTTGGGAGCCGCCCTGCATGGGGAAAGCCGGCACCCTCAGTGCCCTCCTCCTCAGAGCATCCATGGTAGGGTGCCAGCGGGCAAAGGGCTTGGGATTCTCCGTAGCTGTTCTCTATCCTGGCTGCATGTTAGAATCACTCATGGAAATAGGGGGTAGGTGGGGGGAGTTTTGGGGTGCTTCTTAAAAAAAATGCCGAGACTTCACCCTCAGAGATCTGATTTTATTGAGTTGAGAACCACTGGTTTAGAGAAACGAGCACTCTGGTTGTAGGGTCAACAGGCCTGGGGTTGAGTCCTGGCTCTTTTATTAGCTGTGTGGCATTGGGCAGGTCACTTGACCTCTCTGGGCCTTAATTTCCTCATCCATATAAGGATGTGCGTCCTGCTTTAGCCTTACTGGGGTTGCTGTGTATGGAAGTGCTTTCCGAGCTGTGACAGGGATCGCTGTCATTCCGAGCATGTGTTCCCAGGTATCTCCTTTGGAGCCGCTTGCCCCCTGAACTCTGTGGAAAAGACCCTGCTCGATGCGGTTGCCAAGCTTCCCACCCAGAAAACAGAGGTGTTCAGAGGCGTCCTGCAGCAGCTGCGCTGGTTTGCCGGGAAGCAGGTCAAGTCTGTGGCGGTGAGTCCCTATTTAGGGGCCCAGGATGCACATTTTCATCGCAAGGCGAGGGGGGCTAGTCTGGACTCTGCTGCAGACCCAATGGGTGTCAAACTTAAGTGCTTAGAATTGCCTGGGGTGTTTGTTGAAAATGCAGACTCCTGGGTCCTACCCTCAGAGCGTCTGACGGCAGGTCTGGAGTGGAGCCCACGGGTCAGGTTTTAACAAGCCCCATAGGTGTTTCTGATGAAGGTGGCCTGCGGGCCACCCTTGGAAGCACCCACACTGTGACTCAGTCTTTACCCCTGAGGTTGGAGCCACCTGCCCCCCTCTTCCTGGACTTGGTCGAGGCTGCCAGCAGGTGGATGAGAGATAAGTTAGGGAGAAGCCGAAATAGGAAGGGGGACTGCCTTTCAGAGCTGGGGAGAGAACCAGAGGTAGACCCCCTGAGAGGAGGGAGAGGCCCACCTGTTGACTGTAATAAGTCTTCGGACTAGCCCCCAAATTCTGGGTTTGCAGACGGCGTTCTCACACCTGGTGCCATTTCAGTCTCACGGTTGTTGATGGAGTTGGGAGAAAAGCTGGCTCTTCCATTTCACTGCTGTTGTTGTTTTAAATTAGAACAAAAAACAAAGCAAAACAGCCTACTCCCATTCTCATCACCCTACCCCAGGCACCTGCCTCCTTTGATTACAGATAAGGAGACATAAACCCAGAAAACTCTACTGAGTTCCCCATAAACCCAGAAAACTCTACTGAGTTCCCAAGCTCAGATGCAATCTACTTTTGGGAAGGATTTTTTTTTTTTCCTGGAGCACCTGGTTTTCTTCCTCTTTTCTAATAATAGGAACCCTGTGTCTGATTCTCTGTACATTCTTTGCCAAGGAAGCTCAGTTAGAACACACTGTTCATCCTTAAGGCTTCCTCCTCATTTTCCTTGATCTTTACCTTTTATTTCTCTTTTACTAAATCTCTATGGCCTCTGTGATAAACCACATCAACCCTTTCAGAAAGAGTTTGGGTGAAATCGATCCAACAAACAGACAATTGAAAGGGGCTGATCCCGGTTTACCAACAGGTAAATTTCAGAGCTGAGAGCCAACACCAGGCATTGGAATCTCTTGCATGTTGCCCGAATGCCCAAGTTCTTACTGTGCTGATCCTGTGTCTCCACAGGGGTGGAGAACCTCAGGGCTCTCCCTTCAGCAGGTGTCCCCCACCTTCTGTGTGTTCGGGAACCAGCTGTGTGAGCAGGGCTTTCCTGGGGTGGGCTCTCTCACACGCTCTCTCTGCTTGTCCTAGTGCATTGGAGGGAACATCATCACAGCCAGCCCCATCTCCGACCTCAACCCTGTGTTCATGGCCAGTGGGACCAAGCTGACCATCGTGTCCAGAGGTGAGCTGCCTCACACAGTGGTCAGGAAAGAGGGCTGGGGATGGGGTGGAGTCTCACAAGATAGGTCACTTTCTGGAGAAGCAGAGCCCAAAGTTCAATGATGCAGCTTTACTAAAGTTTGGATCCCTGGCAACTGCAAAGGGAGATGTACCCAGGTTGGGGACCAGGAGAGCTGGACCATCCCTTTATTAAGAATTCACAACAGGACCTGTCAACCAGATGCCTTACTTAGTGGTGTGTGCTGGGGCCAGAGTACACTGCTCACCACAGCTGATTGCTGGGTTTTCAGAGAATCTGAGCATTTGTTAAACATGGCAGCTATTAAAACTTAAACTATATAACCTTACAATGAAATAAAGTATATTAAAAACAAAGGTAATGGACTTATATATACTACCAAATGTAAAATAGGTAGCTAGTGGGAAGCAGCCGCATAGCACAGGGAGATCAGCTCGGTGCTTTGTGACCACCTAGAGGGGTGGGGAGGGGGAAGGGTAAGCTGGGACAAAGTGAGAGAGTGGCATGGACATATATACACTACCAAATGTAAAATAGATAGCTAGTGGGAAGCAGCCGCATAGCACAGGGAGATCAGCTCGGTGCTTTGTGACCACCTAGAGGGGTGGGATAGGGAGGGTGGGAGGGAGACGCAAGAGGGAGGAGATATGGGGATATATGTATATGTATAGCTGATTCACTTTGTTATAAAGCAGAAACTAACACACTATTGTCAAGCGGTTATACTCCAATAACGATGTAAAAAAAAACACAAAGGTAATAAGTACTCAAAATTCACCATTTCCCAATTATTTTATTTCACTTTACAGTTGTCTATGCCCTTGAGGTTATTTCCATTTATTATATTTGTAGAGTGGAAATACTGCATAATGGTGTACTCCTGTCCATCTTTCCTCGTTGGAGGGTCCCCAAGACCACCTCTGGGTTTGATGGAGGTCAAGGAAGACTCACAGGACTCCGCGTAGAGTCTTACTCATGGCTATGACTTATTACAGCAGGAGGATAGAAAGCAAAATCAGCAAAGGGAAAAGATGCATGGGGCAGAGGAAACCAGGCACAAGCTTCCAGGGCCTCCTCCCAGGGGAGTCACACAGGATATGCTCAATCTCCCCAGTAATAAGTTGAGTTGTGACAACACATGTGAAGGGTAGTCTACCAGGGACACTTGTTAGAGACTCAGCACCCAGGGCTTTTACTGGGGGCTGGTCATGTAACTCTGCCTGGCACGTACCAGAAGTCCAGACTTCCAGGAGGAAAGTCAGGTGTTCAGCATAAATCATATGATGTGTACAAACATTTCAGGCCCAGTGAGCCGTTCTTATCAGGGAATGGTGGGAACTCTCCTGAAATCCAGGGTCCCAGAGGATAGCTAGTGGCCAACCTTGTAAGCAGGACTTTCAGAGGAGGGCAGTTCTGCTGTGTCAACTCTTTGCTACCCTCCTTCCAACATCACACTGAGCGATGTTGCTCTTTTAGCTTTACATTGGCCATGGTGGGAGTATTTATACCACAAGAACTAGCAAATGCTTTGAATCAGGGTTTTTTCTCAAAGAACTGATTGTTAAACAGTCACCAGCACACCAGTGCTTAAGGATTTCAAATGGAGCACCTTGGCCGCCATTGTGCCAGCCACTGCCTCTGACTGTGGGCATCAGAGACCAGGATGGAGAATTCCACTGGTGGTCTGTCCTATGCTTTCCTCACATTGGTCCCTCTCTGTCTTGCCTCTGTACAGGCACCAGAAGAACGGTTCGGATGGATCACACCTTCTTCCCTGGCTACAGAAAGACCCTGCTAGGTCCAGAGGAGATACTGCTCTCCATTGAGATCCCCTACAGCAGGGAGGTGAGATGCCGTTAGAAACATCCTGAATCACCCCTGCTCCTGTCAGGCTACCGACAGGGAGATCAGAGCCTGCCTCGGGAACCAAACTTAGCATCTCTTCACTTTAACATTGATGTTCTTGTCCCTGAACCTTGCCTTTAACCAACCATATTACTCTCTGAGTAATATGGGGGCACAGGGCATAGTCAATGAAACCAGAGAGGTAGATGTGTGATCCTGAGTGAGTCATTCATCTTTCTGAGCCCCAATTTCCTCATCTGTAAAATGGACCCATGTTACTGACTGTGCAGGTTATTGTGAAGACTGAAAAGAAAGAATTCATAAGGTTCCTGGCAGATATCCAGGAGCTGGTGGAGATCACCAGCTAGTGCTAGCGACATAATTCCTAGAACACATCTAGTTGTGGAGTATCCCTGCCCCAGTTTTTGTATGATGAAGTGTGGAGTTTGCATGCTGGGTAGAGAAGCTACCTGTGAATCAGGTCCTCACATGCTGACCTTGGGCTTGACAAGGTGCTTTTTCACTGACCTTGCCCTGTGTTGTCTTGGATGGATTTCTGCTTCACGAGAGGGTTTTCTGGCTTGTTGGGGCAGGTCTGGGCTCCTCTGGCCGCCTTGCTTTTGTTCCTTGGGGCCTGTGGTGTCTTGAGCTGGTGTGGTTTTGTCCTACACATTCCACAGTGGGCCTTTTAGAAAAGTGATCTGTGAGAGCCAGGAATCAGCTGTAAAGGGGAGTATTAAGGGTTTACCAGAGCTTGTGCTCTAGCGAGTGTTACAAGGCATGTTATGCCCTTGCTGATTTTGACCTCCTTAATGAGAATACTAATTAAATTAAAGCAGTTATATCCCTGTAGTGGTTTCTTAATGATTTTCCAGCTTGTCCTTATAGACCATTTTGAACAGGGATTCCCAGAGTTTTTGTATTTCACAGATCAGTAGATTTTTTTTTTTTTTTAAATTATGAGGTGGGGAAAGGAAGAGGAAACAGGCGTAGCACTGCCCAGTTTTTATTTTGCCAGGTAGGGACATTAACAAAAAACATTTTATAAATGAAAAGAGGTTTTAATACCCAGAATTAGGTCTTTCTCAAGAAAGAACAGCTGATGACCTGATGCTGACACTGCATGAACCCCGGGAAAAATGTTGCCGTGGGCGAGCACAGTCCTGGGAGTGAGCGGCTGGAACCTGTGTTCCAGAAGCGAGTTCAGGCTCTGGGCTGATGGCCCCAGGGCCATGTTAGACATCAGAAATCTCGACAAGCTTTGTCATTAGGAGGGGCCTCCGTGGCTTCTTCAGCAAAAGCCTGGGGCCATTTTGAACCTCGACAGTGGGCCTCCTTGCTTCTCCAGTAAACCTTTCCTTAAACCTCCCACCTTTGACATTCATCAGAACTTGTGGTGCCAGGGTGAGTTCAGACCTCGAGCAGAACCTGAAGCAGCTGGTTCTTGCCTGGAAAGTGACTCACGCTCTCCTCCTGTCTCCAATGCCAGAGACCGGCTTGGATCCGGGGGAAATGTATGTCCAAAGCACAAAGGCAGCTACTGTTTCATAGTGAGTCTTTCTTTCAGGAAACAAGATTTCTAACCATAGCCCGTAGACTGGGAGGAGACACAAGGCAGGGAGAGCATCTGCAGAAGCCACAAACACCTCCATCTGATGCTGGGTCTCAAACACCCTTTGGCATCGCACTGTACCTGCTTGAGAGGTGGTCAGGCCAGTGGAGCCTTCAGAACAGCTCTGGGGAGGCCAGGTGGACATGATACCGGGCACCAGGATGGGGAAGCTGTGGTGGGGCTGCGGCAGTCTCTCAGGAGCCCTCGTGAAAGCACCTGGCCCCCTCCTGCTCTTTGGTTGAGAGCGCCCAGTTCTCCTGTGTCCCTGATTTCCCATTTTCCAGACTGATAGGCAGAAATCCTGGCCCTTTCCCAGCCTCCAGGAACATTATCTAGAACTTCTCCTGAAAAGGTGGTAGTTATGTCCCACTCTTCGACATCTACCACCAGCTCTTGGCTGCTCTGTGCTGGTCTTACCACCTCACCCCACCTTGTGTCCCTGCTTCAGGCTCACCATTTGCAGTCCTTGCAAAACAAGGTAGGAAACGGGTATTTTTCTGTGATTTTCAGGGTGAGTTTTTCTCAGCATTCAAGCAGGCCTCCCGCAGAGAAGATGACATAGCCAAGGTGACCTGTGGCATGAGAGTCCTGTTCCAGCCAGGAACCACGCAGGTAAAGGAGCTGGCCCTTTGCTATGGTGGAATGGCGGACAGAACGGTCTCAGCCCTCAAGACCACGCAGAAACAGCTATTGAAGTAAGAGCCAACGGCAAAATAAAACTGCTCCTGGTGCTACTGATATTATCACTGCTGCTGCTGCTACTCTGACTACCAGCAGTGTTCCCATTGCTGCTCCGACCGTTACCACCGTAGCTGCTTCTGCTACTACTGCTGTGATTACTGCTGCCACTGGTGCTGTTACTATTAACCGTGTTGCTGCTGCTGTACCACTCTTAGCATTGCTACTACTGCTGCTGTTACTAACACTACCTATCGCTGCAGCTACAAGTACCGTTACTGTTGCTACTACTGCCGCTGCTTCTGCTACTCCAATCGCTACAGCTGTGCTACTCGTATTATTTCTGCTACTATTATTACTACTGTTCTACTGCTACCATTACTGTTATTCCTATTGCTATCACTACTATGACTAATATTACTATTGTGGCTACTGCCACTATTACAGCCGCCACTACTACCGCTGTCTCTTCTACTACTAATATACTATTATTGCTGTTACTCCTAGTGTTACTGCTACTGGCGTTACTGCTGCTGCTCCTTTTAAAGATGCTGCTATTATTATTGCTTTCACTACTACTCTTACTGCTTCTGTCACTGTGGGTATTACTACCACCAGTATTGCTGCTGCTACTATGCTATTGCTACTATTACTGTTACTGCTGCTACACTATTATTATAGCAACTACTATTACTATGGCTACTATGTGGCAGCAGTTGTACCAAGCACTTTGCTGGCACTGTCCTGTGTAATCCTCACAATAACCATATGGATAGATAAAGCTTAACTTTGGAGTTTGGTTCCTTGGTTCCAATTCCTGGCTCCAGTACTTAACAGATGGGTAATATGTCAAGTTACTTAATTTTTCCATGTCTCAGTTTTCTCATTGGTAAAATGAGGATAAAAATTTTCCCGACTATACCTTTTATTTTAAATTGAAAACATTTCATATAAATCACCTGGGACATTACCTAGTACATTGTAGGAACTCAATAGATTTACCTATTATTATTTTGTGGTCTTTAAAAAATTGTATCTATTTTTACAAAAGAGAGAACTGAGGCTCAAGGAGGTTAAGTAACTTGCTGAAAGTCACATAACTATAAGTATCTGAGCCACAGTTTGAGCTGAGGTTCATGACTCTAAGGCCCTGTGCAAACCACTCACACAGTGGATTCTGAGAGCTGGGTGGGAGCGCTCTCCCACAGCCTGCTCTCTGGCAGGTCCTGGAATGAGAAGCTGCTGCAGGACGTGTGTGCAGGCCTGGTGGAGGAGTTGCCCTTGTCCCCAGACGCCCCAGGTGGCATGGTTGAGTTCCGGCGCACCCTCACCCTCAGCTTCTTCTTCAAGTTCTACCTGACGGTGCTGCAGAAGCTGCACAAAGAGGACTCAGAAGACGTGAGTCTGGGGCCCGGGCAAGGCAAAGACTTCCTGCGGCACTTGTGTTTAGGGATCTGGGAAGCTGGCCGGGCTAGGAGAGTGCTGTGGACCAGGCGGTAATCGTTCCTCTCCTCTGGTTGTCTAAGGACAGAGGAGCAGGGACCGAGGACACAGCCTAAGGAGCCACACGGAGATGGGAGCCACCTGGGTGGCTGAGAGGCAGAGCACTGGGCTGGGAGTCGGGGATGTGGGTTCTTGTCCTGGCTGTGCATTACCTTAGGTGAGAACTTGAGTAGGTCACCACTCTTTCTATGTCTTAGCTATAAAAAAAAAGTCTGGGGGCGGGTAGACCAGATGATCCTTCCAGCAGTGTAGCTGATACAACTGTGGTTGTGTAGTTAGAATGGGAATGTGATGTGATGAGAAGGTGAGGTGGGGCTACTACAGCCAGGGGAGATGTGCATCCAGGAGAGGATGCTAGTTGAGGTAGAGTCTAACTCCTGAGATGGGTTTGCCAGCAAGTATTTATTTTGCACCTATTACATCATAAGATTGTACTGTGTGCACTAGGGGTGGCAGCGGGGAGCCTAGTGTGGGAGAGAACGGGATCAATAAAGGTCAGCCTGGTGTGACAACTGAGGAGATGGAATGGGGGGTGGGGCACAAAGGAGAGAAGGCTTCACAGCTGTGGGTGCAGCAGAGTGAGATCCCTTTTTGTAAACATTTGTAATAGTTAATTTTTTCTGATTATGTAAGTAATAAATTTGTGGAAAACTTTAGAAAATACAGAAATGTATAAAGAAAAAATTAAAATTACTCTCAGATCTTAGATAAAGCCACTGCTAATATTTTTCCTTATTTCTCTCATCTTTTTTCCTATGTTTATCTGTCCATCTGTCTGTCATCCTATTTGTCTGCTCCATGTCTCTCTCTCTTTCTATCTGTCCTTCCATCTGTCTATATATCTATCATCTTCCTATCTTTTGATCTGGATATATCATTTTCTAAATAGATTTGGTGTCATGCTGCATAGAGAGCTTCACGTTCCCCTTAATTTTGTTGAGATGATACTATGAGAATTTCCCCTACCACTAAATATTTCCCACAGAATCGAGGAGAAAAAGGATGACTTTTCCAGGAAGACTGAGGGAGAGGGATATTCCCAACAGAGAAAGCAACATGCATAAATGCAGGAAGGAGGGAAACTTTGGTTTGGTGTGTCAGAGGAAGTAGGGTGCAGGGGTGGGGGAAGAGAAGCTGTCAGAGCCCACGTTCGGATGTTGAGATAGATCCAGCCAGTACCAGGAGAGTAAATGAGGAGATGAGAAAGTTGTTACTTTTACCACTTGGGAACAACCAAGGATGGGACCAATGATAGAAATGGTCATGATCACCTCTGTTATCTTGTCTCCACAGAAGTGTGGTAAACTGGACCCCACCTATTCCAGCGCCACCTTACTCTTTCACAAAGACCCTCCGGCCAACATCCAGCTCTTCCAAGTGAGTACAGACTGTATGTAGCTGTATATCAGTGGCCCTTGCAGGGCACCTCAGATGATGCTGACCATTAGTGAGTGACTGACTCACATCGTATGTGGGTGCTTAAAGCTCCTTACCGTTGTGCGTAAATGTCTAGTGAAGGAAATGGGAATTATATTAATGTGAATGAAGCCATTTCCCCCCTTGCTCACCTAAATTTCTCTCTTGGGATTCCTCTCATCTTCACCTGCTCCTTAAAAAGCATTTTTTCCCCATTTTGTTTTTTTCTAGTTCCTCTGCAGGGCTAATGTGCAAAGCTAGGAGTTCTCTTGAGCATGTCAACTAAACAAAATTTTAAAAACCCTGTTTATATCAACAGTAATTTTTTGAGAGGTATTAGTTAAAGGGTCAGCTGTAAATGTTTTGGATTTTTGTGGGCCGCATAGTCTCTGCTGCAATTCCTCAGCTCCATCATTGCAGCACAAAAGAAGCAAGAGGCAATACATAAATGAATGCGTGTGGCCATGCACCAATAAAACTTTATTTGTAAAACCAGGGAGTGGGGGCTTCCCTGGTGGCGCAGTGGTTGAGAGTCCGCCTGCTGATGCAGGGGACGCGGGTTCGTGCCCCGGTCCGGGAAGATCCCGCATGCCGCGGAGCGGCTGGGCCCGTGAGCCGTGACCTCTGGGCCTGCGTGTCCAGAGCCTGTGCTCCACAACGGGAGAGGCCACAACAGTGAGGCCCGCGTACTGCAAAAAAAAAAAAAACAGGGAGTGGGCCAGATTTGGCCCATTGTTGATGATTTGTAGACCCCTGCTCTAGATTGTAATGGTCCAAAGCATAAACTCTGGGCCTGACTGCCAGCACTTGAATCCAAACTCTGCTATCACATAACTGTGTAACCTTGGACAAGTTACTTTCTCTCTGTGCCTCTTGGGCAAGTTAATTATGCCCAGTTGCAAATGTGGCTAATGAGGGCCCCTGTTTCACAGCATGGTTTTGAGGATTCAATGGGTTAATAAAAGTGAATAGCCTAGGTAGTTCCTGGTATATAGTAAATTCTCAATAACTACTAGCCATCATTATTATTACTTTGAAAAAACACACAAAACAGTGTTTTATTATAAACTGAATACGTTTTAGAACATTTTGAAAAATATAGAAAAACATAAGAAAATAAAAATCACCCCAAATCTCACCTCCAAGAGAAAATCATTACTATATGTTTGTATACTTCTTTCCATTTTTTCCTATGCATATATGGACATATTTGTACTATATTTATAACATTTTTCCACAGAATTTTGAATCATTACACACACATACAATGTTGTATGTCCTGCTTTTACACTTAGCATGAGCATTCTTTCCTTCTAATTAAAATTCTTCAAAACTATCTTTTAACAGTTGTATGTTATTCCATCCTGTGAGCATAGCATAGGTTATTTACCCAACTCTCAACAAATGGACATTTAGGTTCCTTGTTTTGTTTGCTCCTGCATATAGTCAGCCGTCGTCTGTGGATGTGGAGCCCATGGATACAGAGGGCCAACTGTACTGCCCCATTTTATATAAGGGACTTGAGCATCTGCAGATTTGGGTATCCATGGGGCATCCTGGGCGGATACCCGTGGATGACTGTATAGTGATACTGTGACCACTCTTCTCAATGCCTTCTTACCTGCCTTCTGTTTCTTTCACCCTGTTCCCCGCCTGCCTCCTCCATTCTCACTCTTCACATTTGCTTTGGCCTGAAGCTCTCCATGGCTCCTTGGGGCCTCTAGGGGAACAGTGTCCTCTGCAGCTCAGCCTGATTGGTGGCCATGTTGTTCCAGGAGGTGCCCAAGGGTCAGTCTGAGGAGGACATGGTGGGCCGGCCCCTGCCCCACCTGGCCGCGGCCCTGCAGGCCTCTGGAGAGGCTGTGTACTGCGATGACATCCCTCGCTACGAGAATGAGCTGTTCCTCCGGCTTGTCATCAGCACCCGGGCCCACGCCAAGATCAAGTGCGTGCAGTAAAAACACTTGGGAAGGGGGTGCAGGGAACACCTGCCAGGCCCTGGAGATGCCACGGCGACAAGCCTCCTCCAGGGCCTCCCAGTCCAGAGAGGAACACAGGAACTCTTTTTAAAACCAGTCTGGAGAGAAGCAGGAGACGTGAGGGGCTCAGGGGTGCTGGGAGGGTGGGGGGATGACATTGGAGAGATAGGCAGGGGCCAGATCAGGAAAGCCTTGGGGTGCTGAACAGGGACACTACACTTGGCCAGAAAAGCAATGAGGAGCTACTGAAAGGCCTTTCTTAGATCTTCACTGTGGATATTGGGCTAAACTTCAGTGCAAATCTTCAGGAGAACTTGAGTCAGCACCAAGGGGAAGAAGGAGGCCTTAGAGTGCCTGGCGTTGACTTCCTATTCCAGTGCTTAGCAACCTGACCTTGGCTTGTGTGCGTAAGCTCTCATTTTCTCCATAGGGTACTTTTGTGAGGATCAGTGATAGTGTCCACAAAGGACCCAGCAGAGAATAATCACTTGTACCCATTTGTTGAACTTTGAGAGCCCAAATGGCAAGAATTTCTACCTCGATGATGATGGTGATGGTAATAAAAACACTCACGTCACACAGTATTTGCTGCAGCCTGGTTTAAAGCGTTTTACACATGTGGCCTTATCTCTTCCTCACCACAACCCTATAGGCAGGTCATATTATTATCCCCATGTTCCAGATGAGGAAACTGAGTGGTACAGCAAAGGCCCTAATGTGCTGAATCTGGATAGGTATTAGCTGTGATGTGGGTGTTGGAGCTCTCCAGGGTAAATGCTTTTCGGTTCTCTTGTACTTGGAGACCAAAATAGGGCCTTGTACAAGGTCCATAGGGACAAACGTGTCCTATTCATCTTATATCTCCCACAGCACTCAGCACAGTGGCCTCCACGTGGTAAGCATTTAATCAGCATTTGCAAAATAGGATAGGATAGGATAGGATAAGATAGGATAGGATAGGATAGGAGGTAGAAAAGGGAAGCATTAGGGTGGAGGAAAAACTGTCAAAAAGAAGACAAAGTTATCCAACTGGGTAATGGGTCTTTTTTTTTTTTTAAGATGAAAATGTTTTCCCGTTTAAGTTCATGGATCCCTGAATTCTATCTATAGACCCTTTGAGGGTATAGATCCCTGTTCTAGATGATAGTATCTGTTCTCCCTACGAAGGGATGGATGGGACTGGATGGGGAACTACAAGGAGCAAGATTTAGAAGATGTAAAATTATAGCTGGGCTTCCCTGGTGGCGCAGTGGCTGAGAGTCCGCCTGCCGATGCAGGGGACGCAGGTTCGTGCCCCGGTCCGGGAAGTGTTCCTCCGGCTTGTCATCAGCACCCGGGCCCACGCCAAGATCAAGTGCGTGCAGTAAAAACACTTGGGAAGGGGGTGCAGGGAACACCTGCCAGGCCCTGGAGATGCCACGGCGACAAGCCTCCTCCAGGGCCTCCCAGTCCAGAGAGGAACACAGGAACTCTTTTTAAAACCAGTCTGGAGAGAAGCAGGAGACGTGAGGGGCTCAGGGGTGCTGGGAGGGTGGGGGGATGACATTGGAGAGATAGGCAGGGGCCAGATCAGGAAAGCCTTGGGGTGCTGAACAGGGACACTACACTTGGCCAGAAAAGCAATGAGGAGCTACTGAAAGGCCTTTCTTAGATCTTCACTGTGGATATTGGGCTAAACTTCAGTGCAAATCTTCAGGAGAACTTGAGTCAGCACCAAGGGGAAGAAGGAGGCCTTAGAGTGCCTGGCGTTGACTTCCTATTCCAGTGCTTAGCAACCTGACCTTGGCTTGTGTGCGTAAGCTCTCATTTTCTCCATAGGGTACTTTTGTGAGGATCAGTGATAGTGTCCACAAAGGACCCAGCAGAGAATAATCACTTGTACCCATTTGTTGAACTTTGAGAGCCCAAATGGCAAGAATTTCTACCTCGATGATGATGGTGATGGTAATAAAAACACTCACGTCACACAGTATTTGCTGCAGCCTGGTTTAAAGCGTTTTACACATGTGGCCTTATCTCTTCCTCACCACAACCCTATAGGCAGGTCATATTATTATCCCCATGTTCCAGATGAGGAAACTGAGTGGTACAGCAAAGGCCCTAATGTGCTGAATCTGGATAGGTATTAGCTGTGATGTGGGTGTTGGAGCTCTCCAGGGTAAATGCTTTTCGGTTCTCTTGTACTTGGAGACCAAAATAGGGCCTTGTACAAGGTCCATAGGGACAAACGTGTCCTATTCATCTTATATCTCCCACAGCACTCAGCACAGTGGCCTCCACGTGGTAAGCATTTAATCAGCATTTGCAAAATAGGATAGGATAGGATAGGATAAGATAGGATAGGATAGGATAGGAGGTAGAAAAGGGAAGCATTAGGGTGGAGGAAAAACTGTCAAAAAGAAGACAAAGTTATCCAACTGGGTAATGGGTCTTTTTTTTTTTTTAAGATGAAAATGTTTTCCCGTTTAAGTTCATGGATCCCTGAATTCTATCTATAGACCCTTTGAGGGTATAGATCCCTGTTCTAGATGATAGTATCTGTTCTCCCTACGAAGGGATGGATGGGACTGGATGGGGAACTACAAGGAGCAAGATTTAGAAGATGTAAAATTATAGCTGGGCTTCCCTGGTGGCGCAGTGGCTGAGAGTCCGCCTGCCGATGCAGGGGACGCAGGGTCGTGCCCCGGCCCGGGAAGATCCCACATGCCACGGAGCGGCTGGGCCCGTGAGCCATGGCCGCTGAGCCTGCACGTCTGGAGCCTGTGCTCTGCAGCGGGAGAGGCCACAACAGTAAGAGGCCCGCGTACCGCCCGCGCAACCAAAAAAAAAAAAAAAAAAAAAGTATAGCTGAAGATATTTTAGAAATTTTCTCTATTATACAATCTTTTGGGAAAGAATTATTGATACACAGGTAGAAGCAGAGCATAGTTCATCACTGTGTCAGGTGACAGGTGACAGGTGACAGGTCTTCCGCTTCAGTTTTCCTCCCTGGCCCCTCACATTCCTCCTCCTCCTTGCAGGTCCATTGATATTTCAGAAGCTCGGAAGGTGCCAGGCTTTGTTTGCTTTCTCTCCGCTGATGATATTCCTGGGAGTAATGAAACTGGACTTTTTAATGATGAGACAGTCTTTGCAAAGGATAAGGTACATCTTGGATTTTTTTAAATAAAAATATGAAGTTAGTGGAATGAGTATTTAAGTTTTAATTTGTGTTTTTTCCTCCAAATCCCTGATCTTGAAAAGATTATACATTTGCACATATCACGGCCATCATCCAATTAGCCAGTATTCAGGACAATCAGTAAAGGGATAGAATATGCCTGGTAGCACTTTTACTTTTAACTTAATGTTTATTTATTTATTTCATTGATGGCTGCAGCTTGTACATAGTATAAGACATAGTAGGATGACTCCATGCCAAAGTGGCATTAAAAAAAGGCCTGTGACTGTATTTTAACAAACAATCAGGTTCTTAAGTGTACAATATTAAACTCCTTTATTAAAAGAAAATAAAAATACATTAAACAAACCAACCAGAATAGGAATTACAATTACAATACCACCACTATGTGTATTGATAATTCACTTACATGAAAGTTTATTTGTTGATCTCAACCATATATGGAGTTCTGCCAAAAAAAAAAAATTCCATACATTCAAGGCAGCTGCTACAAAAACCTATGTACTCATAGGATAGTTGTCAGTCATTTTATAATTCCAGTACAGATCAAATGTTGCAAATTGGAGGTTGATAGGTGTTGCTGAAGGACAAATTCAACTTATTATTAAGCTAAAAGTGAAGGAGGGAATGAAAAACTATAACCCTGAGACACAAGGACTCTAAAAGGAGAGCATTTGATAGAAGACAAATTGCTTTACAAACTTCAAGAGCCTCTAAGACCATAACTAGCATTATGGTTAGTGAGAATCAGCCAGGTTCAACAACCACTAGGCTAACCAATTAAGTCAAGAGCTTAACTGGGTCCTGAAGAGGTAATTATCAGAGACAAGACATGTTAAGTATTGGTTCCTATTGTCAGAAATCTCATCTTCCAAAGTGATGAGTTGGACAATTTTTTTGTTTATTTTTGGAAGGATGTTGGAAAAAAATTATCCCTGAAGGCGATCCATAAAGTTTCTATAGGAACTGAATTTATTAAATGAAAAGAAAACAATAATCATTAATTATTCTGTAAATCTAACAACCAAAAAAACTGGTTTATAGGTCATCACGTCTAAGAACCAGTATTGGGGAATGACCACTTTGGGGCATCTAGGTGAAATATAAAAAATCTGAGAAACAGAAGATAAAAGAGAGTAGAGTGGTAGAAAGAAAATAAAACTGGAAGTCAGGGGTTAAGATTTAGTCATGGTCTAGTAGTGAGGCAACTGTGATCTTGCCATCTGGGTCTCCATCTCCTAATATGAAGAACAAGGGTGTTGGGGTAGATCTGAGTTGACAGATATACTTCATGGTGCCGTGCTTTCCATTCTGCTGCTCATGGCAGACATCACTAATCAATCACCACATTTTATCCTGGGCAGCTTCTCAAGAGGCTGCCATCAGATACTAGTTATCTCCAAGTCCTATTCCAGTTCTACTGATTCTAAACACGTATGAAGAAGCACGTAACCCCAAATAATAGGATAAGAACATGAAGAGGCCTCAGGACATTCCTTAAATGTACCTTAAAAAATTATGGGGGGGCGAGACTTCCTTTGCTTTTTTGAACAATCAGAAATAATTTGCTTCATGAGGAGCATGTTATGTTCTTTAACCATCTGGCTCTGCTCCTAGGTGACTTGTGTTGGGCACGTCATTGGTGCTGTGGTCGCCGACACCCCAGAACACGCACAGAGAGCCACCCATGGAGTGAAAGTCACCTATGAGGATCTTCCAGCCATTATCACGATTGAGGTACCTGGAGAATGGGCTGCCTGGAGAGGGGAGAGCTACCTGTCCCTGGTGGCACCTTTATTAGGATCCTCTAGAGATTCAAACAGCAGGTGGAATCTGACCAGATAAGTTTTTAAATCTCCTCCAGCCTGCGATTGTGTCATCCTGTGAATCCTTCCCCATCATGATCCTAGACTCAGTCCATAAATGGCCAAGCTGAGTTCTTCCTTCCCAATTTCAGCTCCAGCTGATTCCTTGAGGGATTCTTTGCTTTCCTCAAGATCCAGGGTTGCATGTCTATATCTAATGAAATAGAGAAATAGGACACCCTGGGCTACAATTGAGCTTTAAGTCTATATAAGAAACTTACAGAGATGGCTGTGTGACTTATGTGGGAAGAGAGAGGTAATAATTCCAAGAACTTCTCTTCCCCAATCCCTTAAAGCCACCTTCCATCCTTTAAAGCCAAGTCACTGAAGCTTTGTTTTAATCCTCAGGATGCTATAAAAAACAATTCCTTTTATGGATCTGAGCTGAAGATTGAGAAAGGAGACCTCAAGAAGGGGTTTTCGGAAGCAGATAATGTTGTTTCAGGTATGGCCGCATGATGCAACAGTGGGAATGGGGTGGCTCTGGTTTATGAGTTAAATTCAAGAGCTGTACCTGAGCCCTGGAGCAAGGGAGTGATTTCCTGACATTTCCTAACAGAAGAGTCTCTCTGTTGTTTGTAACAAAATACTAGACAGGTGGCTGGGAAAGAACTTCAGCATCTTAATCTCTGCTCTCCTGTCTCTAGACTGGACATACCTAAGTGATTCTGGAGACATTATAATGTGTTGGATTTGGAAGACTGTCTAGGGAAGATAAGGGTCACAGATGTCTCTAACACAATATTGTAAAACAATTATACTCCAATAAAGATTATAAAAAAAAAAAAAAAAAGAGTCACAGATGTCTGACCAGTCTTGGGTCTGCCCAGCCTCTGACTACACAGACTTCTGGTCCTCCCCGTCTGCCTGAAGACAGTCTTCACCCATCTCCAGCCAGTGCTCTCTCCTCTCCTCCCGCTTTCCCTCCCGCACTGTGAAATTAGGTCCAGAGCTCTCACCCCAGAGCAAGGCTGCCTATCAGCCCCCTTTGGGGGTGGTTTTCTACATTGGTTTTTGTACATCGCTAAGTTACTAGTAAGCCAGCTATCCAGCTGGACTGACAGCTTGGGGTCTGGAAGATGCTGTTTATTTTCAGCTTCTGAATCACATCTGTTAATTCCTTTTCTACTTTTTCCAAAATTTTACAATGATAGTCTAAATATCTTTCATTTCCACTGGCTGCAGCAGGAAGGGAGCTTCACACCTGATGCATTTCAGTGTCGTTCTGATTTCTTTGTTAGCGTGCGGGGTTTCGGCTCCCAGATGGCTAAGACTTTGAGACCCTTTTCCATCCCAGTTGGGGAACTGAAAGGTTACCTGTGAACAGCTGGTAACTGCACAGGGCCCTGGATGAGTACATTCTCTCCTTAAGCAAACTCACTGCCTCTGCAGCATTGGGCTCACTGTGGGGAGTCTTGTTGCTTCCCCAGGCGAGTTGTACATCGGTGGCCAAGAGCATTTCTATCTGGAGACTCACTGTGCCATTGCTGTCCCGAAAGGTGAGGCAGAGGAGATGGAGCTCTTTGTGTCCACACAGAATACCATGAATACCCAGGTAGGTGTCTGGTGGGTCAACAAGGGGCCGGGGAAGAGGGAGACATGGGCTGATCCAGGAGGGGATGTGAAGGTAGTGGTTCGAAGCCAGGCCCTGTCACCAACAAGCTGGTGTCATTGAGCTTGTTATATAACTTTCTCATCTATAAAATGGGGCCTGCCCAGGACGTTGTAATGATTAGATGAGTTTTAAAACTTGGATAGAGCCTAGAAAATGTTAGCTTTTATCATTCCAGTGCTGTATTGCCTTGGTCAGATCATATCTGGCCTCAGTTTCCTCATCTGTTAAATGAAGGGCTTGTGCTAAGCGAGAGCCATGGGGACCACTACATTATCTGCAGTGGCTCAAATATTCCTCATTTCTCTATTGCGTGTAATAGGACAGTGGTTGCCAGTGTTTTGGGCAGCTGGTCTTATCCTCATGACCCACCGGTTCCTGGCCAAATGGAATGAGTTTTGGCTCTGAAAGTAGGCTGTGAACAGCTGCTCACCCCTCTGGTTAAAAAAAAGTGTCTAGGGGCTTCCCTGGTGGTGCAGTGGTTGAGAGTCCGCCTGCCGATGCAGGGGACACGGGTTCGTGCCCCGGTCCGGGAAGATCCCACATGCTGCGGAGCGGCTGGGCCCGTGAGCCATGGCCGCTGAGCCTGCACATCCGTAGCCTGTGCTCCGCAAGGGGAGAGGCCAGAACAGTGAGAGGCCCGCATACCACACACACAAAAAAAAAACCCCAACAACAACAACAAGAAAAACGAGTGTCTGAATTCAGTGCACAGTGAATGATACGCGCTAGACCTTGGCACCATTACCCAAGGACTGCCCTGGGACAGGAGGGGGATTCTTGAATCAAGGAATTTCAGAGTTCATAGCAGTAATTAGGCTTCTGTGTGTCGGGTAGGCTCTGGGTCAGGCCTGAAGTAAGTCCAGGTGGCATATGCATTCACTGGGAGTATTTTGTTCTTTTGCCCACAGTCTTTTGTTGCAAAAATGTTGGGGGTTCCAGTAAACCGGATTCTGGTCCGAGTGAAGAGAATGGGAGGAGGCTTTGGAGGGAAGGAGACCCGGGGCATCGTGATGACTGTGGCTGTGGCCCTGGCTGCTTACAAGTGAGTTCCCCCAGTGGGCTCTGGGAAGAGGAATAAGGCTGCCTCTGCCAGGAAGGCTTCCTGGATTCCCCCCTTTGGGAAGTAGATTCCCCTTGCTTCAAATTTTCACAGCCCTCGGGTTTTAGAACTCGTGGGCATAGGGGTGAGGGCAACATCACCTGGTTCATTGTATTCAAATGCATGTGTCCATGTCCTATCTCTCCTACCTGGATGTGAGGACCCCAATGGCAAGAACACACTCCACACCCCATACCCCACACCTGCATGTCCCCTACCTTGTCCAGCACAGTGTCTAGACAGTGAAGCAGCCCAGTGTACCAGGTGGAGAAAGAAAGCTTCCTTGCTGTTTTTATCCCTGAGACTCACAGGGCTGGGCTGTTGTCGAGGTTTCTCATGCTCTGGTACCTCCCCCAGGACTGGCTACCCGGTGCGCTGCATGCTGGATCGTGATGAGGACATGCTGATAACTGGCGGCAGACACCCCTTCTTGGCCAGATACAAGGTTCTAGATGTCGGGGGCTGTGCTGGGTGGGCAGTGCCCTCTGCCTAGGAAACTGGGGATAAAGATTCAGGGATCCTGGGATACACTCTGACTTTTATCATGACTACCTGTAGAAATTCAAAGAAGGAATAACAAGGAGAGAAATTCAAATCAACCAACAGCAACATAGGAGGGTGATCCTGGGGGAGGCTGGCAGGCCACTTCCCAAGAGATGCCACGGGATGCTGTGCATGACTTCTGTGAATTTGCTGGGGTCCAAATCTGGTCCTTGTCCACTCAGGCTCAGAAACATGATTTGTCAGCAGATCTGGGGTAAATCCATCCCTCAGGATGGCCTAATGTTAATGTGTTTACAGCCTGATGTCAAAGTCAGAATGACCACTTAGTAATCTCCAATGAGAAATACAACTTTCCAGGGGCCTGGTCAGGTATAAGCTGTTAGGGTGCCTGCTCGACCAGAACATGTATGGCTGGGCACTACCCAAGTGTCCTGTGGGACTGTCCCTTTTCTGGGCTTCTGTGGATGACCAGCTACTGTTCTGACCATGCATCCTCCCCTCTACACACCAGTAGAACCTTACAGGTCCCAGTCTAGTGCTATAAACCTGGGAGCCCTCTGTCTCCACAAGTTGGCTTTGAACATCTCCTCTTTGGCCTCTTCTGACTTTATTCCATGATTTAACTCACCAAAAGGGATTGCATTTCTCTTATTCCCAAATTTTTGTGGGCTCCAAGAAAGTAACTTGGTCTTGTGGGGTTTCAGGTTCCTCACTCATGAAATGGCCTGTCAGGGTTTGTTTAGATGGTTTACACGAGGTTGGGGATGTGAAAGCACATTCATGCTTGTGCAAGGTGTAACTTCTGCTGTCTTCTGGCCAAAAGCTGTGAGGGAGTCTCCAGTTTCTCTCCTAGTTTCTCTTCCCAGCCCTCCCCTCCCTGACCTATCATGACCAATGATCTTTCTCCTACCTCCTCACTTCCGCTGGTAGAACCAGAAGCCAGGAGTAGGGAGGAAGAAGGAAGAGTGTAGGGAGAAGGGGTGTCCAGGCTCCATCACTGGGGAGATGTTGGTTCCTCTCTTCTTCGCCTGTGAGGTCTGGTGATCTCTTAAGTTTGACTTTATTTTGTGGTGGGATGTCTTATTCTTTCTGTTTTCTCCAGGTAGCGTAAGTGGGAGGAGATGGCTAGAGACAGACAAAGGAAGGGGACAGTTGGGAACTCACTCTCCTTTTTTTCAGGTTGGCTTCATGAAGACGGGGAAGATTGTGGCTCTGGAGGTGGATCACTACAGCAATGCCGGGAACAGCCAGGACCTCTCTCTCGGTGTATGTAGGACGTGACCTTGCATCCAGGGTGACTGGGAGGTCACGGGTGTGCCCCACAGCATGTTTGCACACGCGGGAATAGGCCTCCTCAATTCTTGCCTGTTGTTGCAATAGCCTCCTACTTGGTCCCCACCTTCAGGTTCTCCATATTTGCTTATTCTCTAAAGCATGGAAGTGATCGTATTACTTATCTGACTAGAAACTCATCCTTCTGGTGCAAGATATTTTGCCAAGCAAGTAAAGTTAGTTACAAAACTTTATGTATAGTATGGTGACATTGAGTGCGTGAATGTAATACTAATTTGTGTGTGTGTGTGTGTGTGTGTGTATAATGACATGCATGACAAAAGTCTGATAGACCATACTCCAAACAGTGACTGGGTGGGATTAAGGGGGGTAGTAACTGTCATTTTCTATATTATGCATTTCTGTGATGTTTGAATTTTAAATAATGACTCGATTTACCTTTTTAAAAATAATTTAATTGAAATATAGTTTACATAACATAAAGTTCACCCATTTGAAGGACGGTTGACCTTTGAACAACGCCCCCCCCAACCCCACAGTCAAAAATCTGTGTTGGGCTTCCCTGGTGGCGCAGTGGTTGAGAGTCCGCCTGCCGATGCAGGGGACACGGGTTCGTGCCCCGGTCCGGGAAGATCCCACATGCCGCGGAGCGGCTAGGCCCGTGAGCCATGGCTGCTGAGCCTGCGCGTCCGGAGCCTGTGCTCCGCAAATGGGAGAGGCCACAGCAGTGAGAGGCCTGCGTACCGCAAAAAAAAAAAAATCTGTGTATAACTTCTGACTCCCCCAAAACTTACCTACCAATAGCCTACTGTTGACTGGAAACAACCAATCATATAAGCAGTCCAATAACACATATTTTATATGTTATATGTATTATATATATATTTTTACAATAAAGCAAGTTAGAGGAAAGGAAATGTTCTTAAGAAAATCATAAGGAGAAGAAAATACAGTACTGTACCATATTTATCGATACTGTAAAGTTACATAATCTGTTTATAAGAGGAACTGTCTGTCTGTAAGTACCTACATCAGTATTATCTTATATGATACAAAACACTGTAGATGTTATTTGAATTACTAACACTAGACATCAACAATTAAAAGATAATGTGAAAGAGAAATTCATGTTTATTTACAGATACAGTGATTCATGCATTGATAATGAAGCAGCAGCAGTATGATTGCGTTATGGTAGCCCAGTGTAATCAATACGATTGCTTCAGGATAGCCTAGCCTATACACTAATGAATGAATCGTTATAAAATTTTTATGACATACAGTAATTTTTATAGCATATAGTATATGATTACAGTCATAGACATAATATAGTACTGGAAACATTGTTACATTTTAAAAAAATCACTTCCCTGTGATGATAGGCTGATAGGCAGTTTCTCCAGTTACAAGAGAGGGGCATACTGAACAGTAATGTAATTCCTTGAAAGCAAAGTTATAAAACAGTAAGAAAACTAACATATTATTTTATATTTAAGATCACTTACGTTATACCTATGTAAGGATAGACTAATATCTACATATATCCTATGCATTCATGTCATACCTTTTCCTTAATTTTTTGGTATCTCTAGCCTCTTCAGTTCATCTGTGCAATTTTTCAAATTGTTGCAAATCTTTAAAATAATTTCCAATATCTTTATTGAAAAAATATGCTTATAAGTGGACCCACACAGTTAAAACCATATTTTTCAAGGGTCAGCTGTTTTACAATTTAACGGTTTTAGTACATTTAAGGAGTCAGGCAACCATTATTGCAATCCAGTTTTTTTTTAACACTTCAGTCACCTCAAAATTATCTCTTATGTCCATTTGCAGTCACTCCTGTTCCTACCCCTCAGGCCCAGACAACTGCTAATCTACTTTCTGTCTTTACAGATTTTCCTTTTGTGGCCAATTAATATAAACGGAATCATATACTATGTAGTCTTTCATGTCTGGCTTCTTTTCTCTCAGAATAATGTTTTTGAGGTTCACCCGTGTTTTAGCATGGATCATTCCTTCATTCCTTTTTATTGATGAAGAATATTCCATTGTATGAATAGACCATTTTTTGTTTTCCATTCACCACTTTAAGGACATTTGGATTGTTTCCAGT
Organism: Lipotes vexillifer; assembly: GCF_000442215.2. Lineage (NCBI taxonomy): Eukaryota > Metazoa > Chordata > Mammalia > Artiodactyla > Lipotidae > Lipotes > Lipotes vexillifer. The sequence goes on along the minus strand of NW_006798707.1, from coordinate 5,125,548 downwards.
CTATAGCTTTATGGATAATGCTGCTTTGAACCTTCTCATATGACATATATTTTTGTCATTTTGAAAATTAACTAAGTTACCTTGGTGGTACTACCTTTTAGGTTTTTTAAATCTTAATTTTATAACCATGTTAGTTATATATGCAAAGATTCTTGTTAAAAAAGAAGTCAAACATTTCAGGAGAAGCAGAAGTTCCCCATTATTCCCACTTTGAATGTGCTAAGGGCTTCTCTAATTGGCTCAATTAGGAAACATTATACTTCAGATCTAGTGTAGGAAACTGTTCAAAAAAGAAAACATTTCTGGTAGTCTCACCAAATATAACACTTGCTTCTTGGTGTTGTAGGAAAATCAGGTTGAAAAAGTTATAGGACTTATCCCCAAAGATTTTACAAGTGTTAAAATTCAATCCAGCAAATATTTATCAAGCCCCTAGGGTGATGACATATAGAAGAATATGGCATTGTTTCTGCCCTCTAGAAGGTCACAGTATGGTGGGGGAGACAGATAATAAAAGATAAAATGAGGTACAATTGACAAAGTGCTAAGGGAAAGCAAAAATGGAACTGAGACATATAAAAATCATCTAGGGTGACTAAGACTGAAAAAAATCAAAGACTCCCAAAAGCAACCTGTGGGAAAGAGGCTATAAATGGGGAAGTAAATTAAAGCCAAAATGAAACAAACAAACAAAAGCTACCATTTAGCTCATCAGAGAGATGAGTTATCACACTTTAAAGAAAGAACAGGATGCTATAAAAATGAAGCAGTCTAAGAATAAAAATGAAGCCTTGTGAATTAAAACTGTGAAAGCAGAAGGGCTGAAAGAAACTTGAGGTGCTCTCTTAAAAAAAGAGAAAACAATGGGGAAAAATAGCAAGAAAATACAAGAAAATCTGAGGACCAGTCCAGGAGATCCAAATAATAGAAGTTTCAGAAAGAAAGAATAGAAGAAAGAGAGAGAAGGAAAACTATTAAGAAATAACTCAAGAAATTTCCCAAAACTGATGGGCATATATTTTGAGATTAAGAGAGCCCACCCAGTAACCAGCACAATAAAGGAAGATAGACTTATGCTGATTTACATTATTGTGAAATTTTAGAAACCTGAGGACAAAGGAGATTTTACAATTTTCAGGGAGGAAAAAAAACGGAACTCATTCCAAGAGTTGGAAAGGCCTTGGTTGGATTTCTCAATACTGGGGAGCTAGAATGCACTAGTAAAATGCCCTCAAAATGCTGAGGGTAAATGGGAAACTTAGTGCCAACCTAGAATTCTGTATACAGCCAAATCATGAATTAAGGGTGAGAGTAGAATAAAGACATTTCAGACATGCAAGTTCTCAAAAATGTACCTTTAGATATACACTTTTGGGGAAGATGTTGACGGTTGTACTCCAATCATATAAGGGTGTAAAACTAAGAAAAGGGAAGACATGGGATCTAGAAACAGGAGATTCAATGTGGAGAGAGGCAGAGGGAATGCTCGGGATGAATGTGAGGGGAAAACCCCTGGGTGACGGCTGAACAGAAGCCTAGGGGCTGCCAATTGAAATTGAAGTTGGCCAGAAGGCTCCAGAAACAATTTCTTCAAAAAGATGAGACTAATAGAAAATCAAATGTGTTTGAACACATTGAAAACAAATTTGTAGTAATATGTGCATAGAAAATGAAGCAAATGAAAAAAGTAAAGATAATTGTTAACTCCAAGGGGGAAAATATTATCAAGAAAGAGAAGTAAACCTAGCATAACTACATGGTTCAGCTGTAAGTGATGTTTACAGAATGATTAAATGGACGGTTGATGAGAAGAAAGTATAACTACACAAGGACGAGGCGAGATAGGAAGCTGGTGTATATGTAGAGAAAGGGGGTTGGGTGGGAACTAAATCCTCCTTTTCCACGACGGGAAAACAGGATAAAAAGTCTAAAACTGAGCAAGTCAAGAAGTGGCAATATAAACACATTATTTAGAGATGTGGAAGACAATGTAAATAGCTGACAAAGAATAAGTGGCTGCTTCTGGGGAGTGGAAGGAAGAAAGTGGAGGCAGCTGCTGTTTTGCATAACATGGCTTGTGGAAGTATTTGATTCTTTAAACTATTTGCAGTACAAGTTTAATGAGAATAAAGTCACCAATTTTTTAAAAGAGGCAAGTGATCAGTTCCAACTAGAATATCTGGGAGGGGCTCCTCCGTGTGGGAGCTGAATGGGGATTTTAGCAGGTGGATATGGTGGGGAGGGGCCTTACGGGTGAGAGTAACATGGAGTCAGAAAAGAGGATCAAAAGTATATTGGGGGGACTTCCCTGGTAGCGCAGTGGTTAAGAATCCGCCTGCCAACGCAGGGGACGTGGGTTCAAGCCCTGGTCTGGGAAAATCCCACATGCTGGGGAGCAACTAAACCCGTGCACCCCAACTACTGAGCCTGCGCTCTAGAGCCCGAGAGCCACAACTACTGAGCCCGCATGCCACAGCTACTGAAGCCCACGTGCCTAGAGCCCATGCTCCGCAAAAAGAGAAGCCACCGCAATGAGAAGCCCATGCACTGCAACGAAGAGTAGCCCCCGCTCGCCTCAACTAGAGAAGGCCCGTGGGCAGCAATGAAGACCCATCGTAGCCAAAATGAATAAATAAATAAATTTATTTATTAAAAAAACAAAAAGCGTATTGGGGAAAGGTCAGTAAGTGTCTTGAATTCCATGCTTAAAGATATACAGACTTTACTCTGGAGATAGTTAAGTGCCACTTTGAAGCAAGTGCTTGACCTGCTATGACCTTATATTTCAGAATGAGGCATAATTTAGAAGGAGGAGACACAGAAGGCCAGGAGTGCACTTAGGAGGTTTGCAATACCCCAGGAAAGAAATAATTTGGGCCTGAGGAAGAGCAGTTGACTGTGGGGCTGGCAGAGGTGGGGATGCTCACAGCCCTTGAAATTTCTTTTCGGAGGAGCCAATGAAATCCATGCATCGTTCTCTCCCATTTTGGCTTCTTCTGCTTCAGATAATGGAACGAGCTCTACTCCACATGGACAACAGCTATAAAATCCCCAATGTCCGGGGCACCGGGCGGCTGTGCAAGACCAACCTGCCCTCCAACACGGCCTTCCGGGGCTTTGGGGGGCCCCAGGCATTGTTCATTGCCGAGCACTGGATGAGTGACGTCGCAGTGACCTGTGGGCTGCCTGCAGAGGAAGTAAGCGGGGAATCTGGGGGCACAAGTCAGAGGAGGTTAGCCTGGTTTGTATCTTGGACATCTCCCGTGAGGGTAGAGGATGGGCAGGCGCTGGTGAGGGGCGGGAAACTCCACTTCCAGTTATCCCCCCCTGGTCTCTTGCCACCGACCAGGCCTCAGTGTCTCTTTCCTTGGGAAGGTACGGAGGAAGAACCTGTACAGAGAAGGGGACCTGACACACTTCAACCAGAGGCTTGAGGGTTTCAACTTGCCCAGGTGCTGGGATGAATGCCTGAAGAGCTCTCAGTATCACGCCCGGAAGAGTGAGGTTGACAAGTTCAACAAGTAAGCACCAGGAGGGGAAGAGCCTGACGTTCTGGGGCTCTCTGGGTTTCAGATTCTATATCCTTCTTGCTGAACTCAAAATAAGAATAATAACTTAATAGGTAACTTAGGAGGCTGCTGTGTTTGCTAACTCATTCACAGCCATCTCTTTAAGATCCTGAAATGGTCTTCAGCCCTGGGGCTCGGGGCTCACAGCGCTCAGTGTCATAGCACATCAGTGTGGTCCATCTTTATATGTTTGTCTGCCTTCTGGGCAGACAGTGTTCTAGAGAACACCGGCCTGGGACTAAAAACACCACGTTATGTGCCTGCCTCTGACACTAATCTATAAATGTGACCTTGGCAGTCACTCCATCTCCTTGGGTCTCAGTTTCATCATCTGTAGAGTGGGGATAATTGTGCTGGCTCTGTCTTTCTGACAGAGTCACTTGGATAACCAAATATACAGCACAAAGAAAGTATTATCATTATCATCAGCGAGCCACAGTTCCTCCCTGGGGCAAGTAGAGTCCAAGATCACCAGAGCAACTCTGACCCAATCCTAATCCCACTCAAGACTTTCAAGGGTGGACCCTGTTTCAGCTCCACTGGAGGATCTAGAACCCAAATTTCCGCTGTTCTCATTTTGTCTACACAATTGAAACACAACTCAGTTATGACAGAGACTAACTGAGCAATTCCAAGGATGCTTTGTTCCAATTTTACAAAGATATTGACATAAAATATGTTCAATCTGACATGAATATAGTGGAGAAGTTGCTATAAGAATTTTTTTTTTTTCCTTCCCTCCAGGGAGAATTGCTGGAAAAAGAGAGGATTGTGCATAATTCCTACCAAATTTGGAATAAGCTTCACAGTTCCTTTTCTGAATCAGGTAATTGCTTTATATAATTTTGCCCACTGCACTGGGGCCCCATTTCCCCCTCTGCTCTCAGTGTTGCAAGGGAAAGCCCATTGTCATGGGAACAGAGCTGAACAGAGGAACTCTTTGCTGTTTAAGTGAAAGTTGAACTTGCACATACCTATTTGATCTGGGGCCAATGTCTAGTTCTTATCTTCCTGCCTATAGGACTATGGACATCCGTTCTGCCCTTCTGATCCCATTTCTTTGTCAGGAAAATCAGGACAAAGACCTCCCTCCCTCTTAGGATAGGTGACAGAGAGATATGAAAAAAATAAAGTAGTTTTGCAAACTACTGAAAGACTATATAATTAGATCATGAGATTTATACTGCTTTGATTTTTCTGTCTGAGGTTTCTATCCAAATTTCTACTGCTGGTTTTCTTTTTCCTGGGCTCCAGTACTTTTGGTCCCAGGCCTTAAACTGAGTTAGGATTTGCTAAATTTTCTGTTTGGTATCGTCCTCTTCCCTTAGGCAGGAGCCCTGATCCATGTGTACACAGATGGCTCTGTGCTGGTGAGCCACGGGGGCACAGAGATGGGCCAAGGCCTTCACACCAAGATGGTCCAGGTGAGCAGTCTGGAGACCATGGGCATCCGCCCCAGCACTGTGGTGTCTGCGTGAGGGAAGATGCTGTGAAAAAGAGAGCAGTGCCACATACCAGAAGCAGAGGCAGGCCTAGGCTCTGGCCCTAGCCCTGCTGCTCATTTACATGTGACCCTGGGCAAGTCTGCTCCTCCTCTTGGCCTCAGTTTCCCCATCTGTGCAAAGGGGTTGGCCAGGTGATGATTCAGGCCACTTCCATCACCAGCACTCTAGGGCTCTGTGACTGTGTGTAAGGTGTGTGTGTTATGTGTATTAAGGTAGCTGGCTACCCTCACGCACACGGGACTCCTCCCAGGGGCGCTGAATTAGAGTTGGCATACCTGCTTGGCTTGTGGGTACTGGCCAAACTGGATTTTTTTTAAAGCCAGGGTTAGTTTAAAAAGGCATTGCTAATCACCATTACATTTATGACTTTTTTTTAATCCAACCAAACCACTCCATAAAGTGCTGCTTCAGATTCAGACAGATGTGAGAACATCCGAGTCTCAGTAGAATTATGGTTTACGAAATGATTTTCTTTCCTGTAACAGTGAATCTGAATCCCATCTTGGGGAGAAGGTAGCCAAGCCCTTCCCTAGGGGGTGACGTCCTCTCTGTTCGCAGGTGGCCAGCAGAGCTCTGAAGATCCCCACCTCTAAGATCTATATCAGCGAAACAAGTACTAACACTGTGCCTAACACCTCTCCCACGGCTGCCTCTGTCAGCACCGACATCTACGGACAGGCCGTCTATGTAAGGAGCCTTCAGGGGCCACCGTGCTGAGGGCCAGCCCAAGACAGGGAGCCTGGAGAGTCCCCGGGCTGGGGGCTGAAATGGCTCCTTGCAGGCTCGTGGCTGTGGCCATGCCTCTGGCTCTCTTCTCCAGGGGACACCAAGCTAAAAGAGGGGCTCAAGAACCACAACCACTTCCATCAAGGCCAGGAAGGGTGAACGTGGGAGGGCAAGGGCAGCTGGAGGGAAAGGAAAGGATTCTGGGAGGACACAAGACAATGGAGCGAAATTGAAATTCGATTGTGGGGTCAGCCAGGTCAGACCACGTGCTTTGTCTGATGTCATCAAACAAAGGCGTTTGACGGGAGAAGGCACCTTCTTAGGGATCCCTCAACATCTCCCCCTCTGTCAGCCTCAGGACTGGGTCAGGAAGTGCTCTCCAAGCAAGAGCCAGCGGCTTCTACCCTGGGACTCAGACATTCACAAGAGGGTGGCAAGGCTGTCTGAGTGGCACTCGGCACAGCATCGCTTGGAGGTCCTCGGGGTTTTGTTTGGGTCTGGGAATGCAGAGGACTGATGTGTCTGCCATGTGGGGCATTTGTTCTTCAGGAAGCCTGCCAGACCATCCTGAAAAGGCTGGAACCCTTCAAGAGAAATAATCCCAGTGGCTCCTGGGAAGACTGGGTAAGTCCGAGCTGATTCAAGTGTCGTTTTTGCAAATTAAAGTGATGTTAAGAGCAGGGCTTTGTCCCCAACCCTGGGCAGGAATAGGAGGTCAGGATCTAGTCACACAGGCAAAGAGAAGTTGAGGTGCTCTCTATACTTTCACAGGACAAGTAAGTGCTCAGCCATACTGGGCCCCTCTCTACAGTGTTCATAGTTGAGGGAAGTCACTTGAGGAGAATTTTTGATCCAGAATCTTGACAGCCCTGTGGGAACTAGGGGTTCAGCTACCCTGAGCCTCAGAAGACGGGGTGAGTGCTACCTCCACCTCACTGAGAAGTCTTGGTCCCTTGGGGCTGGTCCCTCACCCCACTTGTCTGCAGTCTTGATGAGCCTCGTTTTCTCCAAACCTCCATCTCTCGGAGGGCTGCCCCAGGAGCCTCTCCCCTTGCCCAGCTCTGTGAGGGGCCAGGGAAAACGATACTGCCCACGAGTTTATATCGTCTCTGTGATTTTAAGAGTGACACAACAAGCACTCATGATAAGAATGAGCCCAGTTCTCTGATTTCTGGTTCAGAAGCCTGCATGTCAGAAACCCTCAGAGGGAGGCTGCAAGGAAGTGTCTCTCAGGTGGGAGACCTCAGCTCCTCCCATGAGCAGAAATAGCAATGGTGGCCCTACCTCACCTTCCCCTAATGTTGGAATGAAAGGACTGGATATAATAGTAACACATAAAATGTGACCACACGTGAACCAGCACAGATAGTACAAGTCTCCCTCAGTAGAGTCAAAGAAAATAAGCTATTTCTCTCTGACTCACTCACCTTACTATGCCTCATACGACCTGTGCTTCCCTGCCCACACTCATAGATACCGCAGGAATGTGGGTTGATTTTGGTAGTTTGAATTTTAGTGTGGATTTGTAAGGCAACGTAATTGTTTTTAATAATGCCTTTCCAATCCATTGACCTGGGCTTTGTCCTCAACTATCAGCCATGTAGTCCAGTGTTCCTTATAGGCAGATAACCCCCAAAAGGCCATTATCAGAAGGGTGTGATCAGGAGATGACAGGCATCAAAGCTCTTTAGTGTTTGTACTGTACTGAAAAAAAAAGCCATTACTGCCACCACTATGATCTATGTATATATTTGATATCATGCACATATAGTAAGGATCCTAGAGAAATTTTTTCTCTAAACCTTAGTTTTCTCATCTGTAAAATGAAGATAATAATCTTCATAAGTGCTGATCTTATAGGATTGCACTGAATATTAAGTAAGACAGTATCTGTAAAGGACTCAGTAGCATTTGGTATATAGTAAAGTGCTTGGTAATTGACAGTGATCATGATGCAAACTATATCAGTAACAAATTAAATTTTAGAGCTGTGGATATTGAAAGAAAGAGAGAGAGAGAGGGGAAGGAAGGAAGGAAGGAAGGAAGGAAGGAAGGAAAGAAGGAAGGAAAGAAGGAAGGAAGGAGGGAGGGAGGTAGGGAAGGAAGGAAGGAAGGAGGGAGGGAGGGAAGGAAGGAAGAAAAGGAAGGAAGGAAGGAGGGAGGGAAGGAAGGAAGGAAGAAAGGAAGGAAGGAAAGGAAAATTTATTATGTAGTTAAAGAGATAGAATGGATGGAGAGATGGATAGCTTTATTAACAGGAAAGTATAAGTAAGAACACAAGGCTAACATGTTAAGTATCAAATAAGCAGTGTACAGAGCTGCTGTTGTAATGCCCAGATTAGGGAGTAATTACAGGAGAAGTGGATGAAGAGGCAAGCTTGCGCTGGTTGCTGAGGGAAGGAAAGGATTTGGACAGATATAGCAGAGGACCCATGTAAACAAAGGTGCAGACGTGTGGGGACATGAAGGATTGGGAGAGACTTAACAGTTGATTTTGGCTGGAGTAGCAGCGGTGTGTGTGTTACATAAAGCCAGAGAGAAGACTGGGGTCCTGAATGTCAGGCATTTGGTCTATTGCTCTGTAGGCAATGGGGAGACGTGGAAAGCTCTAGAGGAGGGGAGTGACATGGCTAGTGTGGTGTGTTAAGATGATCCATCTGACTTGGCTGGGCTACACGGCAGGGCGAGGAGGCAACTTGAGGCAGGAAGACCAGTTACGAGGCTACTGAAGTGCTCCAGGCTTCAGATGACAAGGACCTAGTGCAGGGGGTTCGGTGAGAAGGGGAGGTAAGGTATGCAAGTGAGAATCACTAGGAAAAAGAGTTGATCAGCTTCCAGATGAAGAAGACGAGCTCCTGAAAGCTTAGTGCTGGGCCAGCATTTCTGGAAACCATGGTTCCCCCTTCCTGATGGCCATTTCCTCTCCTCAGGTCATGGCTGCCTACCGGGGTACAGTGAGCTTGTCTGCTACCGGGTTTTACAGGTAAGTGAGGCGCTGATCTCGCCCATCTTACAATGTGTTGTCATCTTAACCTCTGCAGGGCCCTCCAGCCCTGAACTCTGTCAGCCTGTGGTCAGGAGAGAGCTGCTCACCAAAATGTCTCTCCCGCGGACTCCCACTAGCTTCAATTGAAAGATGGTCTAAAATATGTGGGCTTTACCCAACTATGCGCCAAAACCACGGGCTGTCATATCGGAAGACTTCTGTTCTAGTTCTGGTCTGAAAGTATACTATTCCACTTGGGGGAATCACTGGTTCTCTCTGAACCTGTCTCCTCATTTATTGACATAGTGGGTCAATTACCAGCCACTCGCCCCTCAGTGTTCTCCTGCAAGAACCAGAGGCGTCTGGTGTTCCGAGTTACCAGCGTGTGTTACTTTGTGCTACGCGTCAGATTTCTTTAAGGAGGCTTTCCTTCAAAAGAATGAGAGGAGGATTTAGAGCACATAGTCCTGTTACAAAATGCAGAATTCAGTGGACTTAAAGTGAGTTTTAGAAAAGAGCACGTATCTTCTGCAACTTTAAAATTCAGTAGCAGAGACCCTGTCCATCTGATTTAGAAGCTGTAAAAAGATATGATCGTATTTACTGTCAGCCATAATGTTTTAGCTTTCTCTGGGAAATTTAACTAGTGCCTTTTCTTTCACAGATCAGTGGATTTGGAAAATAGTTCAATGTTTGCTTTAAAAGGTCTTGTGTGAATTTATGAATATATATTCATAAAATTCATGAAATTATAAAATATGAATATATTTATATATTTTTATATAAATATATATAAATTATATATTATGAATATATATATATAATATATAATATACTTTTAGGACAAAGTAATGTTTTGCCAGTGTTCCTTGGGTTATGTAATATTTGACCTACACAAGCACAAACTAATGCAAATTTTCTCATAAGTTCCTATTTCATTTTTAGAGTTGATAAAACTGGGGTTATATCAGGGAACACCCAGATGAAGATGGTGAGTTCAGAGGTCAAAGAAGGTGATGATCTCCTGGGAGAAGCCTTTTCCCTCAGCCCTGTATTGGTTTTGTTTTCATGCACATTCTGATCACATCAGCTTACATCATTATTTCTGTGTAGTGAATAGAATAGCACAGATACAGAGTGAACACAGAGAGAACACACACACACATTCGTATATGTTGACTCATGCAAAATTGGAATCTTTTAAGATATTCAGGATTGAAAAAGAAAAATATTTATAAAAGAGCATCTGCTTTTATTAGCAACCCTTTGCTCAAATCATTTGTTGAAACTTAGAAGGGATCAGTAGATGAGGAGTAATACCAGGCAAGGTGGTTGTGTTAAGAGGCACCCAAGTTGGCACGAGGTACTGATCTTATTACCTTTCACCTCGAGAAAGGTGAGCAGCCCCATGAGCAGGTGAACTTGTATGAAAAGCTCACAAGCTGGCCCAGAAAGAACCTTTGGTTCTGAGATCTTGAATTCCTATTCAGTAGATCATTTGGAGTGTAGCTTATGTGTCCTTCATGAGCTCAGGCAGGTCTGTCACCTCCATTTCTACCATGTAGAGGCCAGCATGCTGGGACCCTCCACTGCTCAGCTCTACAGAATGATTCATATAAAGGCCATTGGCAAAATAGAGCAGAGACAAGGGACAAAACGCCCCAGAGTGCCTGGGTTTCATGAACAGGTTCAAAATGTTCAAAACTCATGGACTTTTTTGAAGAACAGCTGAATAAAAAAATAAAACCTTTAGCGTCTCAAGATCTTAGGGGACAAGCTCTCTGTGTGTGTATGAGTGGGGGGCATGTTCCTCTTAATACATGTGCAGTGTTTTCTCTTTTCTCCCCCAGGACACCCAACCTTGGCTACAGCTTTGAGACGAACTCAGGGAATGCTTTCCACTATTTCACCTATGGGGTGGCTTGCTCTGAAGTGGAGATTGACTGCTTAACAGGGGATCATAAGGTAAGAAGTCTGCAAAACTTTAGTACTAAAGGGAAACAGAGAAACGTCTGAAATTGCAATACAAAGAGCTGATAGGAATGAACTTCCTGGTTGGGAAAATAATGTGTTAAATCATGCCTTGGCAAACTTCCTATAAAGGACCAGAGAGTAAATATTTTAGGTTTTCTGGGCCACAGAGACTCTGCCTCAATTATTTAACTCTGTCTTGTAGTGTGAAAACAGACATGAACATGTGTAAACAGATGCTCATGGATGTGTTCCCATAAAATGTAATTTATGCACACTGAATGTGAATTTTGTACAGTTTTCACGTGTCACAACATATTCTTTTTATTTTGGTCACTCATTTAAAAATGTGAAAACCATTTTTAGCTCACAGGCCGTAGAAAACCAGGAGACAGGCTGGGTTCAGCCTGTGGAATGTAATTTGTGAACCCCTTCCTTACATGGTCGACCCAGACACAGACAGGTTCAAAGCCTCAGGAACCTGGGGACCTGCCCTTCCTACTCAAACTCCTGCCTCAGTGTGCCTGGAGTGCTCTGCTTGTGAAAGTACTACTCAGGTTGGCACTTAATAACCTAAGGGTCACCAAGACCCCTCTATCATTCCACACATCCCTTTCTTTTCAAACTGCTTTTATTTTGCTGTCTGCACTAGAACCTCCGCACAGACATCGTCATGGATGTTGGCTCCAGTCTGAACCCTGCCATCGACATTGGACAGGTAAGACTCCTGGGGCGTCAGAGTGGTGACAGACTTGGCCACTGATGTGTCCCACCACCTCCTAGGGTCCCCAGCCACAGCATCTTGTCCACTGTCATTTTTAAGCAGGTCTGAGTGTGGTACCAAGTGAGTCTCCCTGAGTGGGGTTTAGGTAGATGAGAGCTCACCCAACTCTCAGACAAATCCACGTGCTTAAACTTGGAAAGGGCACTCATACATCAGAAAACAAGATGATGGGTGGTGGGAACACTGGGTGTGCACACACTCAAATGCACGCATACATGCACACACACGCACGCACATGCATAGTCTGAGCGGGAGCACGGGGGAGTGGAGATTGAGTTTGGGATCAATGTGCAGGTCGTGGGGTCTCAGGTCAGAGGCATCTTCTCCCTCCTCATTCCTCTTCCACCGAGGACAGCTGTTGTACCCTAGGAAGTAAATGCTACCAGGCGCGGGGTGGTGGAGGGTCCTGGGAGCAAAAGACATGGGTTCCAGCAAGAGGAATAAAGGGGTGGCTGGAAGAAAATCACTTTTGGAAAATATGAGAGTATTAAGCAGAGCAGCAGAACAGAAAAAGACAGAGGGAGGAATCAAGAACTGAGGTATTGAACATCTGGCAGAAAATGTTCATTGTTTCTCAAAACTGGACAGTTACTGAGTATAGAGAAACTTAGTCATAAATCTGTTTATTAACTCCCTGAACAATTGTGGTGAGGAACCCCTGCTACAGGCAGGCGCAGGGCTCAGCACGGCAGACACAGATGCTCAGCACCTGGTCTCCCCCAAACACACTTGTTTAGCTACGATGGTGCCACATATCACGATTCTGAGCAGTGAGGCTGGGAGAGCAGACGTGTGGGCCAGCCGAGCATGGCAGTGCCCGTTAAGAGATCTGTAAGCTACAGCAGAGGCGCTCTTCTCCCAGAGGGCAGGCAGGGCTGGGAGTTCAAAAAGCCTCAATTCTACTATCCAGGAAAGTCCTCCTCTCTTGTGGGGCTGCCCCAAAGCACGTGGTCCCACTCAGCACAGAGGAGGGGCGTGGGCCCCTGCGGCACACTCAGCCACCATCAGCCCACGAGCTTGCTTCTCAGCTCGGGGTCGCCATTTCTCCCCTGGCAACGTGGAAGGAACATCTCCATCTGCCCTGCGGCAAGTTCTAATGGGAAATTACGCCTACAGCTGCGTGTCCCTCCTGGAATGGCCGACAAGTTCTGAAACTGATTTCAACGTCAGTGCCTTTGCTCTGCCTACACTGATGTCTGGCAAAGGCCCCGATCAGTTATCCTGGGCTGGGGCGGGAGCCAGGGAAGCAGTGGGGGGCTGTTTTCAGCTTCTTTCCAGGCTCTACTGCAGGTGGGGCTTGGTGCCCGCGGTGGGAAGCAACACCTGTCTTTTGGTGAGGGGGGCGGGAAGGCAGGGTAGTCACGGTCTCTGTCTGCCCTGCAGGTGGAAGGGGCATTTGTCCAGGGCCTGGGCCTCTTCACCCTGGAGGAGCTACACTACTCCCCTGAGGGGAGCCTGCACACCCGTGGCCCCAGCACCTACAAGATCCCTGCATTTGGCAGTATCCCCACTGAGTTCAGAGTGTCCCTGCTCCGTGACTGTCCCAACAAGAAGGCCATCTATGCATCCAAGGTACTGTTGCCCTGGGTCTGTGCTACCTTCCAGTCTACACTGTGGGAAACCACGGGTGGTGAAGAGGCGCTCCAGCCACCCGCCGTGTGGTTCTGTGGGGGGCTCGTGTGGAAGAGAGAGGAGAACCTGACACGAGCCTTGGTGAGGACGATGGAGGGGTGGGCAGTCCTGCCTGGGAACATAGGGAACTGGGTCAAGGATGACACCACCTCTGTGTGGTCCAAGCCAGCTCTTGTGGGTACACTCAGAGGGATTCCTTAGTTCAGTCCTGTAGGTGGAGTCCTGACCTACACCCCCGTCTCAGGTGTGCATCCCCGATGCTTGATCTTAGAGACGATCTCACAGGTCCAGCACCCATGTTGTCTCATGAGAGTCAGCCTATTCACTGCACATGGGGCAGCGCCTCTGTGCACACGCTTTCACCTCCTTCAGTGTCCACCACTAGACCTTAAGTCTTGATCAGCACTCCTGGATGGTTATAACCATCCTCTATTTCCTCCATGCTCTGAATAAGTATGAAAAAATGGTTGAAAATCAATCAAGCTGATTGGTACAGTCCTTGGTCTAGGAAGGAAGACAGATAATTACTTGTAACCAATGAGACACAGCCCTTTGCTCATCTCACGGTTTACTGTGGGAGGGCCTGGGATACTTTGTGATCCTTACCATTGGCTCTTACACTTCACTGCACATCAGATCACTGGGCGTTGGAGGTCATGATAAAAATGCAGCTCCACTGGGCTCACCCTTAGAAATTTTGATTCGGTGGGTCTGCGGTACAGCCCTGGAACCTGCGTTTTTAGCAAGTGTCCCTAGTGATTCTGATACAGGCAGTCTGTGATCTATGCTTTGGGGGATAAAACAACCTCTGCTAGAAAATAGTTTAATTCCTATTTGTCATGATGCCTCTATTTCAGCAAATTGTAAGAATAATTATGATGCCTGTAAGTGTTGGTGACAGAGCTGCAGGTGGATTATTCCCCTAGGCTTATTGCTGTGAGGAAAGGGTCAGACTTTTTTTTGTCTGTAAAATATAGTTACTTAATATAACTTTCAACGGTCCATCGTATTTGCACGGTGTCATCAGAGAAAATCACATAGTAAGAGTTAAAAGAAATATACCCACAAGGTTGAGTCATTTACTGCACTGATTGTTCTCAGCCTCTGATTAATTTTGACCGTTCCTCCTGTCTTGCTCGATGTAGCCACTAGTGCTGGCTGGGCTCCCCGGCATCCTCAGCCCTGCAGATGTGGAAGCTGGGCCCTCCCCTGACTCCCCGCCTACACTCTGCTCTGTCCACTCAGGCTGTTGGGGAGCCGCCCCTCTTTCTGGGCGCCTCCATCTTCTTCGCCATCAAGGATGCCATCCGTGCAGCTCGGGCTCAGCACACAGATAATAACACGAAGGAGCTTTTCCGGCTAGATAGCCCCGCCACCCCGGAGAAGATCCGTAATGCCTGCGTGGACAAGTTCACCACCCTGGTATGATGCCCCCTCAGTCTGGGGAGGTGGGGCATAGGCTGGGGAAGGTTCTGTTGCAGAGAGAGGGGTGAGACAGTAGGCTCTCTCTCAACTGGGAAGCCTTGGGTCCACGCCCGCCCTCTGCTATGCAGTTGAGGTACCTCCTCCAACATGCAGGAAAATAACAAGAAACCCCTTAAAGCTGCAGCTTGCAGCTAGGCCTCCTGAGAGGAAGGAGGGCTGTTTGATGCACATTTATCACCCACAGATTTCATTGTTTTCCATAAAGATGAGGGTGATGGGTAAAACTCCAGAAGAGCCTAATCTTTTGTGTCCACCACTGGCATTTTTGAGACCCTTCTTTGTTAAACACACTGTGTGAGGTACTAAGGAAATGGAGAGAAAAAGAAGAATTAATGAATGAATGCGATGGACCACATTTGTTCTGTGATTACCCTGTGCCCTGCTGATACTGGGGACACATAAGTGCCCTTGAAGAATTTGCAGCCTTTTAGGAAACCAGATGATTGCACTATGTGGTGATCGGTCACTACCTTGGAGGCGTGTGTAGCAGTGAACTCGACAGTCACTGGAATCATTTTGGGGAAGCCCCTATGTGATACTTGTGGAGACAATGCCTGGCAAAAGGAGACCGTGCCAGGACAGTTTCATCCACTGTTGGAGCCTCAGAAGCAGCCCAGTCTCTGAGTTGGGCTGAAGTGGGCCCTACATACACAGGACTCTCCAATTGCCTTTGCAGCCTCTATTGAGTTAGCGGAACTGGATTCGTCCTGGTACCCAAGTTGGATTTCCTCTTGGATATTTGATAGGAAATTTGATAGGCCTTTTGGGTTTCAAGATGAAGTGGGTACTCATGAACCCAGAGTTCCGGGGATGGGAAGGGTACAGGAGAAGCCCTGGGGGCAGGCCAATCCGCCATCAGTACTGAGGGTGAGGAAGGCAGATGGGTCCCCAGGCAGGCTGCCCTTTAGGTTTTCCAGTAGATTTAGCTTCAGGGTGAGGACCACACAGCCCATGCGCAGGGCTCCCAGGCAGTGAGATGCCCACACCTGTGCTGCAACCTTCCCATAGCCCAGAACCTTCCCACTGTGGCCCCAGTGCTGACAGTTACCCAAACCCCATCCTCAGAGGGCAGAGGTGCTGCATGGCTCCCAGTAAGCGCACACAGATTGCAAAGTTAGCTCCTTGTAAACCATCTGATGCAGAACTCAATGATTTGATAAGCCCCTCCTCTGAGGCCCTAGACCTAAAGCAAAGTTTCTAACCTAAGCCCCTTTGTGATGCTACAACACCCAGGTGATTTTAAATCCCTGCAATGAATTTGCATGAGCAGCTGATCCATGAGCCAAGTGTGCTTTTGAAGGACTGTGTCACATGACAAAGGACCACTTCTGTATTTGGTCATCCCTGGATCTCCAGAGCCTGCCACAGTGCTTACCACATGGAACGTGCTTAATAAAAATAAACGAATGACTAGGAAATTAAGGGGTCCTGCCCTGGGGGCACTCCCAACAGCTGGGACTGCAGAGTGGTGTCTGGTCTTGGAATGGTGGTTGGCACTGGTGTCCTGAGCTATGTGAAGACCCTGCAATAAGTTCTCTATTGTTCCTTCCTAGTGTGTCACTGATGTACCAGAAAATTGTAAACCCTGGTCTCTGAAGGTCTGAAGAAAAAAGCCCCATTGGAGTCTTCTTATCCTACACTGGGGATTCCATGGAAGATGGAACTTGCCCTGCAGAACCTGAATTTATAAAAGTTGCAGGGTGACAACGGTGTGATTCATCAGGATGGTGTTTGGAAGAACACTGAATGCATTGGAAGATTTTGATCAAAAATATGATTTATAAACACAATGATAAGCAAATTCAGAAATGTTAGGCCCAAGTGGCTAATAGGCAATTAGCATCATTTCATGTCTGTTGTAATCATGTATTTGAAATAGATTTAGGAAGTGTTTGTGCTATGTCCCAACTCACTGGACAGCCTGTATAACCTCAAGTGTGTACAGCATCTGTTCTTCAAAGAGGATTTCCACAAACCTCCAGAAGCACAAACCCAAGTAACTCTAAATCTGTGTGCGTTCCTCAGAAAGCTTTTCCTTCAAACCAATGAGCATCATATTATAACCTCATATCCACACTCAGATTTGCAATGGGACAGTGGGGTGAGATTCAAACCTCTAAGCACTTCACTGGAGAGAATAAAGAATGAAACAAATTCAAGGTTAATTGGATTTAATCTTCTTAAGCTGCATAAAGTAAGATTATTCTATAACACCAAAAGCCAACAAACCCAGTTATTGAGTACCTGCAATGCATTAGCGTCTTCCTCTTTGTGCATTAAAAAAAGATCAGGTTTAAAAATCTTCAACTGAAGCCAGTAGTTCCCATCTACAAATGAGGCTACTGGAATCAAGATAGGCCAGAGAAAAAACAGTCAAGGAGCCTGGGTTCTCATCCCAGCCATGTCTCTAATTATCTTTGTGACCTTAGGCTGTCACTTCCCTTTTCTGTGCTTCATTTTACTGCAAAATGAAAGGATTGGACTGGAGTAATCTCTTAAGGTCTTCTCTGGATCTAAACGTCTATAAATATATGACCTAAAAACTCCACTTACATAAGGGAACTGCAGCGCTCAGAGACTTGGTTCCCTTACTGTGATGTGCTATCTGGGCTTCATGAACTTGACTTAAATCCCCCCAAGTGTCTGAGGTTGGAAAAGAGAATAGGAGAAAGGCAGGCATCCCCTCTGCTTGTTCTGACGGGTGATTTCATCACTACCTGGTGCTAGGTGGACAGTGTGACCTTGTCATGTGCCTTCACTGTATAAAATATCCAACATTCTGCTGGATGGGATCCACGGATCTGGCCACAGGAGGATAGTGTAAACCACGCAGCTGAGCCCGGTGCTTGATGTCACTAATAAATGAAACTGTCAGCTGGTTGGCATGTGAGAAATGCTTATTCATCATCATAATCACACCAGATGCTGACATCTGCCGTATATTAACCAACCTTCATTGCTAGAGAATGCACACACCAAACACTCACATGTATACACACACACACACACACACACACACACACACACACTTACAAAATTCCTTTCTTCAGAATATTCTAGACTGTTTTACAGCATGATTAAAACTGAAGAGCTTTAGAAATAAAACCGGTATTTGCACTGAGATCCACACAGGTCCGTTTCATTGATTTTCTGGAATGTTCTAGGACATGGCCTGAAACTGAGATGTGTCTGTCAGCTGTTAGTAGTCTGTCAGGGCTGAACAATGACTGAATTCCCTCTGAGCTTAGAAACAGAGGCAAGGCAGGGTGGTCGTGGAAATCAAGCAGGCAAGCGCTTTGTGAGCTGTAAATCACCGTGCTATTCCGAGGTGTTGCCTTCCTCAGACACCTGGCCTTGCCTTGTTGTCTTATCTGTAAAGTGCTTCAACTCTGTAAAGTGAGGGTCCCTGGGCTTGGTGTTGCACAGGGGATGCCAGCATTGACTGCAGTATCTCACTGCAACCTGCAGAGGGCAGTGGAAGACTGGACATGAGACCATAGTCTCCAGCTGGCGCAGCAGCGTTGCGTTTGCTGCAGGTTAGTTACCGGGGAGCTGATTTACTGCCTCAGGATAGACCAGGTGTCTTCAAAGGTCTCTTCAAGAGCCGGATTTGAAGCTGATTTAGGGTTTCAGACTGAAAAAATCTCCTCAAAGGAGCTCTCAGAAGACATGGGTCAGCTGTGGGAGTCTGAACTCCTGGTGAATGGCTGGCAGGGGAAGGCAGGTCTTACTTTCTCAGCATCTACAACTTGCCAGGTGCCAATTTTCATGTTTTACATACGGGGTCTCATTTAATCATCCCAGTGGCCTTAAGAGGTAGTACTTTAATGTCTGTAATGACATGAAGAAGAAACCCTACCCACAGCCGTGCAGTAAACGGGCATTTACTCCTGGAAAACAAGCTGCAACTGAGCCATGCAGGCAGGGAAACCTGGCATATACCGGGAGTCCATCTGCCTCTCAGAGTGGACCCATGCTACTCAGGCTCCCAGAGGTTGGAGGAGGCCCCTGATTGCCTATCTGTTCGCCTGTGTGCAGGTTAGGATTCTCACAGGGGCATGGCCAAGCCGTGGACTGTGGTCAGAAGGCAGTGATGAACTTCAACCTACTGCAGCTAAAAGGTGGCTGGAGAGCCAGGACGGGGAGGACAGGATGGATGGAGGTCGTAGGAGGAACGGTGGGCAAAGGATAAGGACAGAAATAGTCCTAGCTGATTGATTTACGACTGGGAACATCCCCGGGCCCATGGTATTTTTATCTTTAGCGGAGGGGGAGCCTGGAAACCATTCCCTTTGCTGCCTATTTTAGATCCTGGGACAAGGCTGTTCAGAACATGCAGCTTCCTTGACCTGCTGAGGTTTGACGTCGCCCTGGGGCCCCCCAGGCCCAGGGACCTGTCCTTTTGTTTTGTCTCTATCCTGGACTGGGGGAGTACATGCCCCCAAGGCAGGAGACAGATCCTGTGACAATCTCATCACCTGAAACAAAGCAGCCCACCGATGGGAATGGAAATGTCAGGAACCGCCCAAAGGGTTTTTGGCATCACCTCTGTCCCTGAACTGGCCTGGCCCTGACCTTGTCCAATCTTCTAGACCGACTCAGCATCCTAGAACTGGAAAGAACTTGGGAATCATCAGACTCAAGCTTTTTGTTTAACAGCCAAGAATCGTAAGCCCAGAGAGGGTAACTGACTTGTCTACTGTCCCACAGCCCTTTAGTGGGAGAGACAGGCTTATGACAAGGCTGCCTGACTCCTGGTCCAGATGCTTTAAATTAAATCATACATCCACTAGTCAAGCGAGCCTTCTCTTAGGCAACCTTTGGGTCAAATTGTGGGGAAAATGATAGAATTCTAGTCACGTGGGGTGGGAAGACGATATGGACAGCTTGGAGCCCAAGACAAACACTGTGCCCTACTGTCGCCTGTGCTCTAGGACAGGATGCTGCAATTGGAATCCTTCTGAAGCTCCACAGGTGGGAACAAAACAGTAAGTGCAAAACATCCCCTTGTTCCGAAATGATGGGCTAAGTCATCTGTGCTAGACTTGCAGAGGGGCTTGGCTGGAAACGGACTTTGCTGCCTTTAGCTCATCACCTACCTCAGGGAATAAAGAAACGAAATACAGAGTTTGAGATATTGGAGAGAGAGTATGTCTTTGAAGACACCAAGATGTATATCCTCCCTGTTAAAGAGAAAGGAGGGAGGGAGGGAGGGATGGAGGGGGAGAGAGAGAGAGAGAGAGATATTTGTTTCTCATGCTTAAAAATGAATAAGTACAGTTGAAGCCTTCCATTTCATTCCACCCCTGCCCTCAGGCTTGCCTCTCTGCCTTAAGGTAGTCAATATTCTAAGGTTGGTGTATATCCTCCTCCTTCATGTTTTTATATTACATGTATATTCATTCACAGGCAACAGTACAGTAGTTGTGCATGAATGTGTTTCAAAAGTCATACCCATCAACCACCAGAATGACTAAAATTAAAAAGACTAAAAACTCAAGTGTGAATAAGATGCAGAGTAACTGGAACTCTCACACACAGCTAGGAAAGTAAATTGGTAAAACCCTTGGGAAGAACTACTGAGAGTCTCTACTTAAAGCTGAAAGTCTGCATACCCCCTGACCCAGGAATTGCTGAGCTTATACCTAAGAGAAATGCATGCACATATGCACCAAAAAAAAAAAGTCCAAGACTGATCATAGGAACACTGCTTGTAATACCTCCAAACTAAAAACATCCCAAATGTAGATCACCAATGAGAGGCATAAATTATCGTGGCACATTCCTACAATGGAATCCTAGCATAGCAAAGAGAATGAATAAACTATAGCTACATGCTTCAACAAGGATGCGTCCCCCAAACATAATATGGAATTAAGCCAGACAGGGAAAAAGTACACACTTTGTATGTATATGATCCCATGTATATAAATTTCAAAAATAGGCAAAACCAATCTATAAGATTAGAGGTTACGAGAGTAGTTACCTTTGGACAGGGGTAGTAACTAGAGTAGAACAAGGTGGAGGAGATACCTTCTGGGATGTTTGTTAACGTTCTATTTCTTAACCTGGCTGTTGGTTCCAAGGGTGTGCCGCTTGGTGAAAATTCATTGAATGGTTCATTATGATGTGTACATTTTTATGTATGTATATTGCTCTTCAATAAAATTTCCTTTGAAAAAAAACCCACATCCGTGATATCATATGGTGAAATCCTTCTGCAACTTGCTTTTCCACTCAACCTTACGCTTTTAATATGTATTCATTTGATCTAGTTCAGCCATTTATCTGTTATGTAGTGTTTTATTATATGTATATGCCAAATTTTATTTTTTCTTCCTCATACTAGCGGATGTTCATGCTGTTTCCAATCTTTCATTGCTACAAACAACACTGTGGGAAACATCCTCGAACATACCTCCTTCTGCAACGGGTGAGAATTTTCCTCCATGGCCCATACTCCAAATTGTCATTTCTGGGTATGTCTACTTTGTTCTTTTATTTCTGACTCGTTCATGTTATGTTTTAGTTGAGTCTCTTTTAAATAGTATATAAGATGAGGGTGTGTGTGTGTGTTTGAATGCAATTTGAGAATCTTTCTAACTGGCAAAATAAGGTATTTACAGCAGTTGTGATTAATAATGTATTTTGATTTATTTCTGTCATTTCGTTTGGTGTTTCTCTACTGACCATGTTTACTCTCTTTTTCCCATTGTCTTCCACTGGCTTAATCAAGCTATTTCTTTCCTTCCCGCCCTGCTCTCTCTACTAGTTTTTTTGTTCTACAATCTATTTCTACTCTTTCAGAGAGAATCTTTAAGTTTTTAACATGCACACTGTATTTAGAAAAGCCTTTGTTTAATTAAATATATATGCTGCCACAAAACAGGTTAAGAACCTTAAAATGCATGAACTCTGATCATGCCCTCTCTTCCTCCATCTCTGTAACTGAGTAGTTTCACCCTGTTCTAACACTTTCTTTAGTCATTGTTGTGTTATCCTTGAAAAGTTTAGTTGTATTCATATGTTTACCTTTGTTTTCTCATCATTGCTTTTATATCCCACTCTTCCTTCTGGGTTCAATTTCCTTCATTAAGAGACACATCTTTTAGTAGTTTTTCAGTCAGAGTTTGTGAATGATAAACTCTCGGTCTTTTTTGTAAAAATGTCTTTATTTTGCCCTCATCCTCAAATCATGATTTAGTTGGGTGTTGAATTCTAGGAAGCAGCTATTTTCTCTGAGTCCTTGCCATATATGTTTCTGATGTCAGTCAAATTGCCATTCTTTTGCGGGTAATACATCTCGCACTGGCTGCTTTTCTTCTGTTAAGGTATTTTAAGATATTCCATTATCTAGGTATGTGTTAACTGTTTATTATGCTTGGGATTCTCTCTGCTTCTTCATTCCTATGTCAACATCAAAGGATATTGGTGGGGATCTACTCTGCTCGGTCCCTCAGGGACCAAGTGTAACAGAGGCTCCATCATCTGGTAGTTGCATCAACGGGACTGTGGAGCTCTTGCTCTTGACCTTCTGACTTCAAGCTCCCTCTTCTTTTTGGAATGTGGGGGTGTCCCTTTCTTTTTGTTTTCTGAGCTCAGCTGGCTGTTATGTTACATTTTCTTCTACATTTCTATCCATTTGAAGCAGAAGAACATTCATTTGATTAAAACTTCACATTGCCAAGAAGTTGAATCTTTTAAGAGGTTATATTCTAAAACACTTTAGATAACTTTCAATCCTATTTATTTTGCATATGAATTTACATCTCAGAGCCAACTGCTGGGAGCATAATTCCAAGCATCCCCATATTCATATATCCTTCTGTTGGCCATTCTAATTTTCCTTATGCTGTCAGTATCCATCATCAATCAGCTATTCCTTTCTATATTTACAAATATTTCTAGGGTCCATCTTTCAATTCCTAATTGCCACAGTAATTCATCTTATTAAACAATAACCATCTGTACAGGCTGTGAAACATACTTCCAAGAAAAATTTAGCACTGACTACACATGAGGCGCTGTGCCCTGGAAGGGAAATGAAGATGAATAATCCTCAGATGCTGCCCCGAGTAGCACGTCATCTAGTAGGATAAATATGACATGTACATAAATAACCCTACTTATATAACCCAGGTGGACCATGGTAATGGCTGAAGAGGCTCAGGGGCAGAATGCTTTGAGACTTCAGAGGGGACACACGGATAGATGGATAAACTGGAGAAGGCTTCATGGAAGTGGCGTTTGTACTGAATGATGGTACTGAAGGATGGTATGTTAATTTTCTATTGCTGCCGCAACAAATTACCACAAATTTAGTGCATTAAAACTACACCTTGTAATGTACAGCATGGTGACTATAGTTAATAATACTCTACTACATATTTGAAAGTTGTCAGGAGAGTTATTATCCCACAGTTCTGTAGGTCAGATATGTGAGTACCATGCGGCTCTGCTGGCTCCTTTGCTTAGAGTTTCACAAGGTCAAAATCAAGGTGTTGGCAGGGCTGCATTCCTTTCTGGAGGCTCTGCAGAGGAATCTGCTTTCAAGCTCATTCAAGTTGTTGGCTGGATTCACTTCCTTGTGGTGGTAGGACTGAGGTCCTGGTTCCTTACCGGCTGTCAGCTGGGGCCTGTCTTTGCTCGTAAGGGGACATTCACGTTCCTCCTCATGCTTTCCATATGCCCCACCCCTGCCCCCAGGAGTGAGGGCGAATCCTCTCATGCTTTGAATATCTGTGATTTCTTCTTCTTGTCTCTTCTGACCCCAGCTGGGGAAATTGATTAGATTGGGCCCCACCTGGGTAATCAACCTATTTTCAGGTCTGTAACCTAATCTGCAAAGTTCCTTTTGCCTTGCAAGGTAAGGTATTTACAGGATCCAGGGATTAAGGCGTGGACTTCTTTGGAGAGCCATTATCCTGCCTACCTTTGATGGGTAGAATTTACGTAGGCTGAGCCGGGCCAGAGGGCTCTTCAGGCAGAGGAAATGGAAAGAATGAACTTTGGAGACAGGAGACCTGCTGCAAGGAGCAGTGAGAACGGCCAGCCTTCCTCTCCGGGTGTCCCCCTAAGGAGCAAAGACAGGCTCCCAGCTGACATGTCTATTAATATTCTTCCTCCATGTTATTTTTAATGGATACATAGTTTCCTATTGTATGGATGGCACCGTGGTTTATTTAATGAGTCCCCCATGTTGACATTTGGCTTGTTCCCAAGAGGTTTTACCATCATAAACAATGCTGAGATGAGCATAACAAAGGTTGTTTTTATGGACACAGCGGACAGGATGTGCTCAGACTCCCAGAAGGAATGCAGAGGGGAGCCTGGGTGCAGTCACAGCTGCTGGGGTGAATGCCTTCTTGCCCATGTCCTCAGCGGGGCCTCTTGGCTGTTCCCGTGTGTGTCTTGTTTTCCAGTTAACTTGATCCAACTGCACCCAGGGCTCCAGTTGGGACCCTGGAACTGCGGCGTGAGGAGGGGGTGTCGGAGCAGTGGTTGAGC
Source organism: Lipotes vexillifer (assembly GCF_000442215.2). NCBI lineage: Eukaryota > Metazoa > Chordata > Mammalia > Artiodactyla > Lipotidae > Lipotes > Lipotes vexillifer. Next base: position 5,101,383 of record NW_006798707.1, on the reverse strand, counting down.
GCTGCCGCAGGCAGTGGGCGCTCAGGGTGCAAAGGCAGTAAAAAAGGAGTGACGGTAGCTGCGTGCAGTGCAGGGCTGGTTAAATGACTGCCCGCAGCCGGCTGACCCTGCCCTTTATACTGCCACATGGAAAACCAACCTGATTACAATAAGCTATCATTCTTAAAGCAAATTTTGGAGGGATTATTTATATATACACACACACTTCTGCTTTAGCTTTAAGATTACTCATATTTGGGGCTTCCCTGGTGGCACAGTGATTGAGAGTCCGCCTGCCGATGCAGGGGACACGGGTTCGTGCCCCGGTCCGGGAAGATCCCACATGCTGCGGAGCGGCTGGGCCCGTGAGCCATGGCCTCTGGGCCTGCGCGTCCAGAGCCTGTGCTCCGCAACGGGAGAGGCCACAACAGTGAGAGGCCCGCGTACCACAAAAAAAAAAAGATTACTCATATTTTAACAGCAAGCTACATGTCTTAAAGTCTAGTTGTTGGGAATGTTCAGGTCCCACATGTGTTGGTATCATTCTGCACTCCTACGTACTATAGGGCTCACCATATAATCCATAATAAACTAAATCAACAATGACAAACCCACTGTAAGTTATCATTAAAGACCAAGAAAAGCAGCAATTCAAAATCATGACCAACTCAAGACAGTGATGGGCCTCTGACTACAGTGAGTCCTCCTAAAAACATCTTTGGGCACTTCAGTGTCTTTGTGGACATGTGCCCCGTGGAAGTCCACAGAATGGCCACATGCTGCATGGCTGCCTTCCAACCGGGGAGAACAGTGAGTTGGGGTCCACTGTAAACCTGACTAAATTTTTAATGTGAGTTTATAGATCCCAAATAATAGTAGTAATTCACTTGATAACTCACTTGGTAGGTATTTGGTAAATAATCTTTTGATATAGAAATAAAATTTTATACAAATTAAAGGGAGGATCAGTGAGGGACTTAACAGAAGAATCTTCCCAGTGCTTGATGGGGTAAATATTATACACTGAGAAGCCTTAATCTAGAGCAACAGAATCACCTGAGCTGGTTACTGAAAATGCAGCTTCCACGGCCCCCCCACAGAGATTCTGGTTAAATGGGTCCGGAGTGGGAGCCCAGGAATCTGCATTTTAAACAAGCAGGGAATACTGATGTAGGTGGTTCACAGATGCAAATTGATCAAAAACACCTAGAAAAAGAGTGGGCCCACTCTAGGCCAGATGCCTGCGTACCTGCTATTCTGAGAGAATTTCCAGGGCTGGAGTTTGCCTTTATGAGTTGGGGGTGGGCAGGTGGGTCAGGCTGGTTTATACAGCCAGAGACAGGGAGGGCAGTGAGGAAGGGCCCAACAAGGTGGGCTCTCTATGTTGGAGAAATCTTCTGTTTTGATCCTTGAGTTGTGGCAGCTGAGAGAAAACTAAAGTCCTCTTAGAGGGAATGGGACCAAGGAATGAGAGACTCAGAAGCCAAGGCTGGAGATGCAACGTGAGAGGGAGAAGACCACAGAGAGGGCTGGAAGGACATAGGGGAAGTGATAAAGGAAAAGGAATGTACATCCACACAGCACTGACTGTGGACCAAGGGCTTTACCTGTCTATCTCACTCACAGCTCACCACAGTGCTCCGAGCTGGCAATAGCACTCCCTCCTACATGTGCAGAGAAGGCGGCTCGGAAAGGTTAACCAATGGGCTAAAAAATAGATGGCAGTCAGGATTTCATTCCAGGGCCATATGGTTCCTGAGCTCTGGCTGTTTACCTAGAGCTTTGAAAGATGAGTAAATTACATGCAACCACTCTATCCATCTATACATTTATTCATTATTTCATTTATCCACCCAACATGAATGAGCTGCTACTAAGTCTCAGGCACTGAGATAGGGTCCAGGGATTGACTGGTAAACAAAAAAGACATTATCCTAGATTTTAATAGATGCATACATTAGACAGCCACACAGATTAACTATAACTTAGCAAACAGTTGTAAGAACTAAGAAAGAAAATTGCAGGCTCTGTACAAAAGAAACGGCTCTTATTTTAGGCTGGAGGATCAGAAAAGGCCTCTCTGGGAATGTGACATTTAAGCTGAGACTTGAAGGATAGGTTGGAGTTAGCCAAGTCGAGTGTAG
>NW_006798707.1:5097454-5099146 GCF_000442215.2 Lipotes vexillifer | reverse complement strand
TTTGTGGTACGCGGGCCTCTCACTGTTGTGGTCTCTCCTGTTGCAGAGCACAGGCTCCGGACGCGCAGGCTCAGCGGCCATGGCTCATGGGCCCAGCCGCTCCGTGGCATGTGGGATCTTCCTGGACCGGGGCACGAACCCGTGTTCCCTGCATCGGCAGGTGGACCCTTAACCACTGCGCAACCAGGGGAGCCCCACGTGTGACTCCTGAGCCCTTGAAATGTGTTTCATGTGACTGAGGTCCTGAATTTTATATTTTATTTAATTTCAATTAATTTAAGTGTATATATAAAAAAGCCATGTGTGGCTAGTGGCCATTGTATTGGACAGCCCAGCTCTAGAACAAAGGGAAAGTTTGTGCAAAGGACCTGAGGTAGAAAGGGATTTGGTGGCTTCCAGGAGCCTAGTGTTGGGCTGCAAGGGGGAGATGGAGCAAGGTGGCCGGGCCTCATGGGGGTTTTCGATTTTACTGCGATGGGGAAGTTGTTGAAGGGTTTTCAGAAGAGGAATATCTTGGTCAATTTTACTTTTTAAGAAGCTCACTCTGTGCTATGCCAAAAGGATCATAGAGGGTGAAAGCAGGAGAAAAGAAACCACGGAGGAGGGGATGGTGATGGTTCACCCTAGGGCGGAAACTGGAAATGAGGAGAAGAGGACAGTTCTGTGCTACCATTTTCAGGTAGAATCGACAGAACATGCAGTTTAAAAGAGCCAGAATCCAGCTCCCTAGACCTGTGTTGACTAATATGGTAGTCACCAGCCCCTTGTGGCTACTTAAATTTAAAGTAATTAAAATTAGGGACTTCCCTCGTAGTCCAGAAGTTAAGACTCCATGCTCCTAATGCAGGGGACCCAGGTTCAATCCCTGGTCAGCGAACTAGATCCCGCATGCTGCAACTAAAAGCCCACATGCCACAACTAAAAGGTCCCACACACGGCAGCGAAGATCCCACATGCTGCAACAAAGACCTGGTGCAGCCAAATAAATTAATTAATTTAAATTAATTAATTAATTAATTAAAATGAAATGAAATAAAAAATGTTGCTTGCCCACACAAGGCACATTTCAAGTGTTCAATGGCCACACCTGGCTACCGGCTGCCGTTATTGGACAGTGTAGCTTTAGTAAACATGTCCATCGTGGCAGTAACTTCTACTGGCTAGTGCTAAGATCATTTGGAAAAGTATTTAAAAATGGGTCTATAAGAAATCAGAGGTCATTAAGTCTAACACCCTCATTTTAGAGGTGACCTGTTGGAGGATGCCCAGGTGATGTCACTAGAGGGGTACCCACACAGGCTGTCCTACGGCAGCCTCCTACGCTTGCTTGCTTTGTAAGCATCATTGGCAGAAACTCCAGCTTTCCGGCTCCTGGAAGGCTCAGGCCTGATCCTGACTCAGATCACTTAATCATTCCGTAGCAGCCTGGAAGGAGAAGGAAGGGCGAGATATAAACAAAACATAGAGGGGTGGAATAAGGAGGGTGGGAGGGAGGGAGCCGCAAGAGGTAAGAGATATGGGAACATATGTATATGTATAACTGATTCACTTTGTTATAAAGCAGAAACTAACACACCATTGTAAAGCAATTATACTCCAATAAAGATGTAAAACAAAACAAAACAAACAAAAAAAACCATAAGCACCATTATTGTTTCCAGCTAACATGGCCCAGGGCTGGAGGCCCGGAGG
>NW_006798707.1:5062779-5097424 GCF_000442215.2 Lipotes vexillifer | reverse complement strand
CAGCAGGAAAGGATGCATTGCCTCTGGAAACCGCATACCACATGGGAAGCCTAATTTTGTCATTCAGTCCCATCCCCTCACTCAGCCTCTCCAAAGATACCAAAGATGTGGGTTCCAAAGAAACACTACCCGCTCACACTTTACACTGAAGTCTAGATCCCAAGTAGATCTTGTCATCAGAGAAGCAACAAGAAAAGAAAAAAGAAAAAAGAAAGGAAAAAACTGAACTAGCGAAGCTTCCTGGTGACCTGGTAATTCTGGGAAGAATTAAGTGAGTTCACAGGAAGTAGGTGAAACGAAACGAGAGCCTGTTTTCGTCACCTCTGAGCTTCTGGTTACGGGCAGGGCTGAGCTTCGGATGAGTCAAGTGGAGGAAGGGGCGGGGGAAACTGTGTGAGGAGCGGACTTGGGAAGGAGACGGTGGAGGACAGCAGACGTCTAAGGGTTCACGATACCCCCCCCCCAACACCCTGATTTACTCAACCTGGGACAGACTTTACTATGGGACAGAGGGTTCATCTCCACCTCACCTCCCACAGCACAGGCCGTTCAGGAGACCACCACGTCCCCCTTCAGTGGAGGCAGCGGTGCCCTGGCAGCCTTCCAGCATTTCTTGTTGCCCTGTGCCTTCTTGGGCTGCAGAGAGATGAATCATGACTATGACGTACCCATATGTCATCCCCCTCAGACAATGCTTGGATTCACATCCCTTACATTAGTATTTTCACTAACATTTGCGTAGGCTAACGAGCAGAGCTCCCATTAGTTGAGCCCCATCTTCGTGCTGGATGCTGTGCACAGTGCTTAATGTGCAGTAGCTCAATCAAACATCGTGAAGCAAGTGAGGCTCAGAGAAGTTACAGTAACCATATGATCCAGCACTTGTATTCTTTGGTATTTACTCAGATGAAAACTTTACTCCATACACAAACCTGCACGTGGACGTGTATAGCAGCTTATTCATAATTGCCTAAACTTGGAAGCAACCAAGATGTCCTTCAGTAGGTGGGCTGAGAAATAAATCGTGGTACCTTGGGACAATGGATTATCATTCAGTGCTAAAAACAAATGAGCTATCGAGCCATGAAAAGACATGGAGGAACCTTAAATGCATATTACTCAGTGAAGAAGCCTATCTGAGAAGGCTCCGTAGGATATGAATCCAACTATATGACATTCTGAAAAAGGCAAAACTAAGGAGACAGTAGAAAGACCAATGGTTGTCAGGGCTGGAAGGAGGGAGGGATGAATAGTCAGAGCACAGAGGATTTTGAGGGCAGTGAAAATATTCTGTGTGATACTATAAGGGTGGATACATGTCACTATACATTTGTCAAAACCCACAGAATGTGGACCACCAAGAGTGAACCTCAGTGTAAACTAAAGACTTTGAGTGGTAATGCCTTTGGGTGATGATGTAGGTTCATCAGCTGTAACATCGGGGCAGGATGTTGATGGTGGGGAGGCTCTGGATTGGGGAGATGGGGATATGGAAGTCTCTGTAATTTCTACTCAGCTTTGCTGTGAACCTAAGACTGCTCTAAAAAATAATCTACATTAAAAAGTTTCAGTGCCTGTCTGAGGTCCAGCCTGAGTGGCGAGTGGAACTGGGACCCAGTGCAGAGCTCTTTAACCCCAAATACCCTGATCTTCACCATCGCCCTATCCCACCTCAGTGTAACCTTTCATATTATACTTCACAAATACTTTTGTTTTTAATTCACAGTGACTCTATGATGTGGGCGTTAATCCTATTTTCTAGGTAAGGAAATAGGCTTCAAGAGGTTAGCTAACTTAAGTTACGAGTTGGGTGGGTGAGCAGCTGAGTCAGAACTTGAATTTAGGTCAGCTGACTTGCAACTCTGTACTCTCAGATAACACCTTGATCCCCCTGATCCAGAAACTCATCTGACCTAGAAACACGCAGAGTGGTGTCCGCACTGATTGCCTTCACCTCCCAGCTACTATGTGACATTCGCAAGATGTTGAGTCATTCCGTGAGCTGCTAGCGGTGGATGGATCCCTGTGTATCACAGGACTTGGGTCATTCTCCACCTAAGGCAAGATGCCATTGGTCCACACCCAGAATAAAGGGGTGTGTGTTACATGGAGAGAGAAGGGGCAAGGGAGGTGACTGGGCTTGTGTGCTGGGAAATTGAGGTGCAGGCCCAGCACCTCCCGCCTCACCCCAGAGGCCTCGGCTCTTCTTCCCGCTGACGTAACGGGCTTCTGGGCCGCCTCGTGGGTGGCCAGACCTCCTGGCTGCAGGGGGAAGCTCGCGGTAGGAATGGAGAGGCCCTTGGGAAACACTGGGAGCATTCAGCACTCCCTTCTGCCTAGGTCCCCTCCCTAACGGGGCGTTTGACGATGCCCTCCCCTCTGTACGCTGAGAGCTTCCCCGATTGAAATCCTGACCACGTGCTGGGCCTCCCCTCTCCTCTTTCCTTCCTCTGCTTCCAGGCCACGCTCCTTTCCCTGTTCTCTCCTAGGAGGGGAGGAGATGAAGGGTGCCCCCACCTCTGTCTGTCAGGTTGCTGCCTTCTTTCTTGAGCAGTCTACACTCTGGCCCACCGACTCCACTGCTCTGTGAGGGGACAGCCTTCGAAATAGTGAAATGTTGAGCACACAGCCACCCTGCTGCAGAAAAACAACTCAAAGCTTAAGGTGATAACCACAGCGGTGGCCAACGTGGAGTCGGGCAGGTTGGACACTGCCCAAGGGTGCCTGGCACTGGGGGTGAGTGGTGAGAGGGGTCTGAAATAGAAACCTTGGTATCTTCACCGGGCTGTACTCCCTCAGCCCAGAGGGGCATCTAATGAACGCAGACGTGCCAAGCTGCCTGAGGTATTTTAAAGGCGGTGGTGATCACTGTTGTAATCGGCATTGCTGTTGTTATTTTTAGTCCTAATACTTAACCCAGCGTGGAAAGAGGCTGAGCTTGGGAGTCAAGGCCCTGGGTTCCATGTAACTTCTCCACTTATAGGAGGTAAGGACTTTGTAAGTCTCTTGGCCTCAATTTACCCAAAATGCTTCCAAATACATATTTTCATTGACTTTCAGAAAAGAAAAAGAAAAACAAACTTTAAACTCTGTAAGGAAAGCAAAGCTTGAACTACCAGTCCCATTTCACAGAGGCAAAGTCAGGTGATTTGCCCAAGCCCACCAAGTTAGTAAGTGGTGGAGAAAGCATGGGACCTGGGTCTTCTCTTTTGGTTCCAGCCTACCTCTCTCCAGCACCCAGCACCCCCGCTCCAAACCCTCCACGGTTTAGTAAACCTGCACACACTAGTATGACATCTGAAGCACTCTCACATTTATTATCTTATTTGAGTCTTAAAATGAACCAGACAAAGAAGACAGTGGATGTGTTTAGGGCAGGTCCTGCTGATATCTTGTTTAATCCAACTCTAGGGGGATGAGTGTCCAGAATTAGCCACGAACACAGTGAATGAACACAATTCATGGGCCATTCGCTAAATGATATTCTCTTATTTTTGCATAGCCCTTTGCAGTTTAAAATGTCCTTCCAAACATAATATTTGAAGCTCTCATTGGCTCTCCCACACAACCCAGGAAGGAGCCGGGGCAGTTCAGACCGATGAGGGTGCGGCTGTGAGAGGAGTGTGCTGACGCCTCAGCTCACCCAGCTGCAGGGGCAGAAGCACGGGTCAGAATCAGACATTCTGGTGCCGAACCAGCGCCCCACCCAGGGCTCCCTTCTGCCTGGAGCCATGCCCTAACCTATGGGTTTTCAGAACGCTTGAGGGCTTCCTGGAGGTGACTCCAGGGCTTCCCCCTGAGGTTTGTGTGTATGGGGGCAGGGGAGGGGATCATCTGCATCTGCTCTAATAATATTAAGTTTTTAGTAGATAATGCATACGTAGTGAACAGACTTCAGAAGATGTATTTGTTTGGCCAAACACACGTGTGGGTGCTTGGCCCTATGCCAGTATGCCAGACAGAGGCAGGATCAGCGTGCGGTGTGGAAGCTTGATTAGAGAGCGCTCTCGGGATGGACATCTGTGGAAGGAAGGGAAGGAGGAAGCAGGACCAAAGTGAGGGGAGAGCTGCGGGCTGGTGCAGCGGCAACAGAGGCCTCCGCCAACACCGTGGGGAACTCGGAAGCTGGGGTGGACCTTCAGAGTCGGATTGAGTGGTGGTGATGGTACAGGGCTTTTACACCTCCGCATCCACCAGTCACTGGATGCAGGTTGCCCCGGGAAGAGGGTGTCATTTGGGGTGAGGCAACTCTCTACCACCAAGGCAATTCTGAAGGGGGTTCTCAGCTGGCAGCACTTCCAGCAGCTGAGGGAGTAAGTTCTTTAGTCCTGAAGCAGCATCTGGGCTGCTCAGCACAGCATCTTCAATGGTCTATCTTTTGTGCCACTCAGACCCACTTCTTCTTAGAAGCTCTGGAAGCAGCTCCTCCAGAATTCTGGTGCTCTCTTTTCCTGGGAGACACTTACAAGAGGAAATGAGACAAACCCCAGCTGGTCTCAGGGCCACATCCATGCTCATATCTCCATCCTTGTTGCCCACACCCTCAGCCAGCCCTTCTACTGGTCTCAACAGCTTCCCTGGTGGTGTGACCCAGATAGACCCTCATCCCTGAGGTGTCTCTTCAATGCTTTTCTAAGCCCATGACTGCTTCATTTTCCATGTACTGTCAAGGTTGGAGCAAAGAGTAGCGAGGGCACCCAGAGGAGTGGCCTGGTGCCCTCGCTTCCCCCTGCTCCCAGCGGGTAACAGCAGCCTGACCTCCTCCTGCGACCATGTCAATCACCCCTGCCAGGACGGTGAGTCTGCTTCTAACTTTCCAGCCTCATGACTCACACACACACACACACACACACACACACACACACACACACACACACACACACTCACTCACTCACTCACTCACTCACTCACTCACTCAACATGTGCAGGTGGCAGCTGTAGCTTATCATTCAATGGCCCTCCTTCTGTGATCCCAGGTAGAAGTTCCCCTTTAGAAAACCCACTGGATGATAACAACAGGTTTTTCTACTTTTTATTTCATCACAATTTTGAACTACAACGAAAAACATGACAGACCTTAGCTGGGTTTCTTTCTAAGTAAGAATCAGCGGGCCTCCTCTATCATTTTCTTCTAGGCCCTTCCAGGCTCCAGAGACACTTCTGCTCCCAACTTTCTTTGCCAGAGGCCCCCAGGCCCCCACTGGAGGTGGCTGTTTTTCGCTTCTAGGGGCTGCTCTTGCCTGTCTCAGAGCCTGTGGCCTCACCCTCGGGCCCTGGTGCGGAAGGCATTCTTTCAAGGGCTCCAAGTATTTTTAATCATCCGTGTTTATGGGACCTGGAATGGGGCAGGGCTCAGTGGGCGCTCTGTGGTTTTTTTCTTTTTCCTGGACAATCAGCTGGGATTGTCAGGAATTCCAGGCTGTGTGTATTTACGGAAGGCCATGGGGTCCTGAGAGAGGAAAGTGACATGCTGACCTCCCTTCCCATGAGCCCCTGGGAGCCTAGACCCTTCTCCTTTCCACTCCCCAGAGCCTGGGGCCCCAAACCCAGGACACCATCCGGGGGCGGGGTGGGGGTCACTGAGATGTGCAAGGAAGGGAGGGGAACTTGGCCGCAGAGCCTCTAATCTGGGGTGTCACCCACCTCTGCCCCTGCCCAGTTGGCAAGTATTTCCAGAATGTCTCTTGTGGGCACGCAGTGCTTTCCTCAGCCTGGGGAAACTGCTCAACTCAGGGCCACTTAAGGAGGGAACCAAGAGACAGAGAAACCGGTACAGCTCTGAAGGCCAGAGGCACCCAGTAGACGCTCACGAAGGGAGCGATTATTCCCGGCCCATATCCATAGCCTATTGCTGACTCTCTGTGTGAGCTTCTTTCATTCCAGCCCCACCTGCAGCTCCCCCAGGCCACAGGGCAGCCCCCCCAGAAATGTCAGTGAGTTGCAGCGTGGGTCTGAGAAGTACGTGGCTGACCACCACCTCCCTCCCCGCCAGCCCCAGGATATTTTTGCAGGGTGCTTACCAGTCTGGGCCCAGCCAAGATCTTTTACTCAGTAATCCTGCTGGCAGACAGGTGTGAAAGGAACCGAAAGCAGACATCACGGTCTGTTGATTTAATTATTGCTCTTCGGAGCAGCTGAGTTTTGGTCTGGAACGCTCCTAATGGCAGGGCTGTCTGCGGAACAAGGGCAGACATTGTGAGCTTTAAATGGGGGCTTCACAAGCCACAGCTGACAGCACTGTCAGAGCAGCCAGTCAGGGCGGACTCCTCTGGCTTTGGCACCCTTTCCTTGTGCCTCAGGTGTGGGCCATGGTGCTCAGATGAGCTCCCGTACTGGCCAGGAGGAGCCTGCAGCCAGGATGGGGAGGACGAGGCAGGGACACCCCCTCGGGGGACGCTGAGCCGTACGTTGCACGACCCAAGAGGTGCGTGTCCTTTTCTTTATTCACTCAACAAACATTTGTTAAGCACCTATATCATTTGCCGAATGTTGTTCTTCCCTGGGGATACAATGGTGAGCAGGGAGCCACAATGGTGAGTGGTCAAATGCCCCGTCTTCCTGGAACTTTTGTTCTCTGTTGCCCTTCGTCTGGTGCCCCTGTCTGGCCATGAGTTTGCGGATGAGAGGAAAGCTTTTCAGGTGCAGAGTCTCTGAGAACAACCGTCTTGCAGAACGTGGCCCCAGGCCTGACGTTATGCCGGTGTGGGCCCTGGAAGACCCCAGTGAAGTGTGGTCTTGTCAGCATCCTTCAGGCAAATCCTGCCTCCTCAGGCGCCAGGGGAATGGCTGGCTGTTTGTGCTACCCCAGGTGGCCATTTCTGATGGCCTGTGTTTGGTGGGAGAAGGGCAAACCACGGGAGGAAAACCGTGGGTGAGCGAGGCCATGCCCCACGGTGTTTGTGTAGAATGAACTGACAGGAGTAGCGACCTATCCATTTGTCTTTGAGCTGTTCAGAGACTGGGGGCGGGGGCGGGGGTGGTCAAGGTCTTTGTCGGGGTCTTTGCTGGCACTGAAGTGCTCCAGTCCGGGCCACCGTAACCCTCACCTTCCACCCGAGCCCATGTGAAACAGCCATACCGCCTCCGCGTGGCCTGTTCAGGACATGCTTGACTGCCCGCGGCCCTGATGGCGTTGCTCTCGCGCCCTCAAACCCGCAGTCTAGTGTGGCTGAGTGGTGAAGGGCTGTGAAACAAGGGTGTTTTCAGCAGTGAAAGGATTCAGACGGGGCACTTGAACACTGAAGGATCAGTCAGCCTATGCCTTTCCTCTCTGGTTATCTCAATTTACAATCCTATTTTCTTCCGTCACAGGCATTTATTTAAAGCCAATATCAAGTGTCCCACTCTGTGTCAGGCATTGTGTTTACATGGATTGTTTCATTTAATGTTCCAGACAGTCTTGTGAAGAAGCATGATGAAACCTTATCTTACAGAAGAGGGAACTGAAACTTAACAAGGAATCCCTTAGCAGCATCCCCCAGCTAGTTACGGGGTTTGACCCTCATGGGCTGGCCGTGGAGCTCCTGCTCTTAACCTGCACTCTGCGGACCCTCCAGGCCAGGTGATGCCCATGTCATGCTTGTCTCATTCATGGTCAAGGCTGAGGTTCAGCCTTGAACCTGTCATTCAGTTAGTTCTGGAAGGTGGCTGATTTTCTTGTCTCTTCCTTTCAAGACCTAGGGCTCTGCCTCTCCATGCCTGAGGGTGAAATCTGCCCAGGCCCCACACCCAGTGGTCCCATGGGAGTCACCTGCTGCTCCTATGTCCACCGTCCTAGGTACCCTCCAAGGGGACCACAGAGATGGGGCAGGGGTGGTGGTATCTACAACTACCCATGGAGCTCTGCTCCTATGCTCACTCTCTGTGTGATCTTGAGCAAATTGCTAACCTCTTTAAGCTTCAGTTTCCTCATCTGTGAAATGGAAGTAAAATGAGAACTTACGTCTTAGTCTGTTGGTGGATTATATGAGTTAACTCACAGTATGCATTTAGCAGAGTGTGGCGTATAATAAGCACTCAATAATTATTATCTTCTAGAGGTCCACATTCTGTTATGTATGATTCTGAAGTCAAAAAGCTCTGAAAATTGTGTGGTTGGTGTCGAAACTCATTTGGAAGTAACACCTCTCCTGATGTGGAATGCAGCTATATTTAGAAATACTAATGAGGTGCTGCTTTGGACACTGCTGGGGTTGTTACAGGATATATTGTATATGCACCACATCACCTTTCTGAAATCTGAAGAATTCTGAATTCTGAAACACACCTGGTTCTGAGAGTTTAGGATAAGGGGTTGTGAACCTGTATTGCTTTTAAAAGCAGAGTCAGTATGGCCCCTAAATGAGTCTCAGTAGTGGTGACTGTCAACTCTGGAACTCTGAGAGCCAAAACCCTGGAAGGAAGGGAATTAACTTTCTTTTCTCCTAGAGGAATTTTTTTTTTTTACATCTTTATTGGAGTATAATTGCTTTACAATGTTGTGTTAGTTGCTGCTGTCTAACAAGGTGAATCAGCTACATATATACATATATCCCCATATCCCCTCCCTCTTGCGTCTCCCTCCCACTCTCCCTATCCCACCCCTCTAGGTGGTCACAAAGCATCGAGCTCATCTCCCTAATGCTAATGCGGCTGCTTCCCACTAGCTATCTATTTATTTTTGTCTTCTTTCTCCTAGAAGAAATTTTGGATTTCTATTTAAGGGCAAAAAGAACTAGAGGTAGTGAAGTCAGTTGAAACACTGTTCCTTTCTTCATTTGCTCGTGTGATCATTGAGGAGTTTCTAGAGTGGTCTGGTCCTGGATGAGAACAATCTTTTTTTGTTTGTTTGTTTGGGTTTTGAAATTTATTTATTTTTTGGTGTTTTATTTATTTATTTATTTTTGGCTGCGTTGGGTCTTCGTTGCTATGCGCGGGCTTTCTCTAGTTGTGGTGAGTGGGGTCTAGTCTTTGTTGCGGTGCGCGGGCTTCTCATTGCGGTGGCTTCTCCTGTTGCAGAGCATGGGCTCTAGGCACGTGGGCTTCAGTAGTTGCAGCACGCGAGCTCTGTAGTTGTGGCTCATGGGTTTCGTTGCTCTGCGGCATGTGGGATCTTCCTGGACCAGGGCTCGAACCTGTGTCCCCTGCATTGGCAGGCGGATTCTTAACCACTGCACCACCAGGGAAGCCCGAGAACAATCTTTAAGGACCATTTAAATTCCCAGATCCCTGGACATGGTGGTCACTTCTTGCTTATTTAGCCCTGTTCTAGGCAGGGATGAGGAGAGAGGAGCAGAGCAGTCATCCTCTCTCAAGGAATCTATGCTTTTATTGAGGATACAAGCTACGCATGCTTGAAAGAAATAGTCATATGTTAGTGCTGTAGGAAAAAATGTGGTGAGAGGATGGTCACGTCCCAGGCCTTGGGTGAGTCCCTGGGATGGGCTGCCAAGTGAGGATCCTTAGCTTCGTGCTGGAAAGAATTCAAGAGAGAGTCATAGTAAAGTGAGCAGGTTTATTGAGAGAGATACACATTCCATAGACAGAATGCGGTCCACCTCAGAAAGCAAGAGCCTCCCTGAAATATGGGGTGGTTAGTTTTTTTTTTTTTACATCTTTATTGGAGTATAATTGCTTTACAATGGTGTGTTGGTTTCTGCTTTATAACAAAGTGAATCAGTTATACATACACATATGTTCCCATATCTCTTCCCTCTTGTGTCTCCCTCCCTCCCTCCCACCCTCCCTATCCCACCCCTCCAGGCGGTCACAAAGCACCGAGCTGATCTCCCTGTGCTATGCAGCTGCTTCCGGGGTGGTTAGTTTTTATGGGCTGGGTAATTTCATAGGCTAATGAGTGGGAGGATTATTCCAACTGTTTTGGGGAAGAGGCAGGGATTTCCAGGAATTGGGACACTGCCCACTTTTTGGCCCTTTGTGGTCGGCCTCATAAGTGTCTTGGGTGTGTCATTTAGATGCTAATGTATCACAATGAACTTATAATGAGGCTCAGGGTCTACTGGAAGTTGATCCTCCGCTATCTTGGACTTTGTTGGCTCTAAGCAGTTTATGTCCTGTCCTGTCCTTGACAGCTGTGTCATTCTTTTAAAGGTTGTGCCCTGCCTCCTTCCTTCCTGTCTCATTAGGAGACTCAGTTAGATTAGAATATATTAGACGATTATGAAATCAGCATTCAAGTGAGTAACATAGCTCATATGCACAGTAGGAGTCCAGAACAGAGACCCCACAGGTGGGAGAGCTAATCTAAGGCCAGCTCATTCATAGAGAGAAGAGCCCCAAGGAAAGACTAAGAATGGAGAGAAGAGGGGAACTGACATTGGAGTGCAGGGAAAAGCAGAGACTTTGGAATTCAGTCCACACTCCACGGGTACTAACTTTGTGGCTTGGCTAACCTTCTGAGTCTGTTGCCTCATCTCTAATGTGGAGATAGTTCTATCTCTCTATAGCTAAAATTATTATAAATATCACACAAAACAGTGAATGTAAGTGAGTGAGTGTCGCTGGGACACCCTTTCTTCTTTTGGGGGCCATGTCCCTGCAATTCGGCTCTCAGAATCTTAGCACTCCTTGACTCCAAGATGCCTGTTGACCCTGGGCTGGGCAGCTCACAGCCTTGCTCAAAGGTGTGTGTTTGAAAGGCATATAAATCAGGAGGAAAAAAATACAAACAGCCATTCAGCCAGCTAAAACCTCAAACAAATAACCCATACCCCCATGGCAGTATTTGACAACGGGGCTCCATTCAGCCCCTCCCGAGCTCTAATTAAGCTAATGTAGCACTGGAGAGGGGAAACCAGCCCATCCACGGAACTTTGCCCACAAGTCAAAGATGTTTGTTCTCAAAGATCTCATTTAATCTTCTTCTTAGGACCTCTTGGCCTGTTAACACACAGCACCACCCCATGGGAAGGTTCTTGATAGATGGCAATTGTCCTGGTACCTTGGCTCCAATGCCATCGTCAGCCTCAATGGATCATACAAATACCAAATTCTACGTATCAACCAAGGGAGAGGTTAAGGGGAAATGTAAAACGAAAGGGGGGAAATGTAAAACGAAAGGGAGTAGATGTTATCGTGGTAGAAATGCAGAGTGAGAGAAAGCTGTAACCTATCTAATACAGAAGAAAGAGTCACCAGAACACTTAACACCAGAGCCTACCCCACAAACAGGGAGTTTAGGAAAACCGTCTCAATTTGATGGGAAGCATCCTTACCCCACTATAAACACCTAGGAGAGCTGGGGCATATGAGGTTTTGGATGAATGGAAGCTATTATTAATAGTAGCAGCAGTGGTTTGGTAATATCATCATCATCATCATCATCATCATCATCACCCACCTGTATAGAGGGTGAAGGTTCATGAAGATCACGTCTCTTGGGAGGGCTGGGCTCAGGAAGAGCTCAGTGACCAGTGACGGGGGGAGGACAGTCTGGCTAGAGTAGAGGGCATGCTGGCAGTTTAGATGTAGAGATTGGAGGACTTTGAACACCCAGCTGAAACTTCATCTCCAGTCACTGGGATGTCACTGGCCATTGCTGAGAGAACAAGTGTCATGAGTGAAAATTGTGTGAGGAAGCCCTGAGGTGACAGGTGACTGTGAATGTCTGACAGAGGAAGAGAAAGGAGTCAGGGAGACTAATAGGAATTAAAACAAAAGAATGAGTCCCAATGATATTCTTGTTTTGTTCAAATTAGTTTTATTGTTATTTTATCAACAAAAGTATTTATACCATTTATTGAGATAAAATTCACATAACTATAAAATTTACCATTTTAGAGTGAATAATCCAGTGGCATTTAGAACATTCATAATATTGTGCAACCACCACCTTTATCTAGTTCCAAAACTTTTCTGTCATTCAATGTAAAACGCTGTACCCATTAAGCAGTTTCTGCCCATTCCTCTCTCCTCCAGCCCCCGGTAACCACCAGCTGTCTTCCGTCTCTATGGATTTATCTCTTTTGAGTATTACATATATGTGGAATCATATGATATGTGACCTTTCGTGCCTGGTTTCTTTCACTTAGTATATTTTCATGGTTTACCCGCACTGTAGCATACACTAGTATATACTTTATTCTTTTTAATGGCCAAATAATGTTCCATTGTATGGATATACCAAAATTTGTGTATCCATTCATCCATTAATGGACATTTGGACTGTTCCATGTTTTGGCTACTGTGAAGCGTCAACAGAAACACACACATACAATCCCGATGACATTTTAAAGGTGACTTTAAAATGTGTTTTTATGGGGCTTGCCTGGTGGCGCAGTGGTTGAGAGTCCGCCTGCCGATGCAGAGGACACGGGTTCGTGCCCCGGTCCGGGAATATCCCACATGCCGCGGAGCGGCTAGGCCCGTGAGTCATGGCCACTGAGCCTGCACGTCCGGAGCCTGTGCTCCGCAACGGGAGAGGCCACAACAGTGAGAGGCCCACGTACCAAAAAAAAAAAAAAAAATGTGTTTTTATGGCTTCTCTGCTTGGATGCAAGTCAGACTTTGTGAAATATATCTCAGAGGCTAGTTTCCCAATTTTAGTTACTGATGAGCCAGGACATGGGCCTCAATAGGCAGAAGAGGCTAAAGATCAAATAACCCCCAACCTGGGGAAACAGCTCCAATTCAGCTCAAGAGGTCTGGTAGAGAACATCCTAGGTTGGGGTCAGGAGACAGACAGATGTTTACATGATGGTTCTGCCATCCCCAGGCTGTGTAGCAGCTAGGCAGGCCTCTGAACCTCAGCCTCCTCATTTCTCAAAAGGTGCTATGATTGCTGCTTGCCTTCCTCACGGGGCTGTTAAAAGGCCAAGGAGCTGTCTGGTGTCGGGTGCTTCTCAGCCAGTCCAGGATCACACATTTGTGCTAAGACTATTACTTTCCTGTTAGAAGACACACAAGGTGACACCTCTGACTCACCATCAGTACACTGTTGGGTTTATCACAGTGCTTTATTTATAAGTATTAGAAAATGGAGATCTTCAGAAGGCACCTGGGTAGCCCACAGAATTGGAGAAATGAATAATCAGACTCAAAAGGGTAGGGGCCAGACAAGGTCTGGGGTCCTGGGGTCAGAGGCTGACTGCTGGGGTGAATGGGTGATGGTCATTTTTCTGTCCTTACATCACTCCACTCAAGGTTCCAAATCCCAGGACAGGGTCTGATTGATGGGCCACTTGACCAGAGGAGGGCAAGAATCCTTGACTGACAGTTCCATCAAGCCGGCACATTGGGTGGAAGAGGTGATTCTCCAAGTGGAAATGTGGCAGCCATTAACAGAAGGAATGGGAGCTGGATGCTGGGAGACCCCAAAGCCTCAAATGTCCACGAGAGACAAACTCTTTGAACTGTTTATGCAGAAGCAAGCACAGCGGGGACTGCTGAGCCAAAGACTCTGAGCTACCCTAGAAGCAGAGCACAAGTTGGCGTGACCAGGGATTTGTGGTGAAGGCTGAGGCCTGGTACCTGCACACCCCCTGCAAGGTGCCACCCTGATATGCCATGTTCCATGTGTGAGGCTCAACATCTCAGCCTGAGAATCTGGACCAAACTGCATCTGGCAATTAAAAATATCCATGCCCCAGGGAGCTCGCAGAAAGAACTTTCCAAGGCTAGCCAAGGTCTTCAATGTATGTAGGAAATTATTCATCACACCCTGTGATTCTTCTTGGCATGAGCTGTCTTTACACTTTAAGAATAAGTAAATGTGAACCAGGGCCCACCGCGCCCCTCCTTTCTGTAATCATCGATCTCGGAAGTAGCTGGTAAACCCTGCTGTCCATGCCCCCCAGTACAGTCTTCCCTGCTCCCTGGAAAAACAGGAATTTCTTATCAGATCAACAGGAAATTCTATTTTTACTTGATGTTAGAATTAGAAATACCACAGGGAGAGAGAGGCACTCCCATATCCAAGCTGGGCACTAAGTTTATCATCCCCCCACTGAGGAGTTCCTCTCCCAAACTTTGGTCGGGGGTTCGCTCCCAGGGTTGACTCCCTCTGAGACTGGCCCCAGATGACACTGATGGACAGCAAGCTGTGACATCCCAGCTTGGTTTTCTTCTTCCTAACCCCAGGTAGCAGTGTTGCCAGGAGGACCACCTGTGACTCTAGGAGGGCGATGCTCCATGCACGTCATGGTTGGGCCTAGAAAGGTGCTCCAGAGACATCCATTAAGACACTGAGACAGGTCCAGTTAGCAGCACTCCGCAGCTGACTAAGTGGCCCTGGCTAAGAGTGGCCCTTAAGCCAGAGAACCCCTTTCCCTAAAGCAGTTAGGAGAATGGCATTGATTTGCTATGAGAAACCAGCCTCAGGAACATCAGGGAAGGAAAGCAGAAGTTTACTAGGGCCTGACTGTGTGCCAAGGACCTACTCGTGGGACCAGGCCATTCAGTGTCCCCCGCAGCCATCAGTGGAAAGTATCAGCATCTTCCCCAACTTACAGAGGAGAACGCAGAGCTCACAGAGGTGGTCAGGGATTGGAATTCGGGTCAACCGGATTCCTGAACTCATGCTCTTTTCTCTTTACCAGCAATATTTCGTTCAGTGTCTTGCTGCAGGTCAGAAGCTAGGTTAATGGATCCAGTGGCCACTAGTGTGGGCACAGCCAGCTGGATGGGTGGCAGCCCTCCAGGACTCCTTTCTCCTGGAAGGAGCATCTGTTTAGCAGCGCAGCTGCTTTTGCTTGGCTTTAACTGGAGCACAAGTAACTACCCCACTCAGAGAGCAGAAGAAATTCCCTCAATGCCCAGCTTGCTTGAACTTGAAAGTCACATGACTTCTTGTACTCTGCTAAAGTACCTTTAGCATTTCGTCTGGGGTTCGTATAAACCAACACCTTATTTGCTGCTGAGTGGCATTTTTGTTTTGTTCTGGTTTGGGGTGTTTTAGTGGTACAACTAAAAGGGTAATGCAGACACCTAGCCTTTAACCTGCCTCTGAAGTGGGGATCTTGATGTCATTCATTTCTCATCTCAGGGCCTCAGTTTCCTCATCTCTAATGATAAGAGGCTTCATTAGACCTGTGCTCTCAATACAGAGGCCACTAGTCACAAACGGCTAGTGAACACTCGAACTGTGTCTGGTCCAAAATGGGGTGTGCTGTAAGCCTAAAATACACACTGGATTTTGAAAACAGTTTCAAAGAAAGAATGTAAACTTTCTCATTAATAATAATTATATTGATTACACATTGAACTGACAATTTTTGGATATATTGGGGTAAATAAAAAGGTATCATTAAAATTAATTTCACCTACCTGTTATTTTTTTTTTACTAATGTGGCTATTAGAATATTTAAAATATAGATTTGATTTATAGTATGTTTCTCATGGACAGGTTGGACTAGACTTTCTGGGTTCCTTTCCATTTTTGGTCTGGTTGGTTAACTAGCCTGGGGTTAGGGGAAAAGGGGGCTTAATGGAAGACTCGAGGTGGCTGCAAGGACACTGCCTCTGGTTGCTCCTGGGTCATTTGTTCTAATGTCCCTCACAGAGTTGGCTAAAGCAGAAAGGGGAAACCCAAGACTGCCGGTGTCCTTGTGAACAACATACTTCTGTGGCAAAGTATTTGCTCTGAAAGGAGCTGCTCCAGGGCATGGCCTGTCCCCTCTGCCACCAGTATGAGGAAGAAGTCACCCGTGCTCTGAGATCCTTCCTGCTCTGGGTTGACCAACTCCTTAAGAATGTCAGGCATGTGGCTGATGGCTGAAGGGCAGCCTTGACTTTTGACACCATGTGCAGGAATACATGATGGTCTGCTATGTTTTAAGAACTTCCTGTCTTAACTTCCAAAGAGCTGGTTCTTTTCCTGTCGAGGCAGCTTAAGGAAAGGAGATCAAAAGACAAAGACAAGGAATTAAGAGCATGTCCCGGACAGAGACCTGATGACCTGATTAATCGGCTGACAGCACTTAGAATACTCAAGAACTGAGGTGTGAGAAGAAAAAACAAAAGAAACAAACACACACGAAAAAACAAGCTCATACCTATGGACTCTATTGTCAAAGGCCAGGTGCTTGTGTGGAGTTGGTTAAGGACCGTACATGTTATTTGAATAAATACCAGTTAAAGGCAGGGCCTGGTAGATGAGAGTCAAGCAGAAACTCACAGCTGTGGGCAGCTGGATGAGGAACTAGGAGATGGGAAGGGTGATTCAAGAGTGAGTCAGTGCATGTAGTCTGACCTTTGCCCCACCTGGAGAAGTCCTGGTTACTCCCAGGGAGAGATGAGATAAGCCCTTGAGATAGCTGGTTGGTCCTACACATATACAGGGCACCAATATGAACACAGAGGGGTACAGGACAAGACCGCCTAGAAGGGTTTTTGTCCCATATTCTCATTCTAGAAGTGGGGAAACAGGTCTGTGAGTAGGAGTGGCTTAGCCAGGATCACACAGCTAAGTAGTGGAGGGCCGGTGCTGAGAACCCAGACTCCTGCTGTTAGGTCCTTAGTCTCAAGGATCCTACAGGATGGTGCCATGGAAGCAGCATTGGACTGGATGTTAGGGGAACTTGGCCCTAGACTTGAGTCACTACTAATGATGTGACCTTGGGCAAGTCATTCCACTTCCTCTAAGCCTTAGTTTCCTCGCCTGTAAAGCAGGAGATGGGCTAGTTGTTCTCTTAGATTTCATATCGTAGCATTCGGGATAAGCCAGATTTTGCTGTGATAACAAACAACCTCCAAATCTCAGTGGCTTATGATGCAAAGACATTTCTCACTCCCACTATATGATCATAGAAGGTCAGCAAGGTCTCAGGCTGATGGCAGCCTCACCTTGACACATGTTTCATGGGGAAGAAAAAGTGGCAAAGTATACACTGGCTTTTCAAGCTTCCGGCCAAAAATGACACGGATCACTTTCATTTACATTTGTCGGCCAAAGCAAGTCATGAGGTTGTCCACCAAATGCCCAGCAGAAGAGACTGGGAATATTTGGCAACAGTCCTACCAGCCATATCGTCCCTACATTGTGACAAAACAATACGGAGAGCTGTGTGGGGTGGTGGGGATGGGAGTGCTGGCCCTGAGCAGCCTTGATGGGGAGACTTCATGGAGAAGGCTGCACTCTGAGAGGCAGGGATTGGAGAGCACAGGATCTAGAAGGATTGGCGGGGGCAGAAGCAGGGGTGTGGCAAAGGACAAGAAATGTGAACTTAATGGGGAACTACCTAGTTTGGCTGAAGTGTAGGTGCACGAGGGGAGGAATAATAAGAGAGAAATCTGAGACCAGATCACGCGGGGCTTTGAGTGCCAGGAGAAGGGGCGTGTGCCTTGTTTGCTAGGCTCTGTGATTTCTGAGCAGGTTTGTGAACGTATTGAGTGGTGTGCGGATGGTACCAGCAGCTCTAGAGAAGTAGGGATAAGAATAGCACAGGGTAGGGGGAGACCAGGTAATAGGCCACTGCTGTCCTTGGGGCTGGAGGTGATGAGACCCTAAGGTCCTGAGGCTTTATTCTAGGCTGGGTGCAGCAGGGGAAATGGGACAAATGCAAGTGAGACCACCTGTGAATGAACCTAGTACAGGTCTTGGCTACCTAGACCTTGGCTGTACAGCCTGTGTTCTCTGAGCATGTTTGGATGCCCACACAGGAGCAAGTATAATTAGTCTGGGAGTTACCTGGAGCTGCCCTGAGCAGTTTATGCTTCTAAGGGCACCTGGGACCTTCTCGGGAGAGAGAGGGGATAACCCTGAGGGCTTGTGGGAGCTCCCACCTGAACTCTAAGGGGAAAATCAGGCTGAGCGACAGTGTGGACACTCCTGCCTGGTCTGGAGTCATGGGCAAAGTCATGGGTAAAGTCCAGCGCCAGACAAAGGGGACCCCACGCGTCGGCTGCCCTTCTCTCTCACTCCAACTGGCCGTTTTGTGCATTTTGTCCCGATCTCAGCTTGACATTTCTAAAGTGGCTGCAATCGTCTGGAGTTAATCCAGAGAAGACGCTGATGCGCCCTCTCAGGCCCTGCTGCTTACTATCTGCCAAGACTCTGAATATGATTATTTAAAGTAATAATGAAAAGCAAAACAGGAAATTCTTATCCATTTTGGCAGGAAATTCTTTAGCTGCGTGGAAGGTACTGCTCCGGGGGTTTGTGCCCTCCAGGAACCATTTGGAAATGATTTATGGTCCAAGATGGCGCCAGTCCCTCCTCAACACCCCGCGTTGGAAGAGGGAGGGATGATCCGGACCATGGGAAGCGGGACCTGCATTCTCTCGGAACGTGCCTTTCCGTTGATAACATGTTCATTGTCTCCACTAATAAGTTATGGTCCTGTTTTCGTCTTGCCCTGGGATGGGAAGTACCAAATTTAGGCAAATTAAAGATGTTCTGTTTCAAGTTTGAAAAGTTTAATTCCTCAATATATATTATCTTATGTGGAATCCTAAGTAATAGCACTTAGGGGAGAAGGTTTACGTTGATTGAGGACACATGAGTTCCACGTGTTGTGATAGACCTTCTCTATGTGTCATGTTATCTTCTCTAATTATGGGTATTATTTTCTTCATCTCACAGATGTAAAAACTGAGGCCCACTGAGGTTAAGCAACCTGGTCTAAGACATATAAGTAGTAAAGGGTAGAACCAGAAGAAATGTTTTCAATAGACTCTGAAGTTACCTGAGGGCTCAGGCCAGGTCAGCTTTGCTCACCAGATGTGTCCCCAGCACCTGGCAGAGTGCCTGGAATACAGTATGTTTAACCACCCCTCCCCCCAAAAAAAGTTCTCAAATGAAAGAATTAAAGTGTCTAGGAAATGGGGAGGCTGATTTTCAGAACTTTGCTACAGTGTTATATGACGAGGACCCCTCGTTCTGTTCCCGTGAGGGCTTTTGATTATTTCTAGTATACACAGTGCCAGAGAGGACAGATGTCATTAAAATGTTGAAGGATTGTTGATTTCTACCAAAAGCCAGTGATATGGGCTGAATTGTGTCCCCCTCAAATTCATATGAAGTCCTAACCTCCAGTACCTCAGAATGTGACTGTGGTTTGGAGATACGATTTTAAAGAGGTAATTAAGGTTAAATGAGGTCATTAGGATGGACCCTAATTCAATATGACCAATGTTCTTACAAAAAGAGGCAATCGGGACACAGACACACACACAGGAAAGACCATGTAAAGATACATGGAGAAGACAAGTCAAGGAGAGCCGCCTCAGAAGAAACTAACATGCCCTTGATCTTGGACTTGTAGCCTCCAGGACCGAGAGGAGATACATTTCTGTTGGTTAGACCACCCAGTCTGTGGCACTTTATTATGGCAGCCCAAGCAGACTAACACAGCCAGCCTCCCTCTGTGTCGCATTACCAGTGGGAATCACGTCCTTATGTTGGCTTCTGGCACATTCCTTATTGCACTTTTATCTCGGAACCTGCATCAGGGTAAGGCCAGTGTTGAAAGCAGTCTGAAGCTCAGCTTAGGCTGAGGGGCAGGGGCAGAAGGTCTGTGTTTGAACCTGCCATGTCCACAGACCCTCTTCTCTGCCCCGGGGTCTCGACGATGTAACGCTTGCAGTTGGAAGATAGAGATTGCAGTCATCAGGCTGCCACAAGCGGGCAGGCTCTTCCACCCTCTGAGCCGGTTTCTTCATCTGTAGTTGTGAGGCTGGCAAAGATTTTGTTTTTAACCGATTTTTAAAGGCCTCCGTTGAGAAGCGCGTGCGTTCTCCGGTTCACCACCGACCAGCACCCCGCTGTCGTGTACCTGTCTGCTTTACTCGCTTACCTTTGGGTTGGAACCTCTTCTGGCTCCGGCAGCCTCTGTGTATGTGATGCTAGGACAGTTGAGCATGTGGCTGAGCTTGTGTGTGGCCCCGAACTAAGGAGGCTTCTCACGGCAAGGCTGCTTCCCTCTGCTGCGAGGCCTCCTCTGTGGCTCATGTTTGCACCTGGTGTCCTGCCAGCTTGTCTGCCTTCATACTGCCGAGGTACTTCAAATTCCACCTCCGTGAACCTGGGGCTGCCCCTTCCTTGTTTCATACCTAGGTTAGCACTGTTTTGGGGTTCCCCCCAGGTCTGATCATGTCAGCAATCCTATATTCACTCATTCATTTATTCATTCATTCAACAGGTATTTATTGCTGGCTTTCCAGGATGTCTTTTCAGCTCATCATTACCTCTGGTGCTGCCAGCTTATATATAGTGTGGCTAAGAATTGGCAAACTGTTTGTGTTTATCCCTTGTAGGTGAATTAGGCTGACACTGGGAGGTAGGCATTTATAGACCCATTTTACAGATGAGAGAATGGAGGCTTGGAGAGCTTACTCACCCAGAGTCACGTGGCTAATAGCAGCAGAGCCAGCAGCTACTCTGGTTCTATATTTTCAGGATAACTTGTTTGATTCTAACCCCTGACAAATATGAAGGGGAGAGGTTTGTCAGCTTGGAGAGTTTCCTAAATTCTAAGAAAAGATACACTAATAAGGAATTGTGTACCTAAACCCTGCTCCTGAGAAAGCACTGTTAAAAGAAGTGGACCTGGGCTGGGGGACGCTGGGGGAGATGAAGTGTCAAAGAGGGATTTGAGGATGTGGGCTCTGCAGGGATGTGGCCAGACGGGAGCAGGAGAAGGTCGGGGGACGTTCTAGCAAGCCCACCTGTACGCTGAAAGCCTGAACACTTCCTGTCCATGAAGCCCTTGGAAGAATGTCTTGATCCAAAGCAGAGGCCCGGCCTGGGCCCTTGGCTGCAAGGAACTTTATTTGTCAGGGGCTGAGGACTAACAGTGAAAGCTTGACCTTGATTTAGAGGGCAGAGAGCTAGAATGTCAGGAACCAGAAGGTTCTAGATAGTTAACCAAGAGCTTGAATGGGGAGTAGCAGGAGACACCAGGACTTCAGCCCTGCGCCAAGCTAACAGAGCAACTGCGAACGTGTTTCTATAATCCATAAACCCAAATGTTCTTTGTGTACCAAGAGACTTCCCAGTGGAAAAAAAATTGGTGTATAGAAAGCCTCCCTTTTCAGGTCGGCCTTTCTACCTTTCCCAGGATCCTGTAATTCCCTCTCCATCCCCACTCTGTCCACTTTGCATTTTGTAGGATGACCAACTCCTTCCGGTTTACTTGGGACTTTACCAGTTTTGATGCTAAAAGCCTCATAGCCCAGGAAATTGCTCAGTTACAGGCAAGCCGGGAGTGTAGGTTACCCTAAAGATCTTTTCTCCAACTGACTCCTTCCTAACCTAACATATGCTCATGACTCCTCTTTGTTAAAAAATTCCGCTTCCTTTTGAGCCCCTGTTCCATTCTTTGTCATCTGTGGGTTGCTAAACCTCTCCCACATGTAGTCCATCAACTCACTATGTCCCTGCCCCCTTCTGGATGACTCCTGAACCTCCCCTATCAAACTTCACCAGCCTTTGTTCTTGGTAGCTTTTCCATTGCATTTAGTACCACTGGGTTCTGAGATCCCATTTTCTGCTTCCATCTCTGAAGTGGCTGCTGCTCTGTCTCAGGTCTAAGGAGTGACTGCGCCCTCTGCTCTCTCTGCCTGTTTGGGACACCCCTCAAGGCTCAGGTCTTGGTCCTGTGCTCTCACTGATCTACAAAATGCCTAAAAGTGTAGGTGGGTGATGCTATCTGTTAGGCAGACTGAGTAGGGATGGCGTGAAGTGGAGAGTCTGTGCCCCATCTAGAGAGGTCTTCTCTTTAGTAGGTTTTCAAAAGAGCTGGCCACCCTTGGTTTGAGTGTTTTTGGAGTTCAGCTGTTATATGAAGTCAATTTGATCCAACCTGGGAATGGGACATTTCCACCCAAAAGCATGGAAACAAATCTGGATACACCTTAGGCAAGAATCCAGAGTTTGGGGAAATATCCCATCCTTGACTTGGGAGAGGAGTTCTCGTCCTTGCATTGGGGTGAGAAGGCTCTCTCCTCACCTGACTTCCCGCCTTTCCTCCTCCCGAGCAGGTTATCACGTTCTTAGTCACAAGGCTCTCACAGTACATTCAGGACCTTGATGGAGAGAAATGAGGGCCGGCTTGTCAAGTCCTGGGAGCATTGTTAACGTGGAAAAAATGCTCCTATCTGATGAAAGTCTTTTCACTCATCAGAGACTTATTATTCTTTCCATTGCAATTAAGAGATAGAATATGGCAATATCACGAGTGCACGATGGTCAGCAACGAAGGATCAGATAGATCACAAGACATTTCAGACATGAACAAGGTCAACAGCTTGACCATTTAAGCTATTTTAGTATCCAATGTCACAAGTCTAGAAAGGATTTTGAAGAATAATTTTTCTATTCTTCTGGTCCCTAGTGGGGCTGCATGTAAATAATCTCAGATTTTCTATATTCTAATTCTTATTATTTCCCTAAAGAGTTTGTGCCCTTTGCTCCTTTTTAAAAAACAATTCCTTCATTCCTTTATTAAGCATTTTTTTAAGGCAATATAGTTGGATATAAAAAGTAGAAGAAGGTGTATCTCTCTCCTTGAAAAGTCTCCAGTTAGAGAGGGGAAGGCGAAATATACATAAATCCTTGGAAAGACTTCCCGTTGCTAATCCAGTCCTGCCGCTTCATGGATGTCAAGCTGGGGCAAATTAACAATCAAGTCTCATCTGAGTCCGTGCAAGGCTGGCGGCTTCTCTGACTGCAGCTCTCAAGGGACTCCATTCACTGGGCCTGTGACAATCTGTCCAGCACCAAATACCAGCAGATTTGCCCCTGGCTCGTCCGGGCAGTTTGGGAGGAAGCAGCAGGAACAGGAAACTCAAGCCTGCCTGTGGAAGCTTGGAGTCTGGTCAACAGACAAAATAAAGACACTTGAGACCCTTAATAAACAGCTCAGTCTTTCGTTATTAGGTGCTGAGTGTGTGAGTGCATCCAGTTCAGGAAAGGGAGAGGCCACTGTGGGCTTGTGACCAGGGCTGAAAAGAGGGGAATAGTGGTGACAAGGAGAGAGGGCATATTCCCGAGCTGCCTTCTGTGGAAGGGTGTTGGCAGGCAGCACCCGGAGGAAAGGGTGCAGAGCCCTTACCTTTTACAGATGTGGTTCAAAGAAGGGTTCAACTACCTGCCCAGATGACGGGCTGCAGAGGACCTGGTAATGGGCTTGGCGGCCTGGAGACCTGACTGGTTCATAATAGGTCAACATTGTCCTGAGTCTTCAAACTGCTCAGCTGGAAGCACTTTTCAATGTTGTCTTTCCAAAGCTGGAATCGCTTAAGAGAAACAGGACAGGAACGTTCCGGTAAGGTGTTTTGCAAAGTTGTTCTCAGGTACTCTCCAAAACTGTTGTACCACTAGAGAAACGGGACAAAAATAGTTAACACACACACGCAGCCACACACACGAATACCCACACACAAGGCACACATAAATGCTCACAGACACTTGTCTCTCTGATAAACAGCTCAGTCTTTCGTTATTAGGTGCTGAGTGTGTGAGTGCATCCAGTTCAGGAAAGGGAGAGGCCACTGTGGGCTTGTGACCAGGGCTGAAAAGAGGGGAATAGTGGTGACAAGGAGAGAGGGCATATTCCCGAGCTGCCTTCTGTGGAAGGGTGTTGGCAGGCAGCACCCGGAGGAAAGGGTGCAGAGCCCTTACCTTTTACAGATGTGGTTCAAAGAAGGGTTCAACTACCTGCCCAGATGACGGGCTGCAGAGGACCTGGTAATGGGCTTGGCGGCCTGGAGACCTGACTGGTTCATAATAGGTCAACATTGTCCTGAGTCTTCAAACTGCTCAGCTGGAAGCACTTTTCAATGTTGTCTTTCCAAAGCTGGAATCGCTTAAGAGAAACAGGACAGGAACGTTCCGGTAAGGTGTTTTGCAAAGTTGTTCTCAGGTACTCTCCAAAACTGTTGTACCACTAGAGAAACGGGACAAAAATAGTTAACACACACACGCAGCCACACACACGAATACCCACACACAAGGCACACATAAATGCTCACAGACACTTTCTCTGTCTCTCTGTCTCTCTCTCACACACACACACACACACACACACACACACGAATGTTGAAGCCCTGTAGGCACTGCACTACTCCTAACACATACTTTGGCAAAATTGTTGAGTTAGGGCCAAAACCTACAGTAACTGAAATAGCTTTTGTGTGAAATCTTTTCGGGCAGTGAGAAGAATCAGGGGAAGGGCATTGGGAGGATTACCTTACTTTTCATCCTTATTTGATTAATTCTCACGGAGAAAGGGCGTGTGTGAAAATTGATCATATTCCCCACACCCCCAATCTGCCTTTTTTATTGAACAAAAAAATGATTCTGGTTTGAGACACATAAATGATACATTTGGTTTTCAAGGGAAATTTTATTTTTGCATTGGAAGAAAATTAAAGAGTTCATTTTTTTAAAAAAACTTATCTAGCGAGTTGCATTTCCTGAGCAGCAAAGAAAAAAAAAATTCTTTCCCTTCTCGTGACTTATCTCCTTTTCTCTCAGCAATAAGTCATCCTGGGTTATTTTTTCTGTGCCTGGATCACATGAGACCAGCGACGGAGGGAAATGATGGGACATGACGGTCTCAAAGCTTGGCCACGGTGGAAGGCAGGCCCTCAATAGTAGAACTGAAATGGGGAGCTGAAAAGGAGCACGAGGACAAGGGGAACCAAGTGCTCCTGAGATAAGCTACAGCTGCAAAGATGAGACTATTGCAGAGAGTTAATTAAATGATCACCTATTTAAATCTTCTTTCTTTTCTAGACCCCAGTTCCCCCAACTCAAAACTCAGCCCCTCACAACACCCAGCAGTCATTGACTTCATTTTGTCTCAGTGAGACAGGAAAGGAGCCGGAGGACCCAACCCCGTTGACCCCAGAGTTCATGCCAGACAGCACGTCCTTCACTGTGACATACAGCGACAGAGCTCCACGTGTGCAGACAGGGCCCTGATTTCTTTCTTTCTTTTTCACTAATAGGCTTTATTTTTCGAGCAGTTTTAGGTTCATGGAAAACTGAGCAGAAAGTACGGAGAGTTCCCACACATGCACAGCCTCCCTAACTCTCAATATCCCCCGCCAGAATGGTACACTCGTTACAACGGATGAACCTACACTGACGCATCACATCACTCAAAGCCCGTAGTTTACGTTAGAGCTCACTCTCAATGTTGTACATTCCATGGGTTTTGACAAGTGTATTTTGGCCCTACATTCTTTTCAGATGCAGTTCCATGTGCCTGTTGATAAGGCAAAGTGTTGTGATAATGAGATAGTGACTGCTGAAAGATATCGCATCCAGAAGAAATTGGTCTGGACACGTGGGTAGCCAGGGACAGTCATAAGGATACAGAGCTCCATTGGTGGGTGTCTGAGGCTGGGTGGACATGATGATTTCCAAGGTCCTGTTCAACTCCTAGACCTGTGGTTCTGTGACCTAGGCCAGACACAATCAGGAATTGGCCTTATGGCATGTTCTATAAAGGGTGCTGTTACCCATCCTGCCCACTCTGGCCAACAGGGGATTTACCACAATGATTCACTGGGGTTCACCGTGTCCAGGCTTCTATTTGCTTAAAAGTATCAGAAGAGGATCCTTTTTCTCAAGACTTTTCAAAGGTGATAAAATGATTGAGACTATGAAATAAGATTGATATGGTTCATTAAACTATTAATTATGTCCAGCATAAAATTATTTATATAATAAACTATATATGATATACAATATGGCTCTGGTATTAAATTTGATTCCTCTTCACTAAGGAACTGGTGACATTTTAGTCTAGGAGGAATGTGCCACCATTCCCCATTTCTGTGCCAGCAAAGCCATAGCTGACTGGTCACAGAAGGCACCCTGAGTCCTCCCATCAGTGTTCCCGGCAGCTGCTACTTGTCCATGGCTGCTGGGATGTGGAAACCAGCCGTGAGTATCCTGATCCCCATCAGATCTTCTTTTGTTGCCCCACTGATCCGCTGATCTTCTATTATATCCTACAAGTCTGCAATTAAAAAAAAAAAATCTCATCCTTATCACCAAGGCTTTTACGGCAAATGCAGAAAAGTCTCCCAATGCAGTGGTTCTAGATTTCTGCTTAAGGACAGCATCTTCACCAATTCCGCTCCTAAGGAAGTGTCCTTCCCTCTGATGCTTACTTTTTGAAAGGATGTTCTCTCTGACGTCTGTGGACCTCCGTCTCTCTCTGAGCTGCAGCACGTCCAAGAACAGGAGAGACCGGCTATCAGTAAGAAAAGAAGAAATTGCAGATTGAGAGTGATTTGAAAAAATGGTCTCATTCTGCAAAGAAGAGTCCTACGGTCCTTCCCCTCATTTACTAATAAACAACCCTTGGCTGGAGCTGCCTGAGGTGTAACTCGAACAATTTTGCCTTTTCCCCTGCCTTCCATGGTGCCAGCTTCTCCCAGTAATTCAAAGTGACCTGCCAAGTAGGTTTGGTGCCACGTGGCACTTACCTTCTGGCAAGGCCACCTCTCCTATTTGCATGGTCAACTAAGTAGTCCCCATGAGGCCAACCTCTGACTGGATTTATCACTGAGCAACTAACTGACTGTTCAACTGTGCCAACCAGTATCTATTGAGCAGCTTCTATCTGCCAGACCCTCTCTTTTATTGCAGGGTGGGATCTCTGGGAAGCAGACCCTGGGATGGGGTTTAGCATGCAGCAAGTTTATCAGAGGGTGCTCTTGGAAAGGGGAAGAGAAAGATGCAGGAGGGGGCGGAGGGAGGTGTTGGGCTGCAATGCAGTCAGGAGGGCTGGGCTGAGCCCATTTGGAATTCTAAAATGAGAGGGTGCTTCAGAACCGTTCCAGGTGGGGCAAGGGGCCAGGGCTTTGGAGCCTCTCACTGACCCCTCATTGGGTGCAGCTGTTCCTGGGGAGAAGGTGTGGCACCGGGGGGAGGCCGCTGAGGATAATTTCTGGAGACGGCTTGAAGTTGAGGGTGGGCAGCTGGCAGCACTACCTGCAGCTCGGGAAATAAGCACTCGAGGACAATCCAGGTGACACAGCGAGGCACCCCTGCACTGGGCTAAGTGTGTTCCACGCCCTGAAGGATTCCATTATCTGGATGGTGAAATTCAACACGTATGCCAATGCCATTGATCCATTTGAATTAGGTCTTGGAAAATCCCAGCTTGTGGATTTTTGTCATTATCCAGTCGAGGCAGCCCAGCTGAAATCCTTGGTGCATGAAGCGGTCTTTCTTGTACACAGACCACTACACCTGGATTCCAAACCAGACATTAAGTCAATCCCCAGGACTGAGGAGTGACATCTGGCCGGGCACTGCAGCTCAGAGTCAGTTTGCTTGTTTTCTCTTCTTCTCAAGAACTTCCAGGAAATGTCACTACAGAGTTCAGGGCTGCTATTATCTCAGGCCTCACTTCCTGTGGTCCCTGGACATGCCAGAGGATCAAGAGGACAAGCTGCATCTGCTCTGGGGCCCTGGACGGTTACTCTGCTCGGGGCAAGAAGTACCAGCTGACTTCCTTGCAGTTATATCTTTTCATGCATGGCCTATTTCTGAGGAGTAGAATCTTCTGGAATTGGGGAATTGCTGTGTACTGCCGAGAAAGCTGTGGAGGTATTTAGGAAATAGATAAGATCCAGAGGGGAAGCCTGCATAGGAGCAGGTGCCTGCATGGTGGTGTGTCCCAACACCCGCCTGATACTGAGTCTCAAGTCTTCTTCTTTGATGGATTGACTGGGACCTTCCCCACTGGGCCATCCTGCTAGACTCATACCTGTGACCAGAGTCACGGCCACAGCATCTGACCCCGTGGTCACACATGCAGACTCTTGGTTCCTCAGATCAGCCAGTGGTCCCATGGCAGGACTCAGGTCCATGGGAGGGAACAGACACGGCTACTGGGAGTGGGGTGTGTGTGTGTGTATCACTGGTCTGGAAAGGGCAGAATGCCCAGCTGGGGAGAAGTGGTCCTCTGGCACCCTGGATGGGGGTGGGAAGAAGAGCAGAGAAAGAGGAAAGGGAGGAAGTGGGCTGTGAGAAGGGAGACGTGGACTGAAGTCAGATTTCACTAGCCTCGCCATTACACCAGGAAGTGAGATTCTCTCGAAGGTGAACCAAATCCCAGTCCCATCCCACGGTGGGGTTGGGATGCAATGAGGGTCATCTCCTTTCTACTCTGATCTGGCATTTGCTACTCTCTTAGCTCCTTGTTTCAAACAAGGATTAAGAAATGCTATTTCAAATCAAACAGACAAAACACAGGCTGGTAGAAAAGGAGACTTCACCTTACATAATAGTGTGATTCTGGAACTTTGTGAATGAAGATAAACCTTTGATATTTGGGTTGTGTATTCAATATCCTGGAGGATCTTCTATGACCTGTGACATCTGTAGGTGGCCTGTGTTGGAGCCAGGCTGTCATGCTGCCCCTCCAGCCCACCCAGCGAGTGCACCTTGATTGTCCACAGCCCTCTGCCAGCACCAGAGCGTGGTGGCTGGGAGGCCAGGCAGGGATGCCAAGCAGAGATGCAGGGCTGTGCATTTACCCAGGTGGCCGGGGCCCTGGTGGTCTAGGGCCTGGCCTGCAGGTACCCGCAGGTAGTCTTCAGCCCCTGGGCACAGTTCAAGAATTCAAGCACTGCAAGCCTGCGCTTCCCAGATCCTCCACACCTCTTCCATTCTTCTTTCTCACTGTGCCTTTCTGGGGCGTGGCTGCTTTCCTTCCCTCCGGTACGTAGGATTTTTGCCTCTTCCCTGAATCGTGCCTCTTCCAGCACATGCCAACAAAACTCACATGTGCAGCATTTATGTTACTGGTGAGCTTTCCCACCTATTGTCTCTTTGTGTTTTCACAATACCTCCAAAAAATTGAAATGATCCCTACTTGGGGGAAAAATAAACGGAGGCACAGAGAGGCCGCATGGCTTATCCTGATGCTGGAGTTCAGGTAGCCTGAGCCCCAGTCCTTGCACTTTCCTTGTCTTCTCTGGGTAATGAGGTGTGTACATGCTGACCAGCCCTCAGGCCACGGTTGCTGCTATTATGCTTTAGTGACGTTTCCTGGGAAGGGGTTGGGGGAAACTCTCCCCATGAAATTCAAAGGGAGGAGATAGAACTGCTATCTTTTCTTTTTTCTTTTTTTTTTTTTTTTTACCATTTCCTTATTTTATAGTCTCAGGTATTCTAAGTACACACATTCGTACCCTCTGGGTTCTTAGAAAGGGATTATTACTTTGAAAATTCCCCAGTCATCACTGTCTCTGGAAAGCTCTGCCATCCCCTCCCTTCCTCACTTATCCTGCAAGAACCATTTGAGGGTATCCTCCCAGCACACACATACACACACACCCCACACAGCCCTCCAGGAAGCCTGCCCTGTTGCAGCCTGGGTCCCCTCTGCACGTCTCAGCAGTGCTCAGGCCCTCTGGTTAGGTGGCATATGATCATTTGCTACGCTGTCACTAGTGCAGGCCACTGCTTCATCTGACCTCACAAGCAAGGCCTCTAGCTTCTTGAGCATAAAAAGGAAGCTGTGAAGTCAGGAAGCTTCTGTGTTAGCTGCTGGGTCTACCTCTGGCATGATCTGCTTCAGTAAACTCTCCCACGAGTACATCTGGTTGGCGGACTTAAACCACATCCTGAGCCTGGCTGCAAGGGAGTCTGGGGATTGTAAGTTCTTCTCTTTCCAACCTGTGCACTCTCTGTTTAGCTCTAGGCAGACAAATGCCCATTCAATCCCCAGAATCTATATTATCACAGAAAGAAGACAGGGCCTATCAGCATTTGCCTCCATTAGTGCAAAGTTCTCTGGCTTAAAAAGTGATATGGAAGGGCTGGGGCTGGGACATTGCAGAATATGGCTCAGACACTAAAAGACTTTGTGTAAATCACCTAAGCCTTGAGCTTCAGGTGAGCTTGGTTCTGGAGGAAGCAGAAACTCAATCTCCTAGAAGACTTTCCTTTACACTTACTCAATGGACTAAACTTTTGGAAGAACTTAGCAGGTATTTTGGCTGTGACAGTCTAGGTGATGCTGGGTGATAAATAGCCCATGACTGTCAGCGGCTTACAATTAAAATGACTAGTGTTCACATTTTGCTCACGCCACCTGTCCAATGTAGACTGGTAAGGGATTTCAGAGTGACCCAGGGACTTGGGCTCACTAAGGCTCCCACGTGCATTCCTGGCCAGGCAAGAGAAGCAGAATGTGGCAAACCTCATGCTTGTTTCTGCCAGGAGGGGACATGTCGCCGACCACCATATCTCGCGAGCCAAAGCAAGTCACGCAGCTCACCTTTTTTTTTTTTTTAAACATTTTTACTGGAGTATAATTGCTTTACAATGGTGTGTTACTTTCTGCTTTATAACAAAGTGAATCAGCTATACACATACATATATCCCCATATCTCCTCACCCTGGCGTCTCCCTCCCACCCTCCCTATCCCACCCCTCTAGGTGGTCACAGAGCAACAAGCTGATCTCCCTGTGCTATGTGGCTGCTTCCCACTAGCTATCTGTTTTACATTTGGTAGTGTATATATGTCCATGCCTCTCTCTTACTTCGTCCCAGCTTACCCTTCCCCCTCCCCGTGTCCTCAAGTTTATTCCTGTCCTGCCCCTAGGTTCTTCATAACTTTTTTTTTTTTAGATTCCATATATATGAGTTAGCATATGGTATTTGTTTTTTGCTTTCTGACTTACTTCACTCTGTATGACAGACTCTAGGTCCATTCACCTCACTACAAATAATTTTGTTTCTTTTTATGGCTGAGGAATATTCCATTGTATATATGGGCCACATCTTCTTTATCCATTCATCTGTTGATGGACACTTAGGTTGCTTCCATGTCCTGGCTACTGTAAATAGAGCTGCAATGAACATTGTGGTACATGGCTCTTTTTGAATTATGGTTTCTCAGGGTATATGCCCACTAGTGGGATTGCGGGGTCGTATGGTAGTTCTATTTTTACTTTTTTAAGGAACCTCCATACTGTTCTCCATAGTGGCTGAACCAATTCACATTCCCATCACCAGTGCAAGAGGGTTCCCTTTCCTCCACACCCTCTCCAGCGTTTATTGTTTGTAGATTTTTTGATGATGGCCATTCTGACCAGTGTGAGGTGATATCTCATTGTAGTTTTGATTTGCATTTCTCTAACGATTAGTGATGTTGAGCATTCTTTCATGTGTTTGTTGGCAATCTGTATATCTTCTTTGGAGAAATGTCTATTTAGGTCTTCTGCCCATTTTTGGATTGGGTTGTTTGTTTTTTTGATATTGAGCTACATGAGCTGCTTGTAAATTTTGGAGATTAATCCTTTGTCAGTTGCTTCATTTGCAAATATTTTCTCCCCTTCTAAGGGTTGTCTTTTCGTCTTATAATGTTTTCCTTAACTTGAAAGGAGTAGAAAGTTCGGTCCTCCCTGTGCCAGAAGGACCTGAGAACCACACTGTGGGGAACAGCATTAATTACTTCCAGGGGGAGGTCAAGCAGAGAGCCATGTCCCTTACAGCCTCCATTTCCCTCATGGCTCCAGCTGGGATAACTTACCATGCGTTACCATTTTTCTTTTTCTCCAAGCACTGAAAATTTCAACTTGAAAGATACTGATAAAATTTTTACTTGAAATGGCCTGTGAAAAACCAGCACAGTCCCCAGGGACAAAATTCTCATCATGCTTTTCCTCAAATACATCAGCGGTTCCGAGTCTGTCATGATTTTGTGGGCTGGAAATGCTGTGTGTTTACTTTTGTATAAAAATCCTGTCTTCCTTGGATTAGAGAAGAGAGATGATGGGCACAAGAGGCAGACTCCAGAATGTTTTGGGTTCAGCTCAAGTGCCCCACCCTTGCCCCAGGCTTTCTCTGACCACCTTCTCTCCAGTTGGAAGCCATTTCTGACTTTCGTGAGCCTCCACTTTTCCTGCACTCCCCCATCCCAGGACCTGTCATGGTCCCTCATTGTATTATCAATGTTTGTATAAATGTCTAACTTCCCCAATTAGGCTGTGAGCTCTTTGAGAGCTGGAATCTGATTGGCTCCATCTAGGACTTTCCGCCTGCGCAAGTGGCATTTATTAAGTATTTCTGAATGGCTCAATGGATGTACGAATCTCATCTTAGGGCCTTTTCTGCAGGAGATTCTCAGTGTCATCTGAATGAAATGGTGACTGGATGGATAAATGGATGGGTGGACAAATTAAAGAATAAAAGATTGAATATGTATAGAGGCTAGTTAACATCTCATAGGGGAAATAAGCCTATTCCCCCCACATGGCTGTGCTAATTCTGACCAGCCAACACATAAATGTAGATTCTTGGAACAGAAGGGACAAATGGGAGTGGGGTGACTCAGGGAAACCTCTTGCCACCCTGAAAACGGAGGCCAGGCCCTGCTGTGGCAGCAGCGTCCCCTGTACATGACTGGGCTTTGGTCATGGCTTAGTCCTCAGGTGCCAGGGGCAGGCTTTCTGGACACAGGGGCAGAGGGCGTGGCTCTTCCTGTCTGAGCATTTCTGTGGCCCAGACTGAGTTTGGGGGAAGGAGGGACAGGCCAGTGGAGCCTCTAGGGGTTCCTGCCGGCGAGACTGCTGTGACGTGGCTCTGCTGTCCACATTAAATGTTTTTGAGGCTGATGCAGGGGATCTCTGCAGGCCCCCAGAGCCCACAAGAGGTCAGTAGGTCGAGGCAGCAGGGGCAGAGGGACAGCCCCAGAGAAAGTGTCCCTCATCTGTCCCCTCACCTGTGGGAAGGAGCCTCAAGCACCATCTCCTCTTTCTCAGCAGATGGCAACACGAACTCCCGTGCCTCCCAGATCTCTCCGGGGTGGAGTCTTGTGGAAGGGAGGCGAGACAGGCAGGGCGAGGAAGGGCAGGAAGGTGGCACATGTGTCCACGAGGCGGTGGGGTGAGGGGACAGACACCCCCTTTTATCTAAAATAAAGACAGAAACCTCCCCTCCCTCTGCTGTCTCCTTCCCATTTCTCCTTCGGCTCAAGTAAAGGCATAGAGGTGAGAAATGGTCCCTTTGCCGGGCTTGGCCCTTGAGTTAGAGGTTAGACCTCTCTGCCTTGGTTTTCCTCTGGTGTTCATTTCATGAGAAAGAGAAATGTACGGATGCAGAAGGAACCCCAGGAGTTGGGGACCATCTTCCCTCCAGAGTGTCAGCGTGGTTCCACCAGGGCAACGGGCCTGGAGAGGCACCAGGCCAACGGGATGCTACTTGTGGATGTTGGCTATGGGCGGCCCCGATCCTCTGCCATAGATGCCCGAGTAAGAGTCCAGCTCCTCTCCTCAGCCTCCCATGGAATGATGCTCTGTGGCCAAGCATGTACCAAAGGATAAATGTGCTATATTAACATGAACACTAATGACAAATGCACTGCAGTAGTAAGCACATCGTAGATACACGGAATATTCTCTATATAGTCTGAACATAGATACAAAATAAGTTATACTTGTTTTTGTTTTCCATCACAGTAGGAGCATGGCATACAAAGTGACTGAGTCAGTGGCCGCAAAGCAAGCCAAGGGAGAGACCATGAGGGAGACTGTAGGGCACCGAGAACAGTGGGGGTTTGCCAAGGACACCGCAGACTCCGGGGGGTCCTGCAGGGAACATGACTTTAGACCTCTCAAACTGGCCTTCAGAGAATCAGCAGGAGGTCCCACTGGATGAGAGTTGGTGGCTGCATTTGAGCTGGGATGATTCAGGCTACTGGGTGGGAAGCAGAGCAGAGACAGAGGCAAACAGCACCCAACAGGCCAGCCCACTCTCCCGATGGTGCTGTTGGGCTTCTGCGATTTTAGGAACATGGGGAGCATTGCCGGAAGGCACGGTTTTCTTCTGTGCTGCGACAGGTGCCAGACTGATGGCCCACCAAATGCTGGCTGGCCCTTCTCCCTCGCCAGCCCGCTCTGGGAGGCCATGAGGGGGCTGTGTGCTCAGCTTATCTGCCGTGGTTTGTCATCAGCCAGAAACGCTGGGATCCCACACATCATCACAGCAGAGGGCAGAGTCTGTCACCCTCACCCTATCACATGTGAGTTCTGTGACCCTGGGAGGGTCACCTGAACTCCTGAGTCTCAGGCTCCTCTCTGCAGATTGGAGGGACTAACACATACTTCCTCGGAGCGTGGTGAGGACCACATGGGATAATGTATATAAAGTGCCTAACACAGCTCCTGGCACTCAGAAGAGGCTGGATAAATGTGAGTCAAGTACAAGCATCCAAACATAGAGGCCAGGTGGGAAAAAATATGAATCTCACAGAATCTGTGGAATAAAAACCACCTTGACTGGCTATGAGAGCAGAGGGTGACAGAACAGTTTCTTTGCTTTCTTTCCTGCCAAGTTTTCCCCTTGTCTCTCTGGTTCTGGGATTCT
Source organism: Lipotes vexillifer (assembly GCF_000442215.2). Taxonomy (NCBI): domain Eukaryota; kingdom Metazoa; phylum Chordata; class Mammalia; order Artiodactyla; family Lipotidae; genus Lipotes; species Lipotes vexillifer. The sequence goes on along the minus strand of NW_006798707.1, from coordinate 5,063,143 downwards.
TTGAAGTGAAGTGCAAGCAGGTTTCAAAGCCAGGTCTACCAAGGCAGTCAGAGCCTAAGCCTGGGAGAGAACAGGGCTCGGGGCCACGTGTCTTCAAGTCTGGGGCTTGGTTCGCTGAGGACGCTTCCCTCCAGCTCCCCTCCCCTCCCATCTCCTGGCCCCAGAGCAGACTTCATGTGAGGAAGCCAAAGAGGGGGGAGAAAGCACAGAAAAAAAGTGGATTGTCTATTAAGTGAAAAGCCTTTTCCATATGCTCTGAGTCCGGGGAATCTGGAGGTAGGTGGGCCATCTGTGGGTGAGTGAACTGCCCCCTCTGTGGGAGAAGGCGGGTCTCTGGGCAGTGGAATAGGGGAGGGAAAGACGG